>NW_005371645.1:2312312-2336364 GCF_000412655.1 Myotis brandtii
GTTTCCCCCTGCAGGAGGCGCGCAGGGCTGGGCGCCCACTGGGAGCACAGTCCACACGGGGTCATGCCCGACCCACGTGATCCGTCCTTCACTCTTGATGGGAGGAGCTTAGGCTCCCCCTCTCACGTGATTGGCTGATCCAAAGGGAGGGGTGGACCTCGGCCATTTCAAAATGGCGGGCAAGCTGGGGGCTGCTTACACTCCCTCCTGTGACAGGGAGGTGACTTGTTTGTTCTCACAATGCCCCCCTGGCTGACATTCGCTACTTTCCTGCTCTGCCGTCTCGGGGAGGATTGCTTGGCCGGCTGGTTAGTGCGGTGTCCATTACCCTTGACTCATCAGCTAGAGCTGAATCCCGTGGGGCCTCAGTGACTTCCGACTGCTGTGTTGTTGGGGTGAATGTGCAGCACTGGCCCCACCAGGACACAGCGTCCTCCTCCTTCTGCCAGAATCGCGTCCGGTGTAGATACCGAGCCTTCGCGGTTCCAGTGAGTGGAACTCACCCACCGCATTCTGGTGCGCGGTGGCCACCAGCAGGACAGACGCAAACCCGAGTTCCAGCCTTAAGCTCCTTGGCACCCCTCCGGGAACTGTTAGGGGCAAAAATAGAATTGTGGGACCTGCTCTGCTTATGGGAAATGTTAGTCAGGTCCATTAGCCATGACTGCCTTGTGTTGGTTAAAGGAAGGACACTCTGACCTGGCTCGGAGTTGTGCGCCCCCAGGCCCTGGAGTCCCACCCAGCCTCCTACTTCCCCCGCCTGCAGTCCCTGCTTCCCATGTAATCCTGTCCGACCCCATACAAGCAGCTGGCTAATGGAGCTGCAGAGCAGCTTTCTGCGGATGTCCTGCTGCCCTCCCACGCTGCCGGCAGGACTGGAATAAACGCTCACATATGATGCAGCCCTGTCTCTTCTGAATTGGCTCACGCACTGACAGGCAGCAAGGACCCCTTGGTTGTCTGGTTACATATTCTGGTAACTATAAAAGGATATAAGTGCGAGACTCCTCTGGGGTGAGTACAGGGGATCCCACTTGCTGCCTGGACTGGGGGTTCCTGGGGCTGAGGCCTGGACCCTTATTTGCAGCGCTGCCAGGAATTTCCTGTTCTGAGGTCCAGCTGCAGCCTCAGCAATCCTCCTCTCACCTGAGACCGAAGTTGAATCAAGCGTTTTTTGTAGGAGGAATCAAGCGTTTTGTGTGGCACAAGAAGCACTTGCTGCCTGTTGTCTGGGCTTCCGTGTAAGGACGCATGTACTGTGTATGGCACGGGAGGCATTTTACTGCCTCTCGTCTGGATGAGCCTGATCAGCTCCGGGTGGCAAGGGACCTTCACGGGTCCTTGCCTGGTCTCCAATCCCTTAGTCTGATCCACTCTGGGATGAGACACATTGCTCTGCTTCCATCGGTTTTAAATGCAGGGCATTCTGAGGTTTCTGTGGCTGCACAGATAAGGAGCATGGTGTGAAGCCCTTGTCTGTGGGTTGTGCGCGCCTGTAAATATTGTACATAGAGTGTCTCTGTTGATTGTTGCTTTGTGTCTCTTTGTTGTTTGGTTTAATTTGTTTAAAGGTGGGGCACATCCCACTTTGCCTGGGGGTCCCAGCTGCTTGTGGCAGAATGAACCCGTGGCAGGGATTGCAGGAACTTCACAGCAGCTGCCAAAAATTTTTAATCTTGGGGATCCTTCCTGCTCTCCCTCTCAAGGCATCAGCCACTGAAAACTCTTAGGTAGTGAAAGTTCTTGTGTGTCTCTAATGTAACTTGGTTACTGATGTCCTTTGATTGCTTTCTTGTCTTTGGGGGACTTAGTTTGCTCTTCACCATTTTATGAACATAGGGAATTCCCTGTCTCTGCTGTTTGGGCTTCGTGCCACTCAGAACCCATTTGCTCTGCTGGGTCAGTGTGAGATAAGATCCTAAGGCTAATATCCCAGTCCACCCTTTTGTGAGTACTCATTGCTGTAGGGGTTTTTCTGTTTCTGTTTTTAAGATCTCTTATATGCAAGATTTCATATTTTCTCAGAAAGAAAGAAATGTGGGAAATAAAATCTTCTAAACACCCCAATTTTTTTTCCTAGGAGGACTAGATCTGCCGAAGTGCCCTCCAGCAGGTTAAAGAAATAGCAGTGGGGAGCCACTTCCATTTTTGTTAGGAAAAAAAATAGTACTTTCACATTAAAGCCACTGAAGGCCCGTGAGTTATTGAAATATTTATCTGAGTTTGCCTCATATGGAGAATCTAGAGGATGGATTTGAACCTGTTAATAAATGTCTTGTATTTTATTTGAAATAGCTCTTAAAATGTAAATGTATTGCTAATCTGAGGAATGTTCATTACTTATGTGCCACCTAAAAATCAAGGTTTCTAAGAGTTAAGAATTCTAACTAATTGAAAAGAAATTATGGTTTTGGTGTAATAGAAGGCATGAGGGCATGGAGATGAATTTTGAAGGTAAAAGAAAGTGGGTTCTAAAGCTGGTTATTTATGAAAGTTGTAAGGTTCTGAAGAAAGATTTGTGAAAGTTGTAGAATGTTTGTAAAGAGAAATGTTGAAAGGAAGTTGTATAAATGACACGTGCCAGTAAGCCAGGAGTAGTAGAACGGGGAAATTGAGCTGGTTAAACAGCAATTTGGAGCCATCTAGTAAATCCTATCTTCCCTAAACCTTCCCTAAGGACACTTAAGAGTAAATGATTTCTATTTTGCCTCCCTAACCAGAGGGCAAATAGCTTATATCAATGTACTCAGGGAGACAGATAGCAGAAATCCAATTAGTGTCATTTGCTGACCACACCCAAGGACAAATGAAGTTAGAGAATAAACCTCATTTTGGTTAGTCCTTTTCTAGTCTATTAGAAGGGAAAAGATTTTTCCCGATTTTGCCCAGGAAGCAAAAGTTCTATAAGTTATTGAAATGGTTATATGTTATATTAATCAGGTACTTGATTATTTTTTTTTTAAAGGAGCCATCTTAATCATGGGAACTGAAAGTTGCTAGCCTATGTTTATATTAATACCCCTTTGTCACCTTGAATGCATAATAATAATAATGATATATGATCTTTTGGTAAAATAAGTTTGACAACCTTCCAAGGGTTTGAATTTTAAGAAACTTTTCTTGACCTAGAATTGGCTTTAGGTCATTCCAATAGACCCTGGAATGCCTCAATGATTTGTTTTCTCTCATGAAGGAAAATTTTCTGCCTAAGATACATGGAAAATTTTGTCAAATAATAATAACTATTTATGCTTTCATTTATAGTTCTAATTGTTATTCTGAAATATTGTGTTTTTCAGAAAGGACAAGATTCCATGTCATTTGCATTACTCTATAAAGTATCTGGATTTATAGAAATACTGAAAAAACTCAGGGGAAACAAAAACATTATTTTGGGGCTGAATGAATGGAAAATAATTATTATAGTTTTTGTAACTTTTTGTTTTTCAGATATAAAGAAGCATTTTTAAAGCAATTTGGTAAATTATATATTTTTCTTCCTACCTGTCCCTCCAGAATTTGGCAGTTCTTAATGAGTGGCAATATGTTCCTTTGCATGAATTCCATAGACCTGTTTCCAATTGCAGCTATATTAACGAAGACTTTGACTGGAATGTTATGTCTGAGAGCGACATGCCCAGACTCTGGATGTCACCAGAAAGCTTTAAGGAATGAAGCCAATAAGAGCACCTGGAGAAAGCCTTGTACTTTGCTTGGTCACCTGGTTCATGGAAATCTTTCCAGGTAAGGAACAAAGGTTGCTTTCCTGAGAGATGGCAAGGAAGGAACCTCAAGACATCATTGGGGACCTCAAGTTGAGGAATTCACCCATATCTACAGTTATTGCAGGCAAATCTGATGGCAGCTAGCTGGCTCAGCTTCTTTCCCCTGCACGGCTAATTAAAACTTGATCATGAAATTCCAAAGCATATCTTTTTAAAATAGTCTATGTGATCAACTGTTATTCTTATTGTGTTCATGCAAACAATCAGAACAAATAGTAACTAGACTTAATATTAAATAAATTAGTCTTAAGTTGGCTCTTTAATAAAAATGAGGGTGATTTTAGGTGAAAAATTGTTTCAATAGGAAATTATTATAACTGAAATATTTTTTCCTTCCACCAGACCATTTTTCTTAATTTTTGCTGTTCTAAATTTTGCCCAGTAATACTACATTTTATAACACACTTTTTCTCCACCAGGTTACAAGCCCTACTCAGCACTCAGGGAATACCACCTCTAGACACCATTGCCACCTACTTCCATGACCAGGCCTCATTGGCCCTCTGACAGAGAGCAAGGGTCTCTTGTCTCTGAAGGAAAAACTTTGTCCCTCCTCAGCATGAAGCAGTTACAGAAGAGACCCTGCACCCCCCTTCTCTGAAAGAATTCAGAGCCAAGATCCTTGAGGGGGATGTGATAGGCAGTTAGACAGACCTGAGCAGAGCAAGGACGATGGGCCAACCAGAGGAGAAATGGACAAGATCCTGAGGTGTACTTCTCATAACTCCAACTGCTCTGAAGCTGGTAGTGGAGGAACCTATGCAGAATGGACCTTTACATTTTGCTGAGTGTAGGGTGCAGCTATAGGGTTAAGCCTCGGACTGACCTGTTGGCAAAGCCACAAACAAGTCCCAGCTTAGAGAGCACAGTCCTCTTAGCATAATTAGTCTTGACCTTATGATGCTCCCTAGATCTTATCTGAGCAGCTAATGGGCTGAGGGAGATGCAGCAAGTGCTGTCAAAACAAGTGAAACTCACAAGAACATTGTAACTATGGAGACCACTACCTTGTTTACCTCTGGCTATAAAATAAAGGCTCAGCTTGCCTCTGGATCTCTCTCTGTGGCCTCAGCCAGGCACAGGAAGATCCACCTAGACCCAGCTTATTCTCTTTGTCTGTCATTTCTTCATCCTTTTGCTGGCCTCACTCAGGCTTTCACACCCTTGGCTTAGCTGGCATGGTCCATGTGGTGCCCAATGGCGGCCAGAGTTCAGGGAACTTCAGTTGTCAGGTGAAAGGATGCTCCAGTGAAGCACGTGCACAAAACAAAAAGGAAGGTAAGGAGCGAAATTTAGTGATATGACTAGGTGTAAAACATGGGAAATTCAGGATCGTATATACCAGTGGTTCTCAACCTTCCTAATGCTGTGACCCTTCAGTACAGTTCCTCATGTTGTGGTGACCCCCAACCATAAGATTATTTTCGTTGCTACTTCATAACTATAATTTTGCTACTGTTATGAATAGTAATGTAAATATCTGATATGCAGGATGTATTTAGGTGATCCCTGTGAAAGGGTTGTTCGACCCCCAAAGGGGTCACGACCCACAGGTTGAGAACCGCTGATATATACGTATCCATGCTTAAGGCTATGCTCCAAGCACGGGGCTATTCTGTAAGATATCAACAGCTCTCGATTTGTTGGATTTTTTAAGTAAAACCTGCCCATGGTTTCCTGAGGAAGAAAAGGTAAATATAGAGGCCTTATCCTTAACCCCACTGCAGCCTTTCTAGCCAGCTCAGTAAACCTTTATTATGCCACCCTGGGAAGCATAGGATTGGCAAGTTCTTCCTGGGGTGATAGATGAGGGCTCAAGCAATAGCGGAAAGAGCCAATCCTACTCTTAAAATGCAACTATAAAAACAACAAAAAAAGGGGGAGAAGGATGTTGTGTGTTAAATTGAAGAATGTTACATGTTAAATTTTTTGAATTACAATGCAGATTGTTGTACAGCAGCCGAAAGGCATTGGGCCTCCTGCAGACTTAGCCTGGTGGAAGGTTACACAAATCAGACAAGAGTTTTACCAGATTTAGTAATGATGTGGGGAAGAGGTTGTGTTTTGTATCTTGCCAGAAGGAGCAGTGCAGCCAATTTGGGTACCAGAGCATTACGTGTGTCACGACAATGGACCCAGAGAAGCTCCTTGTCCCATCATTCAAAAGACTGAGAGCTGCCCTGATGACAACAAAGTGGGAAAATAGAAGAAAAGGAAGGCTATGCAAGGGACCGAGGTGCCAACATGGGGTCAGCTGAAGAAGTTAACAACTGAGGCCCAGCAGATAGTAGAAAAACAAGAATTGGAAGCTACTCCCTCAATCATGTTTCTGGCTATGCTAGCATTGGTTAGCTGCCAGTCTTCTGCAAAGTCTTGTGCAGCCAAGTCCGAGGACTCTGAGTAAATCAGCAAAAGAAACTTTCATTTAGCAGAAACTCACTTATTGCTGTTTGCATTGGCATTGTTTTGTTATTGTTTTAATAGCCAGAGTTTTGTTCTTGATGCTTAAGTTTTACTTTCATTATATAGAGCTTTATGTGGTTTTAAAATGTTAACATGTCTGTAGTTTGGGTTTTGCATTGGCATTGTTTTGTTATTGTTTTAATAGCCAGAGTTTTGTTGTTGATGCTTAAGTTTTACTTTCATTATATAGCTTAAAAATAAAAAAGGGCGAGATGTAGGGTGCGGCTATAGGGCTAAGCCTCGGACTGACCTGTTGGCAAAGCCACAAACAAGTCCCAGCTTAGAGGGCACAGTCCTCTTAGCATAATTAGGCTTGACCTTATGATGCTCCCTAGATCTTATCTGGGCAGCTAGTGGGCTGAGGGAGATGCAGCAAATGCTGCCAAAACAAGTGAAACTCACAAGAACATTGTAACTATGGAGACCACTACCTTGTTTACCTCTGGCTATAAAATAAAGGCTCAGCTTGCCTCTGGATCTCTCTCTGTGGCCTCAGCCAGGCACAGGAAGATCCACCTACACCCAGCTTATTCCCTTTGTCTGTCATTTCTTCATCCTTTACCACCCTCACTCAGGTTTGTGGAACCCTTGGCTGAGCTGGCTCAGCACAGCTGAGTAGGAGTTGGGACACCTATTGATAATATATAGAATTATTCCATTCATTTTGGGAAGTCATATATAGCTCCCATATGTTGGGACCCACTGTCTGGGAAAAGGGATGTTTCCCTTAAAGGTTATTGTAGTAGTTCCCTGTGGCAAATGTCTGACTGTTACTGAGTGCTTTAGTTATTGTCTTTCAGTATCTAATAACTGTGATATAAATTGTTCAGATAATTTCACCTTCCCTCATAGTAATGGACATGCTAAGCTGCTAGCTGGTTGGTTTCTGATATGTGGGATAACTATTTATCCCTGCTAACAGCACCGGGGGGAGGGGGGAGCAGGGTGTGCGTGTGTGTGTGAGGCTGTTCCTTAGGACAACTGACTGTCTTTATGCCTCAAACATCACAGGGTCTGAATCAAAAGAGACTTTCTCAAGGCTGTGGCACTGGACTGCAATGATGATCTCTACCTGTAGAGCCTTGCTGAATATACTGCTTTAATCATTTTTGTTATGCTAGTACTGGTAGGCTCCCTTAATGTAGAAGTGATCAGGCTGGCTTGTAGCATGGTAAAAGCCCTGAATACTATTTACAGGGCTATACAGGGGATAAATCAAGAGCTGAGCCAGATCAGGGAGACAGTTCTAGAGAATTGGACAGCAATAGATTGTTTGCTGTTTGTGGCATAACCAAGGTTGTGAAGAATTTAAAGGAATGTACAATTCTCAGTTGATAGAAAACATACAAGATCCTGCTCTTGGTGTATTCCATCCCTGGGAACTGCTTTCAAGGTAGAAGGAGATGCAGTCCAGCAGGAGACTTCTCATCTAAAACTAATCTCATAGATATGAGATGATAGAAATAGCAGTGGGGAAGTGTTAGGGGCAAAAAATAGAATTTGGGGACTAGCTATGGTTATGGGAAATATTAATCTTGCTCTGTTAACCATGATTGTTTGTGTTGATTAAAGAAAGGACATTGTGACCTGGCTGGGAGTTGTGCATCCCCAAGACCTGGGAATCAACCTTGAAACCACTCTCATTCAAGAACTGCCTATTATCATGGAAATATTAACAACCTTGTTGCTCAAACAATTGAGTCCTACCCCAGCCTTCTACTTCCCCATGCCTGTAATCCCTACTTCCCCATGTAATCTTTGTCTTACCCTATATAAGAAGCTGGCTTATGAGGGGCTGGAGAGCAGATTTTTGTGGATGACCTGCTACTCTCCTATAGTGCCAGCAGTATTGGAATAAACACTCATATATTATTCAACCTTGTCTCTGCTTAATTGGCTCAAGTAGTGATAGGCAGCATGGACCCATTGATTGTCCAGTTACAGAATTCCAGTGGAATCTATGTAAATATGGGAGCCCCCTGAACTCTTTCTTCTTCCTAGTCTGTCTGTCTGTTGAAATAGGTTTATGATATGCCAAAGTGAAAGGGATAGCCAACTGTATCAGAGAGCAAGTTCCACTCTAACTGCTGGGCAAGGCTGCAAGTAATGGTCCCCCACAATACCACCAGACATCAGCACAGGGCATTGACAGTGCAGAATGACTGGTTTCAGAGGATACTCAGCCATTTATGCATCCAGACAAATTTCCCATAAACTCTGAGTACTGTTCCCCCCACTCCTTGAGAGGCAGGAGGTATAGTTTACATTGGAAGATGGGGGCTGGATCGTTTGGGGGAATCCCTGCTCTTTACCTCCGTTGATGGGAACAGCAGGGAGAGAGTCTTACAGGAAGCATTTCCCCAGGCGGTTTCCTCCTGATACAGGGCAAGCACACATTCCATCTTGCTACTGTCTGAGGTCCATCAGAATGGCAATGGGACCACTTGGACCTCTAGTTTTCCTGCCATGCAAGCGTAACAGTCGCTTTTATTTAGGGAGCGTACAGAATATTTAATCCATTCCACCCAGGCATTCATTCCCTTGTATCCTACTTCTATTTGCATGGTGGTGGCAGTGGCCTAAAGGATCTTGTCCTGTGACATCTATTCCTAGCCAATCTTTTGGCCGAAAGGTTGAATATTCAAGTCATTCGAGTTATCTATAACCAGCAACTTAACTGGGTAAGCATGATCTGGATTGTACACACTTCTCCAGCCCACATTGTAAGCCCCTGCAATTTTCCAGAGCCCTAAGGCAAATAGAACCCAGTATACGATGGTTATTAAGAGAGCTCACAGTTTTTAGTGTTAATTTCAAGGGGCTATGTCCTGGTATGGCTGTTCAAGTTGAGATGTCTCCACCCAGAGAAGCTGGTAGTCCGCCCTTAACCTGTGTGTAATGGGTCCAACCTCATTCTGCAGTCCAAACAGCAGCCTCAGTGGTAAGCAAGACAAAGTAGGGTCCTTCCCAGAAGGGTTAAAACTTATTTCCCTTCCAGGTCTTGATTAGAATGAACATAGTCTCCTGGTCGGTGCGATGAACTGGAAACTCGGAGGAGGGCTTTGAGCCAGGAGGCCTTCTAACCTGAGAGACATTAAAGTAGAAGAGATACCCAGTACATAGTTTTTAAGAAATTGGTCCCTAGTCTCCATTGTAGGAAGATCTTGAGGCATTCCAGGGCCTAATGGCAATTCTAGGTCAAGAAAAAGTTTAACTTCGTTTGTCCTTGGGTGTGGCCAGCAAATGACACTAATTGGATTTCTGCTATCTGTCTCCCTGAGTACATTGATATAAGCTATTTGCCCTCTGGTTAGGGATGTAAAATGCAAATCATTTACTCTTAAGTGTCCTTGGTTTAGGGAATATGGGATTTACTAGGTAGCTCCAAATTGCTGTTTAACCATCTCAGTTTCCCTATTTTACTTGTCCTGGCTTACTGGCATGTGTCATTTATATAACTTCCTTTCAACATTTTTCTTTACAAATATTACCCTTCCTCACAAACCTTACAACTTTCAGAACCCACTTTTTCCTTCAAAATGACACCAAACCCATAATTTCTTTCCAATTAGAATTCTTAACCCTTAGAAACTTTAACCTTTAGGTGATATGTAAGTAATTAACATTCTTCAGATTAGCAATATATTCACATTTTTAAGAGATATTTTAAATAAAATACACAATTTATTCATTAACAGATTCAAATTCATCCTCTAGATTCTCCATATGAGGCATACACAGATTAATATTTCAGTATCCTGTTATTTCAAAATACCTTGATATTTAACGATTTTTACCATTTAACTCAGCAAACTCCAAAGTTACCAAAAACTTTGGAAAATTATGTTTAGGCATACATATCTATCACTGAAAAGCTTTACCATAAACCCTTTATTTTAGTTACATCTATTTTTTATGTCTTACCAACTTTAAGATTTTAAAGCTAATTATTATTACCCAAGGCATTTTCTTGACAAATTTTGTAACAGGGATTACTCACAAGCTTCTTCTTTTTTTTTCCCAAAATATATTTTATTTATTTTTTTACAGAGAGGAAGGGAGAGGGATAGAGAGTCAGAAACATCGATGAGAGAGAAACAGATGAGAGAGAAACATTGATTGGCTGCCTCCTCCACACCCCCCACTGGGGATGTGCCCACAACCAAGGTGCATGCCCTTGACCGGAATTGAACCTGGGACCTTTCAGTCCACAGGTCGTCACTCTAGCCACTGAGCCAAACCAGTCAGGGCACAAGCTTATTCTTCTTTACAAAATGGGAGTGGCCCCCCACTGCTATTTTACAGCCTTCTGGAGGGTATTTCTGCAAATCTGCTCCTTCTAGTGTTAGGAGCAAAAATCTGGGAATTGTACGCCCCTGTGACCTGAGAGTCAACCTTGGATTCTTATTCAAGAACTGCCCACCATCATGGAAACATTAACCTTGTTTTCCAAACAATGGAGTCCCACCCTAGCCTGCATTGCTTACTTCCCCATGCCTGTAATCCCTACTTCCCCATGTCAAATTAAGTCCCCCAAAATATACAAAGCAAGAAAAGCAAATCAGTAACCAAAATTACATTACAGACACAGACAAAAATCTCACTAGCTAGGAGTTTCTGGTGGCTGACGCCCTGAGAGGCAAAGCAGGAAGAGTCCCCAAGATTAAAAATTCTTGGCAGCTGCTGAGATGTTCCTGCCATCTCTGCCACGTGTTCAGCATTACCACAATAGCTGGGTTCCCCCAAAGTGGAATATGCGCTATCTTTAAAGAAATTAAACCAAACAACAAAAAGACATAAAACATTAAGAGAAACACTCTTATATGGGCATGCATGACCACAGACACCTTGCATAAAAATACCACTGAAGCAGAGCAATGTCTTCTATCCCTGCTTCAGGGACTGCCCTTCTCCAGAACCTCAGCATTCTCCCAATGGACTATTTGGGGAATGTATTCCCTAGGCCTAGAATTTTTGTTTTTCATCCTCAGAAAGTCCCTTGTGACTACGTGTTCAACCTCCCACATTGCAGATGTCTTGCACTGTGCTCAATCCCCCATAGTAGAGATTTCTTGCACTCCCCGAGAGTCCCTTGTGACTGTGTGCTCAATCTCCCATAATGGAGATTTCTCAAACTGCACTCAATCCCCTACTGGAGATTTCTTGCACTCCCCGAGATCTGCTTCATCCCTCTCTGGCCTCTTCCCTCATGGGAGAACAGAACTGCAGATCAGAACTCTGCATTTGCTTTATGTCCAAGACACATCCCAGTCACATATACCCGACCTCCTAGAATAGCCAATCACCAAAGTAGCACTCAGTCCAATGCCTCACCTTGGCTCATGCCTGAGATTATCCGCCCTTATTTTGGAGGCGGTACAGCAGGGCAGGGAGGACCAGGCTTCAGCGCCTCAGAGATCTGGAATGAATCTCCACTTTCTTCTGACCAGATGCATGATCTTGAGCAAGTAGCTTTAACAGCCAGGTCGCTCGTTGCCTCATCTGTTATTTATATTTTATGGCAATGGCAAAGAACAAATGAGACAATATATGAAGACTATTTAGCACATGCCTAGTACATAGTAGGTGCCCTAGAAATAGTAGCTATAATATTTTAACTCAGCTTTGAGAGCAGGATTCATGTTTTATCTATCCCCTAACCCACTCCCATCAGCCATGAACTTGCCATATCCTTCAGTAAATATTTACTGAATAATACATGAATAAATGAGTGACTCTGGAAACTGCCTACCATCCCTAGAGGAACACTTTTCAACCAATAATCACATATTTTAAGTAATGGAGAGTAACATCCTCTGTCTGGCAAGTAACATGGTAAGGAATAATAAGAAGTAGGCGGAGTTTGTGAAATGTCAGTGTGCGGGTCCTGGAACAGCTGGCGTCCCGCTAAGGCCAGATGGAGCAGACAGCCACTCGGGTTTGCATCGGCTTCTCCCTCACATCTCAGCCCAGAACAATGCAGGTGGGTTTGGCACCATGAATTCCATCAGTCAATTAGCCAAGCAATGCCCAGGAGGGGCCCGCAGGGTGCCAGGTTGAGGGCCAGGAAATGGAGTTGAAAGACAGAATTCCTGCTCTCGAAACCTCACAGTCTGTTGGAGAAGACAAGTGAAGAGAGAATCGTGGTTACATGGTAGTCAGGGCAGGTATACGACATGGTTTGCAGGGGTGGCAAGACTCCTCTTGCCTAACAGTCTCTCATTATCTGACTTCACTCTTACTGGACCAACCTGGGTCACTATCACTAGCAGAGTGAAATGCACTGATTGGCCGGGTCTAGTCACGAGCCTCCCTGAAGCCAAAGGTCAAGATGAGCTCCACCAGAATCAGATGGACTGGGTGGTGGGGGAGAGACGGTTCCCGGGCCAGGCATTTGCCTGCTTGCTCTCAGATCTTCTGCACCACAGGGAGCCATCTTCTGGAAGCTAGAACTATGGTGGGCCTGACCAGCAGGAACCGGACACTCAGGGAGCGCCTCAGAGACACAGCCATGTCTGCAGCCTGGAAGGAAACAGAGGAGAACAAGTACCTTAGCTTTACTCTCCTCCTGTCCTCTCATGTCCATCAATGACTCCAATGGCAGAACCTGCCTAGAAACCAGAAGATGCCCTGGACTCTGGTGACATTTCCTCTCCCTGGGTCTCCGGGCCCTAAGTGTGGTGGAGAGCTCCTGCTGCTGCTACCCACCGGGCAGCCTCACCACCCTTGCTTGTCCCCTCGACCCTTCTCCATTGACTTCATAACTAGCTCCTGGGGTAACTTGACTGCATTTGAAATGCCTGGAGTGCTTTCTACTGTGCTGCAAGGCCCCGAGTCGCAGTTCCCAGGAGGGACCATGAATCTATTGGGCAGGCAAAATCAATAGGTGCCCACTACACATTAAATCCTGTGTAGTCCTTGCGAGCTTCTCTCCCAGGGACAGGAATTTGGCCCCTAAACTCAGCCTGTGTCTGCCTTCCTGCTACTTGTGAACCCAGCTGGCAGCTGCTGCCTCCAGGAGGTCAGGCTCGTAGCAGCAGCAGCAGTAGCACCCGTGTGCCGCGTGTGGTGCAGGCATGTTCTGAACGCTCTATATACGTTACCTCAGAGCTCGCAGTCTACTGTGGAGCACAGCTCCCACATCTCCGTCCTACAGATGAGGAGGCCAAGGAGTAAACCCCAAAGTCCAAGGGCTGGTAAGAGATCAAGGTAAGCTTGTGGCTTCAGAGCCAACCTCTTTTAAAAAATGTTTAAATATGTTTTTATTGATTTCAGAGAAGAAGGGAGAGGGAGAGATAGAAAAACCAATAATGAGGGAGAATCATTGATTGGCTGCCTCCTGCATGCCCCCAACTGGGGTTTGAGCCCACAACCTGAGCATGTGCCCTTGACCAGAATTGAACTCGGGACCCTTCAGTCTGCAGGCTGACACCCCATCCATTGAGCCAAACCAGCCAGGGCCAGAGCCAACCTCTTAATCAGGACACGTGCCTGTCTCCAGGCAAGGGAAGGGTCAGGCAAAGTCTGGGGAAAGCCACTTTGCACATCATTTGAATAAAGTGGAGGTCCCTCTATTTGGAGGCGACTGGGGTGCTCTGGGTGGTGGTACTAGGCAGAGACTCCCAGACATTTTGTTTGGGTTTTCTGCTCGCAGCTGCCTGCATGGAGCATAGCATGGCGGGATCAAAGTTCTCCCTGCAGAAACCACGTGTGGCGCCAGACAGTCCCCAGGATCACAGGAAGCCTGAGGAGGAATTCTGTGAAATCCACACGGAACTCACGCCAGACCCTCGCTCAGCATTCAGGTGGTAGAATCCAAATGAAGTGAGGAAACAAGCATGGAGCCTCCCCGCCTAATGACAGCTACACTCAGCAGCCCTGGCTTTATCGCTGCCATAAAATCCATTGAACTCAGACAAGGATGGCAAGCCAAGATAATACGGAAAGAGATTTAATTTGAAAGGTGGGATGTCACTGATATGATAATTAGGATAAAATAAACACAGACACACACAGGGGCCAAATGAAATGGGTAGTTGTTTGACATTTTCAGTGATTTTGCTGTGGCTTTGTGGCTTTCTAACTTTAAAAAAAGATAAGAGAGCAGCAAGAGTACAAGGCCATGTGGTGATTTTCTTGCCATTTCCAGTGGCGCTAAGTGGGCCTGGGTCTCACCGCACCTGGTGGGAGGCAGGAGGCCCAGGCCTTCAAGACAAGGAGGCTTCCCACCGGTCCTCCCACAGCTCCAGGGCCCAGAGTGCCACGGGCCTGGCTCCACTCTAAAGGGCTGGAGCAGGGAGCCAGGTTGCTCAGGGAGGTGCCAGGCAGCAACAATCAGTGCCTTCTGTGGGGCTGCCCCCTACCCTCAGGACTAGATACCCTTCCATACTGTACACAGCCCCCAGGACTAGATCCCCTTCCATTACTGTACACAACTGCCCCCACCAGTACTAGATCCCCTTCCATTACTGTACACAGCCCCCCCCAGGACTAAATCTCCTTCCATTACTGTATACAGCCCCCCCCCCCAGGACTAGATCTCCTTCCATTACTGTATACAGCCCCCCCCCCCAGGACTAGATCTCCTTCCATTACTGTATACAGCCCCCCCCCCCAGGACTAGATCTCCTTCCATTACTGTATACAGCCCCCCCCCCCAGGACTAGATCTCCTTCCATTACTGTATACAGCCCCCCCCCCCAGGACTAGATCTCCTTCCATTACTGTATACAGCCCCCCCCCCCAGGACTAGATCTCCTTCCATTACTGTATACAGCCCCCCCCCCCAGGACTAGATCTCCTTCCATTACTGTATACAGCCCCCCCCCCCAGGACTAGATCTCCTTCCATTACTGTATACAGCCCCCCCCCCCAGGACTAAATCTCCTTCCATTACTGTACACAGCCCCCCCCAGAACTAGATCTCCTTCCATTACTGTACACAGTCCCCCTTCGCCCAAGACTAGATCTCCTTCCATTACTGTACACAGTCCCCCTTCGCCCAGGACGAGTTCTCCTTCCATTACTGTAAACAGCCCCCCCCAGGACTAAATCTCCTTCCATTACTGTACACAGTCCCCCTTCCCCCAGGACTAGTTCTCCTTCCATTACTGTACACCCTCCCCCCCAAGGACTAGATCCCCTTCCATTACTGTACACAGTCCCCCCCCAGGACTAGTTCTCCTTCCATTACTGTACACAGTCCCCCCCCAGGACTAGTTCTCCTTCCATTACTGTACACAGTCCCCCCCCAGGACTAGTTCTCCTTCCATTACTGTACACAGTCCCCCCCCAGGACTAGTTCTCCTTCCATTACTGTACACAGTCCCCCCCCAGGACTAGTTCTGGGACTAGATCCTCTTCCATTACTGTACACAGTCCCCCTTCCCCCAGGACTAGATCCCCTTCCATTACTGTACACAGTCCCCCTTCCCCCGGGACTAGATCCTCTTCCATTACTGTACACAGTCCCCCTTCCCCCGGGACTAGATCCTCTTCCATTACTGTACACAGTCCCCCTTCCCCCGGGACTAGATCCTCTTCCATTACTGTACACAGTCCCCCTTCCCCCGGGACTAGATCCTCTTCCATTACTGTACACAGTCCCCCTTCCCCCGGGACTAGATCCTCTTCCATTACTGTACACAGTCCCCCTTCCCCCGGGACTAGATCCTCTTCCATTACTGTACACAGTCCCCCTTCCCCCGGGACTAGATCCTCTTCCATTACTGTACACAGTCCCCCTTCCCCCGGGACTAGATCCTCTTCCATTACTGTACACAGTCCCCCTTCCCCCGGGACTAGATCCTCTTCCATTACTGTACACAGTCCCCCTTCCCCCGGGACTAGATCCTCTTCCATTACTGTACACAGTCCCCCTTCCCCCGGGACTAGATCCTCTTCCATTACTGTACACAGTCCCCCTTCCCCCGGGACTAGATCCTCTTCCATTACTGTACACAGTCCCCCTTCCCCCGGGACTAGATCCTCTTCCATTACTGTACACAGTCCCCCTTCCCCCGGGACTAGATCCTCTTCCATTACTGTACACAGTCCCCCTTCCCCCGGGACTAGATCCTCTTCCATTACTGTACACAGTCCCCCTTCCCCCGGGACTAGATCCTCTTCCATTACTGTACACAGTCCCCCTTCCCCCGGGACTAGATCCTCTTCCATTACTGTACACAGTCCCCCTTCCCCCAGGACTAGATCCCCTTCCATTACTGTACACAGTCCCCCCCCAGGACTAGGTCCCCTTCCATTACTGTACACTGGGCCAGGGGCTCAGGGAACATCTGTGAAGCTCCTGTCTCACCAAAGGGAGACAGAGAGGGGACTGAGGTGAAGGGGAAGGAAATGGTTGCTAAAAGAAATATCTCTTACAGCTCAGATTCTGGCGAGCACACACACACACACACACACACACACTCACTCACACACTCACACACACCCACAATCCCTCTCAGTCACAGACATATTCACACACTCATCCATACTCACACACACACACACTCACACACACTCACACACTCTCACACTCACACTCACTCACACACTCACACACACACTCACACACACACACACACACACACACACACACACACACACACACACACACACACACTCTCACTCACTCACTCACTCACTCACTCACTCGTGAAGCCCTAGGCTTCAGCTGACATTTTACCTTTCCTCAGCTCATAGAGGTAGGAAAGGGACATACAAACCTAAAGGTTGGTGATGTGGATACTGACCTGCCCTCTAACTTTAGAGATAACTGGCTAAGCATACAGTTGAATTTCTCTTAGAATTTGCCCATGTTGCCCTTGCCGTTTTGGTTCAGTGGATGGAGCATTGGTCCGGGAAGGGTCCGGGTTCGATTCCAGTCAAGGGCATGCAGGCTCCTCCATTACTGCAGGAGCAGGCTCCTCCCAGGCCCAGGCCCTGGTCATGGCTCATGCAGGAGGCAACCAATCGATGGGTTTCTCTCACATCGCTATTTCTCTGTCTTTTTCCCTCTCTCTTCCACTCTCTCTAAAAAAAAGATCAATGGAAAAATATCCTTGGGTGAGGACTGAAAAAAAATTCGCCGATATTAAATTTATTAATTCCTAGGTACCAGGCACTTTATTTTATTTAGTCTTCATTGTAATACTAAAAGTAAGTTTCATTCATTACCCCCATTTTACAGATTAAGAAGCCAGAACTCTGAGAAGTTGAATAATGTGACCCAAAATCATACAATAAGTGACACATGTGGGACTCAATCCCCAAACTGGTCAGCTGCGGTTCACGCTGCCTCTGAGTGCTCCATCGCTGCATGGCGTCTCCTGCGCTGGGCACCCTGATCATGAGGTATGTACTGTGAGGGTATTATTATGTTTCAGCTTTTTAAAAGTCCAAGTACTGGACAAAGAGATATTCTCAACCAGTCCTGAGCCTTATCACAACTACTCACAAAGTTGCATAAGTTGGAATGTTCTTCTGGGGGCTAATAATGCCAGACACTGAGTGAATCCAAGGTTTTTAATACTCCTGAGAAGTAGATCCAATGACCAAAGGAATGAACTTAGCATGTAGATGCACGTGCATGTTTATAATCGACAGTACTATTAAGATGAGAACATTCATAGCCTTTGCCCTTGACTGAACTCCAGAGAGAATCTGCTCTGATAATTCTAACACCCTCCTGCCCAATTCTGCCCAGGCTCCATGGCATTAGTTCTCAAAGTGTGGGCCAGGGAGGAAGGCAGTGTGGGCAAAGCAGGGTGACAAGTGCATCAAACAATAAACCCCTCTCTTCATATCACTGTGCGGCAGTCTGACTTAGACTGTTTGAGTAATTGAAAATGTTATCTATCAGAAACAAATGTGATAGGAAAGACATTACTAAATATCAGATGGATGAGATCATTTAATCCTTCCAATGCTGTGGTAGGTGGTACTTTCCAAAACTGCTTTTCCCACATGTCCTTCTCACAGTGACTACAGTAACACCAAAGCAGATGTCAGAGCAAAGCAAGTTATGAGGGATAAAAAGGGATATTATGTGATGTTAAAAAGATTAAGATAGCAAAAAGAAATAGCAATCCTAACAGACCACCAGGGGGCGGCACGGCATGAAGGAAGGCCCCGGCCAGCAGCTGGCAGCTGGGGAAGGGAGGCCCCGGCCAGCAACTGGAAGGCCCCGATTGGCCCTGATCACTGGCCAGGCCTAGGGACCCTACCCGTGCATGAATTTTGTGCACCGGGCCTCTAGTAAATTCATAAAGATCTAACAAATCTGACAGAGAGATATAAAAGTGAAGATACAAACTACCAATGTCAGGAATGAAAGGGGGATGTCACCATGGAGTCCACAGATTGCCAAGAATTACCCGGCATGAAGTAGAAAATGTGCATGCTGTAGGAAGCCTGAATGAGTAGGTGCTGTGAATATTACACAATGGAATTTATACTTTATTTACTTATTATTTAAATTCTTTTTTATTTAAAGTATTATATATAGTATTACATATGTCTCCCTTTTCCCCCATTGACCTCTCCACGGCCACCCCCACCCCCGGCACGTGCCCTCACCCCCCTAGTGTCTGTGTCCATTGGTTATGCTTATATGCATGCACACAAGTCCTTTGGTTGAACTCTTACACCCCCTTTACCCTCCCCTGCCTTCCCTCTGAGGTTTAAGCATCTGATTGATGCTTCTCTGTCTCTGGATCTGTTTTTGTTCATCAGTTTGTGTTGTTCATTATATTCCACAAATGAGTGAGATCATGTGATATTTATCTTTCTCTGACTGGCTTATTTCACTTAGCATATGCTCTCCAGTTCCATCCATGCTGTTGCAAATGGTAAGAATTCCTTCTTTTTTACAGCAGCATAGTATTCCATCGTGTAGATGTACCACAGTTTTCTAATCCATTCATCTACTGATGGGCACTTAGGCTGTTTCCAAATCTTAGCTATGGTGAATTGTGCTGCTATGAACATAGGGGTGCATATATCCTTTCTGATTGGTGTTTTTGGTTTCTTGGGATATATTCCTAGAAGTGGGATCACAGGGTCAAATGGGAGTTCCATTTCCAGTTTTTTGAGGAAACTCCATACTGTCTTCCATAGTGGCTGCACCAGTCTGCATTCCCACCAGCAGTGCACAAGTGTTCCTTTTTCTCCACATCCTCTCCAGCACTTGTCATTTGTTGATTTGTTGATGATAGCCAGTCTGACAGGTGTGAGATGGTACCTCATTGTTGTTTTGATTTGCATCTCTCGGATGATTAGTGACTTTGAGCATGTTTTCATATGTCTCTTGGCTTTCTGAATGTCCTCTTTTGAAAGGTGTCTATTTAGGTCCTTTGCCCATTTTTTGATTGGATTGTTTATCTTCTTTTTGTTAAGTTGTATGAGTTCCCTATAAATGTTGGAGATTAGGCCCTTATCAGATATGACGTTGGCAAATATGTTTTCCCACGCAGTGGGTTTTCTTGTTGTTTTGTTGATGGTTTCTTTTGCTGTGCAGAAGCTTTTTATTTTGATGTAGTCCCATTTGTTCATTTTCTCTTTAGTTTCAACTGCCCTAGGAGCTGTATCAGTGAAGAAATTGCTTTGGCATATGTCTGAGATTTTGTTGCCTTTGGATTCTTCTAGAATTTTTATGGTTTCCTGTCGTACATTTAAGTCCTTTATCCATTTTGAGTTTATTCTTGTGTATGGTGTAAGTTGGTGGTCTAGTTTCATTTTCTTGCATATATCTGTCCAATTTTCCCAACACCACTTATTGAAGAGACTATCTTGGCTCCATTGTATGTTCTTGCCTCCTTTGTCAAATATTAATTGAGCATATTGGTTCGGGCCGATTTCTGGACTCTCTATTCTATTCCACTGATCTATATGTCTGTTCTTGTGCCAGTACCAGGCAGTTTTGAGAACAGTGGCTTTGTAATACAGCTTGATATCTGGCATTGAGATCCCACCTACTTTGTTCTTTCTCAGGATCGCTGCAGCTATTCGGGGTCTTTTTTTATTCCAGATGAATTTTTGGAGAGTTCGTTCTAGATCTTTGAAGTAGGCCATTGGTATTTTAATGGGAAGTGCGTTGAATTTATAGATTGCTTTGGGTAGTATGGACATTTTAATGATGTTGATTCTACCAATCCAAGAACATGGTATGTTCTTCCATCTCTTTATGTCTTCCTCTATCTCTTTTTTCAACGTCCTGTAGTTTTCTGAGTAGAGGTCTTTTACCTCTTTAGTTAAGTTTATTCCTAGGTAGCTTAATTTTTTTGGTGCGATGGTAAATGGGATTGTTTTTATAATCTCTCTTTCTGAAAGTTCACTATTGGTGTATAGAAATGCCTCAGATTTCTTGGGGTTAATTTTGTATCCTGCTACATTGCCAAATTCATGTATTAAGTCTAGTAGTTTTTTGATGGAGTCTCTAGGGTTTTGTATGTATAATATCATGTCGTCTGCAAATAAGGACAGTTTTACTTCCTCTTTTCCAATTTGGATGCCTTTTATTTCTTCTTCTTGTCTAATTGCAATGGCTAATACTTCCAGGACTATGTTGAAGAGGAGTGGCGAGAGTGGGCATCCCTGTCTTGTTCCTGTTCTTAGGGGAAATGGTGTTAGTTTTTGTCCATTGAGTATGATGTTGGCTGTGGGCCTGTCATATATGGCTTTTATTATGTTGAGGTATGATCCTTCTATTCCCACCTTGCTGAGAGTTTTTATCAAAAATGGGTGTTGGATTTTGTCGAATGCTTTTTCTGCATCAATTGATATGACCATGTGGTTTTTTTCTTTCAATTTGTTTATGTGATGTATTACGTTTATTGATTTACGGATGTTGTACCATCCTTGCATCCCTGGGATAAATCCTACTTGGTCATGGTGTATGATCTTTCTGATGTACTGCTGGATCTTATTTGCTAAGATTTTGTTGAGGATTTTAGCATCTATGTTCATCAGAGATATTGGCATGTAATTCTCTTTCTTTGTAGTGTCTTCATCTGGTTTTGGGATTAGGGTAATGCTGACTTCATAGAAAGAACTTAGAAGTGTTCCTTCCTCTTGAATTTTTTGGAATAGTCTGAGGATAGGTTTTAGTTCTTCTTTGAATGTTGGGTCAAACTTCCCTGTGAAGCTGACTGGACCAGGGCTTTTGTTTGCTGGAAGTTTTTTGATAACTGCTTCAATTTCCTCCATAGTTATTGGCCTATTCAATTTTTTTTATCCTTCCTGATTGAGTTTTGGAAGGTAGTATTTTTCTAGGAGTATGTCTAATTCTTCTAGGTTGTCCAGTTTGTTTTAATAGTGTTGCTCATAGTATTTTTTTTTACAATCCTTTGTATTTCTGTGGGGTCTGTTGTTATTTCACCTCTATCGTTTCTGATTTGGTTTATTTGGGACCTCTCTCTTTGCTTCTTGGTGAGCCTGGCTAGAGGTTTGTCAATCTTGTTTATCCTTTCAAAGAACCAGCTCTTGGTTTCATTGATTTTCTGTATTGTTTTTTTGGTCTCTATGTCATTTATTTCTGCTCTAATCTTTATTATCTCCTTCCTTCTGCTCACTCTGGGGTTTTCTTGTTGCTCTCTTTCTAATTCTTTGAGCTGTAGATTTAGATGATTTACTACCATTTTTTCTTGCTTTTTGAGATAGGCCTGAAGAGCTATAAACTTCCCTCTCAGGACTGCTTTCATTGCGTCCCATAGGTTTTGGATTGTTGTGTTTTCATTGTCATTAGTTTCCAGGATGTTTTTAATTTCTTCTTTGATCTCATTGGTAACCCAATCAATATTTAATAACATGCTATTCAGCTTCCAAGTGTTTGAGTATTTTGGGTTGTTTTTATTGTAGTTTATTTCTAATATTATGCCCTTGTGGTCTGAGAAGATGCTTGGTATGATTTCAATCTTCTTGAATTTGGGGAGACTTTGTTTGTGACCCAATATGTGGTCTATTTTTGAAGATGTCCCATGAGCACCTCCAAGTGTTTGAATTATTTTGATTGTTTTTATTGTAGTTGATTTCTAATATTATGCCATTGTGATCTGAGAAGATGCTTGATATGATTTCAATATTCTTGAATTTTGGAAAGACTTTGTCTGTGTCCTAATATGTGGTCTATCTTTGAAAATAACCTATGTGCACTTGAGAAGAATGTATATTTTGTAACTTTGGGGTGGAATGTTCTGAAGATGTTAAGTGCATCTAATCTAGTGAGTCATTTATGATTGTTGTTTCTTTGCTGATTTTTTGTCTAGAGGATTTATCCAGTGATGTCAATGGGGTATTAAAGTTCCCTACTATGATTGTATTGCTCTCAATCTCTCCTTTGATATCTTCCAGGAGGTTTTTTATGTATTTGGGTTTGGGTGCTCCTGCATTGGATGCATATATGTTTACCAGGGTTATATCCTCTTGTTGTATCAACCCCTTTAGTATTATGAAGTGGCCTTCCTTATCTCTTGTTCTGGCCTTCAATTTGAGATCTATTTTGTCAGAAATAAGTATTGCTACCCCAGCGTTTTTTTCATGTCCATTTGTCTGAAAAGTATTTTTCCATCCCTTCACTTTCAGTCTGTGTGAGTCCCTTGTTTTGAGGTGGGTCTCTTGTAGACAGCAGATATATGAATCATGTTTTCTTATCTATTCAGCCACTATATGTCTTGATTGGAGCATTTCATTTGCATTTAAGGTTATTATTAATAGGTACTTGTTTGTAGTCATTTTTATTCTTTATGCCTGTGTTTCTTCTTCCCTTTCTATTTCTTCTGTTTACAACAGTCTCTTTACCATTTCTTGCATCACTGGTGTAGTGGTAATAAACTCCCTTAGCCCCTTTTTATATATGAAGCTCCTGATTTCCCCTTTAATTTTGAATACTCCTTCCTGAATAGAGTATTCTTGGATCCAGTCCCTTGCTTTGCATCACTTTGTATACTTCATTCCATTCCCTTCTGGCCTGATGTGTTTCTGTTGAGAAATCATTTGATAATCTCATGGGAGATCCTTTGTAGGCAACTCTCTGTCTCTCTCTTGCATCCTTTAAGATTATGTCTTTGTTGTTAATGTTTGCCATTGTAATTATGACATGTCTTGGTCTAGGTCTTTGGGATTCAGCTTGTTTGGGACTCTCTGTGCTGGAGTGACTTTTTCTTCCCCAAATCAGGAAAGTTTTCTGTTATCATTTCTTCAAATAGGTTCTCTAATCCTTGCTCCTCTTCTTGTCCTTCTGGCACCACTATTGTATGTATGTTACTTTGTTTTATGTTGTCCCAAAGCTTCCATAGGCTCTCCTCCTTCTTTCTAATTTTTTTCTCCAATTGCTGTTTAGATTAGGCTTGTTTCTTTGCCCTATCTTATAACTGTTAGAAATAAGGCGAGCCCCCCAATTCAGGGGTCCTGGTAGAAGACAAAACACACTTGGGAGGCAGGCAGCAAGGCATATATATTTACTTCTATGTAGAAGGGTGGGCATACATGGTCTGGAAGCACACGCACACCGAGCAGGCAGTCTGCTCAGCTTTATAATCCCTGATGCATGTGACCTGTCCCTCACTCTTGATTGGAGCTCAGGCGCACAGTCTTTCACGATTGGCTAATTCAAAGGGAGGGGTTGGCCTTTGCTGTTTCAAGATGGTGGCCCCCAGGGGAGCTGCAAGCCATTTGGCCAACATGGTGGCTGCCAAGTTACGCAGTCCAAAATGGCAGCATTCTAAACTGCTTTTTTTTTTTATTCTTTACTAGAGGCCCGGTGCACAAAAATTTGTGCACTCGCGGGGGGGGGGGGGGGGGGAAAG
>NW_005371645.1:2337140-2350761 GCF_000412655.1 Myotis brandtii
GCTTCAGCTGCCTGGCTGCCGGCCGCCATCTTGGTTGGCAGTTAATTTGCATATCACCCTGATTAGCCAATGGGAAGCGTAGCAGAGGTATGGTTAATTACCATGTTTGTCTAGTATTAGATAGGATTGTTCAGATTATTACAGATGTTTCTCTTTTTTCCCCCCATAACTCCCCTGCACCCGGTTCCCACCCCATTCCAGGCCTTCCTCCCACACTCCCACCCCCAATGACCTTGTCCATAGGTGCAAGCTCTTTGTCCAATCTTTTCCTGCACCCCCCACAACCCCTTCCCCCCTGAGAATTGTCAGTCTTCTTCCTTTCCATGTCCCTGATTCTATTACATTCACCAGTCTGTTCTGTTCATCAGTTTTTTTATTCATTTTATTTTTAGGTTCACTTGTTGATTGATATGTATTTGTTGTCACTTTGTTGTTCATAATTTTTTATCTTTACCTTTTTCTTCTTCTTCCTCTTCTTAGAAAATACCCTTCAGCATTTCATATAATACTGGTTTGGTGGTGATGAACTCCTTTATCTTTTTCTTATCTGTGAAGCTCTTTATCTGACCTTCAATTCTGAATGATAGCTTTGCTGGGTAGAGTAATCTTGGTTGTAGGTTCCTGCTATTCATCACTTTGTATATTTCTTGCCACTCCCTTCTGGCCTGCATAGTTTCTGTTGAGAAATCAGCTGACAGTTGTATGGGTACTCCCTTGTAGGTAACTAACTATTTTTCTCTTGCTGCTTTTAAGATTCTCTCTTTGTCTTTTGCCCTTGGCATTTTAATTATGATGTGTCTTGGTGTGGTCCTCTTTGGATTCCTCTTGTTTGGGGTTCTCTGTGCTTCCTGGACTTTCACCAGGTAGGGAAGTTTTCTATCATTATTTCTTCAAATAGGTTTTCAATATCTTGCTCTCTCTCTTCTTCTGGCCCCCCTATAATTCGGATGTTGGTACGCTTGAAGCTGTCCCAGAGGCTCCTTACACTATCTTCATATTTTTGGATTCTTTTTTCATTTTGCTTTTCCAGTTGGGTGTTTTTTGCTTCTTCGTATTTCAAATCTTTGCCTTGATTCTTGGGATCCTCTAGTCTGCTGTTGAATCTCTGTATATTATTCTTTATTTCAGTCAGTGTATGCTTAATTTCTGATTGGTCCTTTTTCATATCCTTGAGCGTCTCACTAAATTTCTTGGAGGTTTCTAGAAGATTCTTGAGTAACCTTATAACTGTGGTTTTCTTTTCTATATCCATTTGCTTTCATCCATTTCTTTCATTTGTGACTTGTTTCTTTGTCTCCACATTTTGGCTGCCTCCCTGTGTTTGTTTCTACGTACTAGGTAGCTGCTAAGTCTCCTTGAGTTGATAGAGTGGCCTTGTGTGGTAGGTGTCCTATAGGGCCCAGTGGCTCAACCTCCCCAGTCACCTGAGGTGGGCCCTCTTGGTGCACCCCTTTGTGGGTTGTTTGCACAGTCTTATTGTAGTTTACCCTTGATTGCTGTTGGTATCACTGGGAGGAATTGACTTTCAGGTCTATTTGCTGTGATGACCAGCTGTGCCTACACTGGAAGATCTGTTGTGCAGGAGACACCCTTATGGGGCAGGACTTGCTTCAGTGGGGCTTTGGTGCTCACTGAGTCTGCCCCTTGAGTGTGTCACTTCTGGATGTGAAGAGTTGTAATCTGGTATGGTCTCACTCTGCCCACTGGGTATACTGGCTCTTGGTTTTCCAAGGAGGTGCAAGGTCAGCCACTGTCTGAGGCTTCCCAGCAGGATCTACAGAGACATCTGCAGATTCCTCCTCTTTGTATG
The DNA here is from genome assembly GCF_000412655.1 of Myotis brandtii. Lineage (NCBI taxonomy): Eukaryota > Metazoa > Chordata > Mammalia > Chiroptera > Vespertilionidae > Myotis > Myotis brandtii. The sequence continues at coordinate 2,338,951 of NW_005371645.1, forward strand.
GGGTTTGGAAGTGCCCAGATGAGGCCCCACTGTGAAGCAAGGCAGGCTGCTGCTGCTGGCCTTGGGCCTTCTTTTGGAAGCTCTGGGGCTCTCTGACCCAGCTGCAGTTTGACAGGTTTTAGGTGGAGAGAGGACAGGCCATTCATATGCAAAAGCCAATGCATACAGCATGGGTGTGGTTGTAAATTGGGTGGGACGGGATCTCTGGGAATCACCAGGGCAGAGCAAACAGCAATGGCTGCCAGTCAGCCCTGCACTGGAGAGGTCCCCGGGTCTCTGCATCCCGCTCCCCCATGCAGGAACAATGATCGCTGTGAGCACCTCTGAGAGAAAGCTGCCCTCACGTTCCTGTCCCGATGCTAGACAGTCCAGTTTCTTCCCGTATGTGTTTGGGTCCCCGAGTCTCGCCCGGAACTGGAGTTCAGAGCAAGCGGGAGCTTGTATCTCCCTCCCGATTAAAAGAGCAGCACATCCAGGTGCCAGCACTTTCCCTGCCTCCACAATTCTTACCAGTCTCAATGTGCTTTCTTCACCTCTAGTTGTGGAACTTCCACTCAGCCAGCTTTTCCGCAGTTCTGGGTGGTCATTGTTCTGCCTCTTAGTTGTTATTTTGATGTGGTTTTGAGAGGCAGCAAGTATAAGTATCTACCTATGCTGCCATCTTGGTTCTCCTAATCTGCTTTTTGACAGAAAAGATGACTTGCTTCTTCTCACAATTCCCCCCTTTTCTTTATTTAAACTATTTTCTTCAAACTCAGCTGACATTCATTGACTTTCATTTTCTACAGTGTCTAAGAGAAGACTAATTTGCTGTTTGGTCAATGCAGTTTCATTTAATCCTTGGATAATGCCCCCTCCCCCCATACATGGGATGATGTAACATCCCATTGCTGTAACTTCCAATTAAAGAGGTGAATGTGGACACCATTGCTCTATTGCATCATAGAAAGGTCCCTCGATCCCAGGGTCCAGCTCACTCGTCACTAAAGCTACTGATGCCTTAGGGCCTCAGTGATGGTCTGTCTGCTGTGTTGTCAGTTATGAGTGTACAGCACTGGCCCCAACATGACACATGTTCCTCCTTTCTCTGCCAGAATTGTATCCAAGGCCAACCTATTCTCCCAGGTCATCCTGCTGCTGGCATCTAGCTGTTCAGCTATACCTTTAACTGCATCTCGAGTATAGTTAACAAGCCTTTGCTGGTTCTAGAAAATGTAATTAACCCCCTCCCCCCCATTCTTGTTTATGGTGGGCAACCAGCACAGGACAGATGCAAACCCAGCAGCAATCTGAGTTCTAGCCTTAAACTCCTTGGCACTCCTCCTGGAACTCCAATGGGATCTGTGTGTATATGGGGATCAAAGGAGCCCCTCAGAATTTCTCTCCTCTTCCTAGTCTGTCTGCCAGGGAGAGCAGAATGAATCCCCAAGAATCAGGATTCTTGGCAGCTGCTGGGACGTCCTGCAATCTCTGTCACGTGTCCAGCCTCACCACACAAAACTGGGCTTCCCCAAAGCGGGACTTGCCCCATCTTTAAACAAATTAAACAAAAAACAAAGAGACATAAAACATCAACAAACACTCTCATACAGGTGGACGCAACACTAAAAGTTTACACCAAGAGCACATTTTAATGTCTCTGTCCCCGGTTCAGGGCACTGCCTCTCCCCAGAATCTCAGCATTCTCCCAATGGACTATTTTGGGGGAATGTATTCCCTACGCCTAGAATTTCTGTTTTCCATTCTGGGTAGGTCCCTTGTTACTATGTACTCAACCCCTCAATTTGGAGGCTTCTCATACTCCCCGAGATCTGCTTCATCCCTCTCTGGCCACATCCCTTACAGGAGAATGGAACTAAAGATCAGAACTCCGCACTCGCTTTATGTTCAAGACACATCCCAGTCACATATGCCTGACCTCCGAGGATACCCAATCACTAAAGTATTACTCAGTCCATTTCCCACCTTGGCTCATGCATGAGGTCACCTGATTGTCGTGGGTCTTCCTGCATTGCTGGCTGACTCTTGATCCCGAGCTCATAGTCAGCCCATGGGTAATGGCTGTCCCTCCTTACTGAGGCTGCCGCAACTTGGCAGCAGGGTGCACCTCCTCAGGTGAGGGGTCCAATTTCCCTGTGATAACAAATGGTATCCTGTATGAGCCGCCAAATTGTTAGAAATAAGGCGAGCCCCCAAATTCAGGGGTCCTGGTAGAACACAAAACATACTCAGGAGCCAGGCATCAAGACAATATCTTTACTTCTACATAGAAGGGTGCGCACACATGGTCTGGAAGCACGTGCACACCGAGCAGGCGGTCTGCTTGGCTTTATGATCCCTGATGCATGTGACCTGTCCCTCAGTCTTGATTGGAGCTCAGGCACACATTCTTTTGAGATTGGCTAATTCAAAGGGAAGTGTTGACCTTTGCCATTTCAAGATGGCAGCCCCCCATGGCGGCTGCCAAGTTACACAGTCCAAAATGGCGGCTGTCTAAGCTGCTTTTTGACAGAAAGATGACTTGTTCCTTCTCACATAACTCACTAATTCGGTTCTCTGCTTCTTTTAATCTACTGTTGAAACCTTCTATCATGCTTTTTATTGTGGCTATATCATTCTAGATTTCCTCTTGATTCTTACATAAGTTGTTGATTTTCTCAGTTTATGAACTTTATGACATTACACTGAATTCCTTTTTCTGACATATTTCATCCCTCTGTTTCATTTAGTTCCTTTTCTGGAGATTCCTCCTTTTCTTTCCTTTGGGGGTTGTTCTTTGTCTCCCCAGTTTTGCTATCAAGAGTCCAGGCACCGAGTTGCGTGGGACCTGTACTGTGGTGGCGGATTGGTGGGAGTGTAATGCACCCTGAGAGTCTTGGGAGAGCTCAGGCACTGGGACATGTGGGGCCTGTGCCTCTGTGGTGGGTTGGCTGGAGGGGAACATGCCCCGGGACTTGCAGGAAGGCTGGAGTCCCAGTGTCTGTTGGTCTGCAGCTGTGGTAGCAGGTCTTTGGCTGGAGTGACTGTAGGGTCCCAGGTTGCGTCTGAGGCCAGTCTGGGTGGTGGTGAGGCTGATCTCTTATGCACAGCAGCTGTGCCCTTCAAGATCTGGAATTCATATTTTAAAACTTTTAAAGGACATCTTCAGATCCAGGTGGTTTCACTTAAAAATTCTACCAATGCTTAATGATTAAATGATGGCAATTCTATGCATTTTTTACAGAAAATGGAAGTGGAGGGCACACTTCCCAACTCATTTATCCTAATACTGAAACCAAAGAGAGTAGAAGAAAGAAAACTACAGGCCACCATGTGAATTCATATGCAAGAAGATAAGCCCTGATCTAACTCATATCTTGTACTAAAATTAACTCAAACTAAATCATAGATTTTAATATAAAATTATAAAACTTAGAAGAAAAATAAGAGAAAATCTTCATTACCCATCACAGGAAAGACATTGATAAATTGGGCTTTCCAGAATAAATACCTTGCTCTGGGAAAGATACTGTTCAAATAATAAAAAGACAAACTATAGACTGGGAGAAAATGTTTATAGATCACCTCTCCAACCAACTCAACATTAAGAGAACAAACAATTCAACTTCTAAAACACTCAAAAGACTTGAACAGACACTTCATCAAAGCAGTTACATGCATGGCAAAGAAGCAAATAGTAAGATGTTCAACTTCATTAGTGTTAGGGAATTTCAACTTAAACCATGATGGATACTTCTTTCTATACACTTATTAGCATGATTGAAATTTAAAAAATACTGACAATCCTAACTATTGGTGAAAATATGAAGCAGCCAGCACGTTCCCCACTGGTGGTGGGGACTGTAATGGCACAGCCCTTCTGCAAGCAGATGGCAGTTTCTCGTCGATTTAAAGATGCACCTACTAGCTGATTCAGTTACCCTTCTCCTAGGTCAGTGATGGCAAACCTTTTGAGCTTGGCGTGTCAGCATTTTGAAAAACCCTAACTTAACTCTGATGCCGTGTCACATATAGAAATTTTTTTATCTTTGCAACCATAGTAAAACATATCATATGCAAATAAACCCAACCAAGATGGTGGCGGCCACAGAGCTGGAGCAAACCGGAGGCTTGGGTTGCCCCTGACGATGGAGGAAGCCAAGCTTCCCCCCTTCCCTGGCTGGCTGTGGGCTCCGCTCAAGGCTACAAAGTTTCAATTATAGAAGATAAATAAATCCCAGATACCTGCTTCCAGCCACTGTGGCCTCTGCTCAAGGAGGGTCTGGGAGCCTGGGTTGCCCAGGGCTGTGGCCAGCCTGCAAACAGCCATCAGCCCCTCACCCAGGCTGGCCTGGCACTCCAGCAGGGACCCCCACCCTGAAGGGGGTGTGACCAGCCTGAAAACAGCCCTCAGCCCCTCACCCAGGCTGGCCACACCCTCATGGGGTGAAGGTCCCCACTGGGGGGCTTGGTCAGCCTGAAAACAGCCATCAGCCCCTCACCCAGGCTGGCCAGGCACCCCAGCAGGGACCCCCACCCTGAAGGGGGTGTGGCCAGCTTGAAAACAGCCCTCAGCCACTCACCCAGGCTGGCCACACACCCCCAGCGGGGAGCCTCACCCCATGGGGGCGTGGCCGGCCTGCAAACCACCACAGGCCCCTCGCCAAGGCCACCCCACGCCCAAAGGGAACCTCCACCCTGATCCAGGACACCCTTCAGGGCAAACCAGCCGGCCCCCACCCGTGCACCAGGCCTCTATCTATACTATTAAAAGGGTAATATGCAAATTAGACTGGGAGACCTTCCAAGAGACCTTCTGGACGTTCTTCTGACAAAGCCATGGTGGCGGGGCTGAGGTAGAGGTGGTTAGAGTCCAAGAGGGGAGGGCAATTGTAGGTGATCAGGCTGGTGGGGGGCGGGGTTGTTGGGGGTAGGAAAACCAGCAGGGGGGCCAGTTGGGGGCAAGCAGGCCATCAGTGGGGGTCAGTTGGAGGTGATCAGGACAGCGGGGGTGGGCAGTTTGGAGTGAGCAGGCCAGCAAGGGGGCAGTTGGGGGCGAGCAAGCCAGTGCAGAGGGAAGATGGAGGTGAGCAGGCCAGCAGGAGGGGCCATTGGGGGTGATAAGGCTGGCAGGGTGGGGGGCATTTGGGGGCAAGCAGGCCAGCGGTGGGGGGCAGTAGGGGGTGAGCAGGCCGGCAGGCAGAGTGATTAGGGGCAATCAGGCAGGCAGGCAGGCAGGTGAGCAGTTAGGAGCCAGCAGTCCTGGATTTCGAGAGGGATGTCCAACTGCCGGTTTAGGCCCGATCCCTGTAAACCAGCAGTAGGACATCCTTCGAGGGGTCCCAGATTGGAGAGGGTGCAGGCTGGGCTGAGGAACACCGCCCCCCCCCCGCATGAATTTCGTGCACCGGGCCACTAGTATTAAAAATAAAATTAAAAACTTGTTTTTAAGGTAATTGTGAAGGGTCATATCTACTTTTTCATGACTTCTTAAAAAGAGAAAGGGAAAGTTATTAAAGTTAAGTTAAACTCCCAGCTTTCTTATGGTCCCATTATCTCCAGAACCTTTTAACCACCTGCATTCCTGGACGATGCAGATGAAACTGCTACCTAACTTGTCGACACTTCATGAAGCATGGAGAGTGGTAAGGGGCTGGGTGTTTTGACCCCAGTGGCCCTGGTTCCACGCAGGCTTCATGAACATGCCCCAGAGAGCCACACTCCACACAGTCCTGTTTTCTCCAGCCACATGCCTGTGCCAAGCCAAGACCTTTGAACCAAGAGGTACAGGCTGATCTTCCAGAGGCGTGGGCCCACTGCCCCTGCTCGAGGAGGTCCCGGGGGTGCCAAACAACAAGAGTGGCTGCAGCATAACACCTGTGGACTGAAGGGTCTAATGGGTCCTTGTTTGCAGGCTGAGAGGGAAGATCCTTTATTTTTACCTTTCAGCAGGGGAACTGGGTTTGGCTCAGCAAGGGAGCCTGGCACAGGCAGGAAAGGAGAATTGTGGCCTGTCCTCTTGCCTTGCAAACCTAGAGAACAGATCCAGGCCACAGGATTGTTACTAAGAGTGATGCTCAAAAGTGCAAAACAGGGACAGCCACTTTGGGAGACAACATGGCTTACAAAACTTACCATATGATCCAGTGATTGCACTCCTTGGTATTTACCCAATAAGTTAAAAACTTATGTCCACACAAAAGATGCATATAGATGTTTATAGCGGGATGTTCATAGTGTCATAGTTGGAAGCAACCAGCCCAGATGGCGTGGCTCAGTGGTTGAGTGTCGACCTATGAACCAGGAGGTCACGGTTCGATTTCAGGCGGGGCACATTCCCCGGGTTGGGGGCTCGATCCTCAGTAGGGGGCCTGCAGGAGGCAGCCAATCAATGATGCTTTCTCATCATTGATGTTTCTCTCTCTCTCTCCCTTCCTTTCTGAAATCAATAAAAATATATTCACAAAAACAACTTGGAAGCCACCAAAATTCCTTCAATAGGTGGTGGATAAACAAACTGTGGTATATCCATTCAATGGAATATACTCAGTGTTTAAAATAAAAGAGCTATCCAGGTTTGAAGAGACCTAGAGGAATATTAAATGTAAGTGAAAGAAAGGGCCACATACTCTATGATCATCACTACGTGACATTCTGGAAAAGGCAAAACTATGCAGACAGCAAAAAAGATCAATGGTTGCCAGGGTTTCAGGGAATCGGGGGAGGTCGGGAAGGGGTGACTAGGCAGAGCATGAAGGATTTTCAGGGCAATGAAACTATGCTGTGTGATGCTATAATGGTGGATACATTCATTACACATTTGCCTGAACCCTTAGAGTGTGCCACACTAAGAGTGGACCCTCGTGGAAACTATGGATATTAGTTCATATTAAGCTATCAATAGCAGCCCTTAAATTATAACAAATGCAATATGTTGATACGTCATAGGGAAATTACCCGCAAGGGTGTGGGGATGGAGGGTGATGGGAACTCTCTGTATTTGCCATTCAATTGTTCTGTAAACCTAAAACTGCTCAAAAATTGTTTATTGATTTAAAAAAAAAAGCAGTAAGTGTTTGTCAAGGGCCTCTTGCCGGGGCCAGAGCCTTGCATGCTCGGTGAGGTCCCTGGGGCGCATCGCAGCATTTTGTGAATTTGGCTTTTCCCTGATGGTTTGCAGCTGAGTTTTCTGAGCTGCAGGACCCTGGCTGCCTGAGGTTTTTGCTCCTTTGTGCTGCTTGATGTGGCCGCCTTCTAAGACCCCTGGCTACTTTCTGCCAGTGTGAGTGAGTCTTCGACTCCCCACAACGCGTGAGACTGTGTGTGGCCGAGTGACTTCCTCACTCATAAAACTGGGGTAATGGTACAATCCATCTTTACAGCTGTTCTCCTGCTCCCATGTGGACCGAGTCCCTGTGCTGTGCCAGGCACTGCTCTAGGCACCAGAGAGAAACCCCTGCCCACGTAGGCCTCCATTCTAGTGAATGGGTTAAGTGAGCCGACTCATTGAAGTTTGAAACACTGTTTGGCCCATTGTAGGTGCTCAGGAATTGCCCAGCAATTGCAGAGATGAACCCCACTGTGTCCTAACTCCCGGTTTGGAGGAAATGTCTGCCAACCCTCAGTGCCATCCACCGGCAGGCTGCAGCGCTTCCGTGCTCCAGCAGATGGCAGCAGCTGCAGACACATCCCCTGCCTGGCATGTGGCCAGGAGCAGGAGGGAGGGGCTGATGCCTGCCAGGCTCAGACTCTTGGCCTCAGCATCACAAAAGCCTAGTCTTTCCCAGGAGCCTCTCCTGCACAGAGCTCCTTATCTATCACATCATCTCTGCTCTGTCCTCTCACAGGCCCTCACTTAACCTCTGTGGCAGGAAGAGGAACCCTTCTCTCTGCCTGACACACCCGAGGTTTCCACTGCTGAATGTTAGAGCTGGAAGAGACAAGAATTCATTGGTTTGAGGATTTGCAAAGTCACAGGCCTACAGGGCCAGGAGCCCTTCCACAGCAACTCCAAGGGGTCAGGGGGTGCAGTCACCCCAGTGCTGGGAGAAGCAAGCCTTTGATGTGACATGCTCCATTTTCAAAGCACAGTCGTGCCCCCCAAAACTTGTCTGAGCCCTCCAAGTTGTGACCCCTGAGAGTTTACCTCACATTTTCCACCTAAATCCCAAGTCCTGAGGGGAGGGGGAGCTGCCCAGAGCTGTGGGGTGAGCAGAGTTCCATCTGCGGGCTCTGTCTGTGCAGCTGCACCCCACTGTGGCCTGAATTAAGCGACTGGTTTTCTACTTGGTTATCTGTGACAACGCCAGCAACCAGAGCAGAGACACTGATGGGCATGTGCGAGGCGCCAGGCACTGGGCTATGCACTTTCTGTGGCTTCGCTCACTGAACCCTCAGAGCCAGGCAGGTGCTGTCCTCACGCCCATTTGCACATGTAGAGATCAAAGGCACTGAGCCTGCAGGACCGCCATCCTTCCTTTGCTTTGAGAAGGAAGGTGATCACAAGAGGGCTCTTGTCCTGGCTTCTCAGTCCAGGCGCCAATCCACAGACGAGGCTGGAGAGATGGTCCCCGAGATGATGGGGAGCCGGGACCCATGCCTGCTGGTGTTCTGAGAGATTGTCCTCTGCCCACCCGGCCTGCAGGCCTCCCACCTGTCTGCTTGCTCAGGGACCTTCATGAGGAAGGTGACATAATGACACAGGAAAAAGAAATTGGCTCTAGGCCCCTGGCAGGAAATAACCCAAATGGTCCCTGGGACTCAGCTGGGCTGCAGTAGTGGTTTCTCCAGGGCAGCTGCAGAGCCTCGGGTTGGGGGCCTGCTGCCTCTTCAAGGTCCATGGAATAGAGTGTGGACATGGAGCAAGAGGGGAAGGGTGGCCAGAGCCCCTCCCCTTGCTGTCCCTCTCTGTTTACACTTCTTTGAATGTCTTCCTGTCCTCCTCACCTGCTTTGCACTCAGACACAATGGGGTTTCCCGCTTGCCAGAGCTCTCAGAGTTCTCATTCTGTATCTGGGCTATCTCTCCTCACCATTTACTAGTTATTCCTCAAGGAAGTCACTGATTCTCCCCAAGCCTCAGTTTTCTCATCTGTAAAATGGGGATAATAATACCTACCTGAGAGGACAATGCTCTCGTGAACTTTAATAGCACAGTGTCTAGCGTGATGTTGATGCTGAGTTACTCTTCTGCTTTCTCAGATCAGAGTCTCATGCCATCCTCCTCCCATTCTCCCAAAACAACAACTGCCACCACCCCTTGGTTCTGCACTCTGGGTGGGCTTTTTCAATGAATCAAAAACCAATCCAAAAATGAATTCACAAGAGTTTAAGTGGAAAGTAGTGGTTTAACATGTTTCCCCTCCAGGGTAATTGCATTTTTACAGAATTTTTCAATGCCATAAGTTAAAAGAGTGATGAATGGAGGAGGTTTCAAGCAGAAATCCCCACTGGTACAAAATGTGCAGCTGGGAGGCATTGTGGTTGTGCTGCTGAGGGAAACTAGAAGCAGAACATGACACCAATTTGGAATTAGTCATCTGAAGTCACTCCCTTCTCTCCTCTACTTCCTGTGTTAATGAATGTTGCTCCTTCACATGCCTAATCTCCTGAAATACTTTTTTTTTACTGTATGATTTTATTTATATGAGATCCTGGAAAAAGCAAAACTAGAGTGACGAAAGTAGCTCACTCATTGCCTGGAAGAGAGTCACTGGAAGAGGGCTTTTTAGTTTGAAGAAATTGTTCTATATCCTGATTGACGTAATTGTGTCTTGTTTTTTTAAATTTTTATTGTTGAGAGTATTACAGATGTCTTCCTTTTCCCCCCCATTGCCCTCCTCCACCCAGTTCCCACCCCGCCCCAAGCCTTCACCACCCCATTGTCTGTGTTCATAGGTAACGCATACGTGCAGATAAGATCTTTAGTTACTCTCTTCCTGCTCCCCCTTCCCTCTGAGATTCTTCAGTCTATTCACATTCCCATGCTTCTGATTCTTTTTTATTCATCAGTTTATTTTGTTCATTAGATTTCTTGTTCATTTATTTTGATTTTTAGATTCAATTGTTGATAGATATGTATTTATTGCCATTTTATTGTTCATATTTTCCCCTTCCTCCTCCTCCTCCTCCTCTTCCACTTCCTCCTCCTCCTCCTCCTCCTCTTCTTCTTCTTCTTCTTCTTCTTCTTCTTCTTCTTCTTCTTCTTCTTCTTCTTCTTCTTCTTCTTCTTCTTCTTCTTCTTCTTCTTCTTCTTCTTCTTCTTCTTCTTCTTCTTCTTCTTCTTCTTCTTCTTCTTCTTCTTCTTCTTCTTCTTCTTCTTCTTCTTCTTCTTCTTCTTCTTCTTCTTCTTCTTCTTCTTCTTCTTCTTCTTCTTCTTCTTCTTCTTCTTCTTCTTCTTCTTCTCCTTCTTCTTCTTCCTCTTCTTAAAGAATACCCTTCAGCATTTCATATAATACTGGTTTGGTGGTGATGAATTCCTTTAGCTTTTTCTTGTCAGTGAAGCCTCTATCTGACCTTCAATTCTAAAGGATAGCTTTGCTGGGTAGAGTAATCTTGCTTGTAGGTCCCTGTTTTCATCACTTTGAATATTTCTTGCCACTCCCTTCTGGCCTGCAAAGTTTCTGTTGAGAAATCAGCTGACAGATATATGGGCACTTTCTTGTAGGTAACTAACTGCTTTTCTCTTGCTGCTTTTTTTTTTTATATATATATACTTTTACTAGTGGCTCGATGCATGATATTCGTGCACGGAGGAGGGGTTCTCTCAGCCTAGCTTGCACCCTCTCCAATTGGGGACCCCTCCGGGAATGTCTAACTGCCCTGTGGGATCGGGCCTAAACCAGCAGTCAGACATTCCTCTTGCAATCTGGGACCGCTGGCTTCTAACCACTCACCTGCCTGCCTGCCTGATCGCCCCTAACTGCCTCTGCCTGCCCTACCAGCCTGATCGCCCCTAACTGCTCCTCTGCTGGCCTGATTGCCCCTAACTGCCTCTGCCTCGCCCCGTACCTGGGACCTGGGCTTCCCTCCCTCTGGCCAGCCACAGGCACCCAGGACCTGGGCTGTCTTCTCCCAGGCTGGCCGCAGCCACAGGGGACCGTGGGAGGGCGGCTTTGCCCAGGCTGCAGCACAGGCACCCAGGACTGCGGGGCAGATGGCTTGTCCCTCTCCTGGGCCAGAGGTGCAGGTGCAGCTTCTGGCACCCGGGACCCTGGGGCGGGTGGCTTGTCCCTCTCCCGGGTCGCAGCCTGGCTGGTCCCCATTCCTCTCTTCCCAGTGTTCAGTGTCTGAGCTGTTATGGCGTGATGGCATGAGGGCGTGATGACTATTTGCATATTAGCTCTTTATTATATAGGATTTTAACTTGTCTTGGTCTATCTTAAAGTGGATATTATACCACTTCACATCTTGTATAGAAACTTCACTGTAACAAAATTTCGTTTTTCCCAGACAATCTTTGTGCTATTGGTGTCATGTATTTTACTTTCACAGATGTTATAAATCTGACATTACATTATTGTTTGTTTAAATAGTTAAGTATCTTTAAATATACTTAAATAATAAGAAACTTCTATTATATTTTTTTCCTATGCATTTACTGTCTTTGGTGTTTTCCATTTCTTGGCATAGATCGGTATTTCTATCTGGCAAAATTTTATTTCTGTTTGCAGGACTTCTTTTAACATTTCTTACACTACAAATCTGCTGGTGATAAAAATTCAATCTTTTATATATGAAAAATATATTTTAACTATTTTAAAAAATATTTTCACTCAGCCTAGAATTATAAATTGAGAGGATTTTCTCCCCTTGTGAGTACTTTAATGATGTT
>NW_005371645.1:2352058-2362794 GCF_000412655.1 Myotis brandtii
GCTCCTTGTTTTCTTTTCTTTTTTTTTTTTTTTTTTTTTTCTGGGCCAGTTTTAGCTTTGAGGCCTTGCTGCTGAAAACATAGATACAATGTTGTGGTCCGAGCCCGGCTGAATGGAAGCCCTTTTCTGGGGTTTTGTTTAGCTTCTTATTTGCAACATAGTATATAGTTGCTTAGAGTTGCAACTGAGAGGCTGGCAAGTGAGGCGGGGAACGTTGGAGTCCGCAGCAAGCCAGCCTCCCTGCTCGCTTCAGTGCCTGGCTGCCGGCCGCCATCTTGGCTGACAGTTAATTTGCATATACTCACTGATTAGCCAATGGGAAGGGTAGCGGTCGTACGCCAATTACCATGTTTCTCTTTTATTAGTGTAGATATACAAGTTCGGGTCTCTAGAGGGGGCTGGGGAGGAAGAGGAGTGAGCCAAACCATAGGGTCAGGACCTCGCCAGAAAACTGAATGCGGACGGACAGCAGGGCCATCCCTGCAGTGGCCAGTTCATGACCAGCTGCCTGAGACTGGCTCGTTCCTGGGCTGGGGGGTTTCATGCATCTGCTGCAGTGCGGTGCCTATCGGGGCTGTGCGTAGCTTACGGGGAAGGCACGGCCTGGGGAGTCGGAGCCTTGATCCCACGCAGTAACCAGATCCAGGCATTGGGAAGGCGGCCAGTTCTCTGCACCCTGAGTCGCCCCACTGTTGCGTCCCCGGAGCAGTCATGGTGCCTTCTTCCGTCACGGTCCCCTGAGCTCGCAGCAGTGGAGGTGTGCTGTCATAGGTTTGGGTGGAGGGAACATGGAAGACCCCGGGGTGATAGCAGGCGCAGGGAGCTGGCTGGGGAGGCGGCCCTGTGGGTTTGTGTGAAGCACTCACAGTCACAGCTTTGGAAGCCTCTTTCTTAGTTTCTCAGAGAGCTCGGTGGCGAGGACATGCAGGTCTCGTCCTGCATTGCGGTTTCCATGGGAAACCTCGCCATTGAGGGTGTCAGAGGGGTTGGCCGGGAGCGCCTGCGGCAGAGAGACACCCTTCTCCAGTAACCTCTTCGCAGGCGGACTCGTCGCCGGATTCCCCGGAACTGCTCAGCGGATCCCTGCTATTCCACAGGGTTCTCTGAGCAGCCGTCCATCTTCCGCGGGAGAAAGGTGTGTGCTGTGCACAGGCACTGCCTGGTCCCAGGCCGGCGGGGGCAACTTCTCCCCGGACGTGTTCTCCCTGGAAGAAAGATGTGCGCTTGTGCATAGTCACTGCCCGGCCCTGGGCGGCAGGGGGCACCCAATCTTTGTCCAGAATTCCCTTGTTTAACAAAGAAAGTTAAGTTCCCAGGGAGGCCCATGGTTAGAAAAGGAGGGGTTTGGGGAGAGGAGGAGGAGGAGCTGAGCTGCCTCTTCCTCACCCACCTGAAGGCGCGGACCCGGAGGCATGGCCTCCAGCTTTCTCACCTGCCGCAGGAGGCTCCCTCCAGAGAGACCATGAAGGCCGGGCTCTGCTCCTGTGTCCTGGTGGGTCTGAAAAGCAGGAGGCAGAGTCGTGCTCTCACCTGGGCCTCGGGGCAGTGGCCTCCTGGTTCTCAACAGACGATGGCCCTGGGGTCTGACCACTCCTCAGTGGTTGGAACCGGGTGTAGGAGCCGCTGGCCCAGGTGCCCCTGGGAGGCAGATACAGCAGGCAAATCATCAACCTTGTTGCCCGGGCAACGACGCCAGCATCCAGCCTGGCTGCTATGGGCGCCGCCATCTTTGTGGTGGAGTGATGGTTAATTTGCCTATTCTCTCTTTATTAGATAGGATTGATTTCAGAGAGGAATGGAGAGGGAGAGAGATAGAAACATCAGTGATGAGAGAGAATCATTGATTAGCTGCCTCCTGCACATCCCACACTGGGGATTGAGCCCACAACCTGGGCATGTGCCCTTGACCAGAATAGAACCCTGACCTCTTGGTTCATAAGTTGATGTTCAACCACTGAGCCATGCCAGCCAGGCTCTCTTGCTGCTTTTAAAATTCTCTTTTTGTCTTTAAACTTTGGAATTTTAATTATGATGTGTCTTGGTGTAGGCCTTTTGAGTTCCTCTTGTTTGGAACTCTGTGCTTCCTGGACTGGTAAGTCTATTTCTTTCACCAGGAAAGGGAAGTTTTCTGTCATCATTTCTTCAAATAGGTTTTCAATATCTTACTCTCTCTCTTCTCCTTCTGGCATCCCCATAATGTGAATGTTGTTACACTTGAAGTTGTCCCGGAGGCTCCTTACACTATTTTTGTATTTTTTTTTCTTTTTGCTCTTCTGATTGGGTGATTTTTGCTTCCTCATATTCCAAATTGTTGATTTGATTCTTGGAATCTTCTATTGTTGAATACCTGTAAATTATTCTTTATTTCAGCTAATGTATGCTTAATTTCTGACTGGTCCTTTTTCATGTCTTTGATATTATCACTAAGATTCTTGTAAGACTCACTAAGCCCCTTGAAGCTCTCATTAAGATCCTTATAACCATTGCTTTGAACTCTGTATCCAATAGTTTGCTTGCTTCTATTTCTTTCATTTGTGACATGTTTCTTTGTCTCACATTTTGGCTGCTTCCCTGTGTTTGTTTCTATGTATTAGGTAGAGCTGCTATGTCTCCTGGAGTTGGTAGAGTGGCCTTGTGTAGTAGGTGTCCTGTCAGGCCCAGTGGCTCAGCCTTCCCAGTCACCTGAGCTGGGCCCTCTAGGTGTGCCCCTGTGTGGGCTGTGTGCACTGTCTTGGTGTAATTGAGTCTTGATTACTGTTGGCGTCACTGGTAGGAATTGACCTCCAAGTCAATTGTCTGTGAGGACCAGCTGTGACTACAGTAGGAAAGCTCTGTGCAGGAAACACCTCTTGGAGCAGGCCTTGCTTCAGTGGGGCTTTGGTGCTCACTGAGTCTGCCTCATTTGTGGCTGTGTAGAGTTGTAATCTGGTATGGTCTGAAGCTGTCCACTGGGTGCACTGGCTCTAGGGCCTCCAGGGAGGCATAAAGTCAGCCACTGCTTGGGGCCACCCAGCAGAATCTACAGAGAGATCTACAGATGGCTGTTATTTGCTATTTGTGTTGGGCTTAGAAGTTCCCAGGAGAGGCCCAGCTGTGAAGCAAGGCAGGCTGGTGCTAGTGCTGGGTGTTGGGCCTTTTGCTGATAGGTATGGGACATGCTGTCACCAGCAGAAGCTTGTTTGAGAGATTTTAGCAAAGTCTGAAGCCTGAGCCAGGACAGGCGCCATTCATACATAAAACCTGCTACAAACAGCTTAGGTGGGGCTGAAAATTGGGAGGGGTGGGGTCTCAGGGAACCCCCAGGGTGGAGCAAACAGTGTGAGCCAGGTTAATGGAAACTCAGGTATGGCTTCTAGTCAGCTCTGCAATAGTGGAGGTCCCAGCACAGGAATAATGACCCCTGTAAGCACCCTTTTCTGGGAGAAAGCTACCCCTGAGTTCCTTCCCCAATGCCAGACAATCTAGTTACTCCACATATGTCCCTGGATTTCCCCAAGCCACTGCCCCAGAGCTGGTGCTCAGAGGGAGCGAGTCTGAGTAAGTCCATGTACTGGCCCTTTAAGATGAACTGCCTGGGTCACCAGCAGTCTCCATGTTACTTAGTCACAATCCCCACTTGTTTTTATAGCCTGAAATTACGGGAACTTCTCTTCACAGCTCCGGAACCCTGGGCTGGGACCCCTTGTTTCTCATGGAAGGCATCTGCAGTAGAGATATCTCTCCCGATTGAAATAAATGCCACACATGGGTGTTGGACCAGCCCATTCTGTGCTTCTGTCCCTCCTACAAGTCTTGATGTACTTTCTTTACTTCTCTAGTTGTAGGACTTCCATTTAGCCAGATTTCAGGTGGTTCTGAATGATTGTTGTTCTGTATTTTAGTTGTAATTCTGATGTGGTTGTGGAAGGCGGCAAGTACCAGCGTTTACCTACACTGCCATCTTCTCCTGAAATCTTTAAGAGCTCTCAAACATCATTCACATTTAGGTTTGGGGAGAACTATACCTAATCTGCATTCTGTCATTTTCATAGGTCAGCTTGATGTATTGGAAGGACACAGGAGCAGGTGACGCAGCACAGCTGGCCCTGGAGCTCCATGACCTTGGATAGACTCAGATATCTCTGAACCAGGAAGCACTCAGAGTTCTTTAAGGGTCAAATGGTATCAGAGATATGAAAGATCTTTAGTAGAAGGTTATTACCACTACCGCTATTACATGGACTCCTAGGAAATGGGATCTTGAATTCTCTGACCACTGAACCAATTTTCTCCCTCCTCCCTGCTCTAGCCCTCAAACCTACCACCTCACCTGTGCTGGTCATCTCAGGCTGCTGAAACAGAATTCCATAGACTGGGTGGCTTAAGCAATGAAAATGTATTTTTCACACATATGGAGGCTAGGAAGTTAAAGATCAAGGTTCTGGAAATATAAGTGTCATTCTGAGGCCTCTTCTCTTGACTCTGCTCACATGACCTCCTCTTAATGCATAGGGGCGCTCTCTGGTGTCTTTTCTTTTAAGGACACTAATCCTATCATGACAGCTCTGCCCTCATGGCCTCACCTCAACCTAATCATCTCCTGAAGGCTCATCCTCAAATACTGGAACATTGGGGTTTAGGGCTTCTACATATGAGTTGGGGGGCACAAACATCCAGTCCATGACATCACCCATCAGTAAGTGCTGGTGGGGTGATTGGGCTGCTGGCATGAGCACTGCCTGCAGCTGGCCCAGGGAGATGTGTTGGCTTAAGGATGAGAGCAGGAAAAGGGGACCAGGCAGGCTGACACTTTTCTTGTTGAGAAGGGAAAATTACAAGCTTTATTCTTGCTCTGCCATATCTGGCCATGCATGGTATGGAACAGTATGACACTGGAATCTTTCATTGAGAGCAGGGTACCTCTTAGCAAACCAAGTCTTTATTTCATTTTATGAGGTTGTCAAACATCTATGTTCTTCAGTTTTCTCATCTGTAAAGTGGGGATAATAATATTACACATCTCACAGGGTGTTGGCAGCATTAACTGTGATGATTCTTGACATTGCTTAGCAGAGTGGCTGACATGGTACATGGTGCATAAATAGTAGTTGTGAATGTAGGACAGTTTTGAAGGAGAAATATTAAACTCTGTGCTATATGACTGAGGCTTAGAAAAACTTAATTTGTGTTTGTATCTGAGTTCTCGGGCAAGAAACTTATCACCCCACTTTCCCTGTCTATAGAATAACCAAACCAGAATTTCCTAAAGTGTGTCTACGAAGTATTCATTCTTGTAGATGTCCCAATAAAAGGGTACTGTGGCCATAAAGTCTGGGGCAAAGCTCCTCTCTGCCTCTGAGAGTCTCAACAGGAGTGTGGGACCAGCTCACAGGAGTGGATGGATAAGTTTTCAGGAGTTCTGTGAGCCAACTATATATTCAGTGATTCATGTTGATAGCTTCAAATCAGCCACAGAAGGAGGAACTTGTGCCAGACATTGGCAAATGCTTGAAAGCATGGCTATATTTTTGGTCAGAGAGCTTGTTGTTAAACATTCACCAGCATACCATTGGTCCCAATGCATATTAGCTTATTAATGTTGCCAAGAAGTTCAACAATAAACTCATTTAACCTGGTTTTTCCCAAACATTTCAGACCAGAGGACTGCTTCATTGACAGTGTTTAGAAAACGTTTTGGAAAATGTAGAACAAGATGACTTGATGGCCCTTTTATTCTACCATTTTTCCATTAGAGAATGCAACTACTGAGTTACTGAGCCGGGAAGGACTCCTGGTTGCCAGAAGGCTCAGTTCAGTGCTCACCTCACCCACTTATTGACAAATAAGTGCTCTTTCTCAATCCTGTGAGATTTCCAGACTGTGCCCTTGAAATGAAGGCTTCCTTGCATTCTTCACAATTATGAAACGTATGACCTGCCACAGGTCTTTGCACAAAATGGTTATGCTCTCTAAACAATAACCTCCTAGTTGATGCTTCTTAATTTTTATTTTTTAAATTTATTTATTGAGAGAGAGAGAGAGAGGAAGGAAGAGAGAGACAGACAGACATACATTGACTTGTTATTCCACTTATTTATGCTTTCATAGGTTGATTCTTGTATGTGCCCTGACTGGGGATCAAACCTGCAACCTTGGTGTATCAGGATGATGCTCTAACCAACTTAGCTACCCTTCCAGGGCGACCTCTTAATTATTGAGAGCTAACCTCAGACATCACCTTCGGGGCAGAGCTGAGCCTTCACTCAGGTGAGATTCCACTGATCCTTGTCTTCAGGGCACTTATCTGTGGTAGTTGAAAAGTGGTCGTAAAGTCTTTGAAGCTCTTCCCATCAAATCTATTTCCCTACTGCTTGAATCTAGGCTGGCCTTGTAACATGCGCTGAGTTATAAAAAGTGGGGACTGCCCAGCAGATGAGGTTCAGTGATTGAGCATCGACCTATGAACCTGGAGGTCATGGTTCTATTCCATTCAGGGCATATGCCTGGGATTCGGGCTTGATCCTCAGTGTGTGGTATGCAGGAGGTAGCCAATCAATGATTCTCTCTCATCATTGATGTTTTCATCTCCCTCTCCCTCTCCCTTCCTCTCTGAAATCAATAAAATACATTACAACAAAACAAAACATGGGGACCTGTCATCCTCTCCCCCTTCTAACTCAGCCTGAGACCTCCATGTGTCAGCTCCAGACAGAGGACTGAGGTGATGCTGGTCTAATATGAAGCAGACCATGAAGGAGAAATAGCCTTGAATACAAGATGATCCCTTTGAGAGATGATTTCTCAGATCCTCTTGCTCCCCTTTAGGTTGTCAGCTCATGATCTAGAGGACCCAGATTTGAGATTTTTTCGATGCCAGTTCCTTATTATAAACAGGATTGTGGAAGGTTTAAACACTTCAGAACAGTCAATACAAATTTTGTGTGCTAGCTGAAGCCATGTGCTAGGCAAAGACGGTTGCCCAAATGAGGAATTTATACACCAGAGGCACTCAGCTTGCTTTTAACCATTAAGGCCCAATTTCAGAAGCACTGACAATCCTTAAGTGGTAGAGTTTTTGATAATTAACAAAACAAACATCAGAAATGTATTTGCTGGTAAAATTTGGGATTTTGAATGAGTATATTAGATGCTGTAAGTGAGTTCTCATTGGACATCGGTGGTATTCATGGTGCATGGTTAGGCCAGAGCCATGCAGAGACGGCCGGTGGTGTCACGTCTCTGAGGCCTGCAGCACGTGCTCCTAGATGACCCCTGGGGCTCTCCTGATGCTGCGTGTACAGTAGCATCACAGCTTCCTCCTGAGGATACCAGAGGATACACCAGCTTGCAAAAACATGTGGTATAAACCATTTTATGCATGCTTATAAAGAAATGTGTTTAAATAAGATGTCTAATGTACAACTTGGTTGGAGATTTGTTTACATTAGAACCTGGCCTTCTAAAGCATGTGGTGAATTCCTTAATTTCCCAAATGTTTTTCTTTGAAACTCTTTCCAGATTGTGACACAGAGAGGAAAACCTGGAGCAGAGAATGGCAGTCTTACAGAGCAGATGTAATGAGATTGGAGTGCGGGCTGATACTATGGCGGAACCTACTGGACAGAGTTCTAGAGAGGTGGAGGTTCACGGAGAAGCTTCGGAAAGCTCCTGGGATCTCTGGCTGACTACCAAGTATGTGTGCAGGACAAGAATCCACAAGGGCAGGCAAAGAAGAGGCACTGTGTAGCTATGGGCTGTACTGAGGTCCTGGAGCTCGAAGAGGCTGAGTTTTGTGGTAAATGTAAGTGGAGAGGCCACGTGGTGATCTGGAGACTCAGCTGACACACAAGAGAGACCATGCATTGGGGGCAGGTAGCTGTCATCCCAGAGTTAAGGATGGACTAGACCCTCCCTAACAAATTTTCTTTAAAAGCTGATTTATAAGGAAGTTACCTGCCTTCCAAGAAAAGCCAACATTATTTAAAGGAAGACAACAATCCAACAATCAACAATGTATAACCCACAGCTTCTGGTCTGCAATAAATGTTGTTAGACATATGAAGAAGCAGGAAAATATGAAGAAAGAAATGAGTCAGTGATTGAAACAGACCAGAAAAGAGAGAGGTGATGAAATTAAGAGACAGGTTTTTTTTAAACAGCCATTATAAATGCAGTCAAAGATGTTAAAAATATATATAAACATTGCAAGGCAATAGATGGTGAGTTTCAACAGAGAAATGGGAACTATAAAAAGAACCAAATTGAAATTTAAAAACTGAAAAATAAAGTACTCAACATAGAAAATTAATAGAATGGCATTAACAAAAAGTGAAACACTACAGGAAAAAATACCAAGGAAACCAAAGAAACTCACTGAGGGAAAAAGCTGAAAAAAGTACCGAACAGAACTTTATTGACCTGTAAGGTCATATCAAGTCTAAGGTACATTTTGGAGCCATTGGAGGGGAAAAGAGTGAGATGGCAGGAAGCACACGTTTTAAGAAACGTCAGCCAAAGTCTTCACCAATGAGATGAAACACGCAAGTCCATAGTTTCAAGAAGTTCAACAAACTGGGTGGGACAAAAGAAGAGAAATTCGTACTAAGGCATGTCATTAGAAATTTGCTGGAAACCCATGTAAAATTTTAGAAGCAAAGAAAAAAGACACAATACAGACAGAAAAACAATAATGCAAATTACTGCTGACATAAAAAAACAGTGTGAGCCAAAGGCAGTAGAATGACATCTTTAAAGTACCGAAAGAGAAGAAAAAAACTACTTACCTAAAACTCCATGTTCCATGAAAATATCCTTCAAAACTGGAGAAATGAACTCATTGGCAGACTAACAAGAGCTCACAGAATTAATCACCAGCAGCACTTCACAAGAATGGTTGTTCTTTCGGAGGAAATGATAACAAATAAGAATATGTAGCTACACAAAGAAATGAAGAACACTTTAAATGCTAAGTACCATTAAATAAAGCTTCCCCTCCCATTTCTAACTTCTTTAAAACATAATTGACTTCTTTAAAACATAATTAAAGAAAAAATAAAAGCAATGTATTATGGATGCCATGACATGTAATTAAAATGCATGGCAATAATAGCACAAGGGATAGGAGGAAAAACAGAAGTATATTGTCACAGGTTCTCACACTGTGTGAGGTGGTACAATGTTGTTTGGGAGTAGACTGTAATAAATCAATAATGTATATTTTAAACTCTAGTGCTACCACTAAATAAAACAATTTGTTAAATGAATGAGTTAACGATTTATTCTAGGTATTAAAACCCCCCTTTTATGGAACTGTTGACTGAATTTGATGTGACATTTGTCTTCTGAGCAGTTTCATTCAGTGGGCTAGACAAGGGCAAAGGAGCGCTGAACGGGGAGCGGGAGAGGGAGAATTTTCCGCTTCCCGTGCCCAATACAATGCTCCAATTGTTAGACCGTCAAGTTAAATTCAACCAGACAGGACTGCAAGTTCCAAGGGAAACAAAATATTCCAGGAAAGTCTACCAGCGAGACCTTCGCTGCCTCCCATGGTGACATTCATTAAGAAATGTTCCCACTTACACTTATGCAAGGGTTAGCACTGACAAGGTGTCTCGCCTACTAACGTGGGAACCTAAAAGAAAATGAAGCCTTTTTTGGATATGACTTTTCCTTCACTTTCAATGACTGTTTGAGGCAATACTGCTTATATGTTCTCTCCTGATTTAGATCTTCTATTTATTCCGAACATTTTGTGTAGTAGATACAGGAGAATTACATTTAAGGTGCTAGATACTGATTTGCTGGGCAAATGGAGACCAAGCTTTGTTGATTATGGAAGGATCAAATCTGTTACCAGGAGAAGTTTCTATGCATGTTGGGTGCACCCCCCCCAAGGGTATATAATCAAAGAACTGATGGATTTCCACATGCATTACCTGCTCCTCCTTTTCCCTAAGGACAGATGAGCTGGGTCACAGAGAAGACCGGGCAGGGGTGGGTCCCAGCAGGATGGCTTTCAGGCTTGGAGCTAGGCGATGCCCTCCCACTCTCTTCTTCCTGAAGCCTCTCCGCCCCGTCTTCTGAATAGAGCTCCATGCAGGCTGTTTGGACCAGCACACAGTGCGAATAATCATAATAATCATCTTGAAAATGCATGTAGTTCTTTTTAAAAAAAACCTTAAGGGCAATATTGAAAGAAAAACAACTCTCTGAACCTTGGTCAGCTTGTAAATCAGAATTCCTCTAATGGGGTTTGAGGCCAACCTTGGCTTTGAGGGCATCAATGAATTGCCTGAAATGGTTGGGAGAACAAATGTTCATGCATTTTCTCCCAAGAAGAGGGTGCTCAGATTTATTGTGGGGGTGGAGGGAGAGAGGACGGTTCAAAAAGACTAAAATCCATTGTAGTAACAGATGCATGTATCTCAAAAATTAGGAAGCAGCAAGAGTTATCTAATCATTTAATTTGATAATTTAATCACTGCAGTGACAAGAGATAGTAGAATGAGTTTACTGGTTGCATATTTTCTCAGCCTCACAGTCTATGAGAGTAAATATTATGGACCTATTTTACAGAAATTATTTCAATTTGGAGAATGTATGTGCTGTTCTGAAAGCAAGCAATTTTTAAGGTTCAAAAGAGGATGAAACCAAAACATTTCATTCCCCAAAGTTCTGATTTTTCAATGACTTTTTCCTGCTTTCACAGATGAACAGCTCCTGCTCCAGCAGGAAGCCAGCCTCCCCCCGCCCCGCCC
>NW_005371645.1:2362852-2369479 GCF_000412655.1 Myotis brandtii
ATGCACATGGGTTCCATCTCCTCTCTCCCATTCAAGGACGTTGCTCCCGGCACCCACCCTGCCCGGCTCCTGTACCTGAGGCGGCGAACAGCGGCCGTCACTGGCCAGCTGGCCACTGTTTTTCTATGGCTCGCAAGCTAAGAATGATTTTATATTTTAAAATGGCTAGGAAACAAAATTATTTTTAAAAGAATAATATTTGTGATATGTGAAAATTATATGAAACTCAAATTTCAGTGCCCGTAGATGCTTGTACATAACAGGAAGCCAAACTGCTATGCAAATTCCTCAGTGTTTGCTGTGTCTTTTCCCCTCCCCATGGCTGGGAAGCAGCTGCCCTCAGCCTGGCATTGCTTCCGGCTCTCCCTCTGAGGATGCATGGCCCTGAAGTGCCCGGCCCGGTGACACACATCCATGCCCATGCAGACCTCTTCCCCAGGTCCATTCTGGCCCTGAGTATGCCCCTGGCTACAAAAGTCACCCGTGTGTGGTGAGCCTTGGGTGGGAAGAGAAAAGGAGAGGCTGCGGGCCTGGGCTGGTCTCGCCTGGTTCCGGTGCAGAAGTTAGAGGAGTTTGAAAAGTCTTGCAGTCGTGGTGAAAATAAATGTGAAGGCAGGACGATAGAACCTTACTATTTAACAGATTATTAGCTTGATTTAGAACTTTTAAATATTGGACGTGCTATATGGACCTCCATTTGAACTCCTGCCTTGGGCCCTGTAAGTGTAAGGGGAAAGGGTGACCACATAGCTCACCCCTCAAGGCTTTGCTCAGCTCTCACCTTCTGAATTAGCTTGTTAGGGCTGCGACAACAAAGCACAGCAAGCAGGGTGACTTAGAACAACCAGATTGCTCTCACAGTCCTGGAGGCCAGGAGTCCAAAACCAAGGTGTGGACATGGCCCTGCTCCGCGGAAGGTACTGGGGGTGTTTGTTCCAGGTCTGTCTCCCAGGTTCTAGTAGCCACAGGCATTCTGGGCATGTGGATGGCCTCTTCTCCCTGGGTCTCTTCACATGCCTGCACTCTGAGTGTGCCAGTCTCCATGTTCAAATTTCTCTTCTTAATCATATTGGGTTAGGGTTCACCCTGATGACCTCAATTTCACTTGCTTGCCTCTGTAAAGGCTCTTTTTTCAAATAATTCTCAGATACCAGGGGTTAGGACATCTTTTTTGGGAGGTGCAATCCAACTCATAATACCTTCTTAATGAGCACTCCCCAGGAGACTGGTCAATGCTGTACCCTGCTCCCTTACCTCCAGCTCCCACACCCCCTAGCCCTCTTACTCTGAGTTACTTTCTCTTTTTCCATTGTGATTATCACCTTCTAACATGCTTTAAAATTAACTTGTGCATTCTATTTATTTATTGAATGTATCCTCCTATGAGAATCTGAGATTTCTGAGGGCAAAGATTTCTCTAGAACAGCACTTGGCTTGTCACAAGCACACAGTAAACATGCGTGGGGTGCATGCTTTGATCCACACTGTCTTCTAGGGTAGGAAACTGCTCCTTCCCTCTTGCCTCTGGTAGGAATAATGAAATATCACCACACCTGGAGAGTGATGGCTACAGAGAGAGGTTCAGAAGGAGACCAAGGCTGTCCCTGAACACACAAAAATGTCTCAAGTTCTGTTTGGGAGGATCCTACCACCCCCAAAACACTATGTGAACCTAAAATCTTTAAATTGTGTTGAGTTCCCCAAAATGAGCCTGTGCATGTAGGTAAAGCCTTGTAATTAAAGAAAGGAAAGAAAAGAAAAGAAAAGAAAAGAAAAGAAGAGAAAAGAAAAGAAAAGAAAGGCAAAAGCAAAAAGGAAAAGAGCTGAGTTCAACCCATGAACATTGGAGAGTGTGAGGGACATTCACCCCAGACCTACTCATATCTCTGTAAGAAAGCTGAAACCAACACTAAAGATGCAGTAAAATATAAATGACGAGTACCAATTTCAATCATCAGACTGGCTGACATTTAAAAGCATGATACTATTCAGTGCTGTGAGGTTTGAGGAAATCAGAACATTTTTGTGGGAGCAGAACTTTGAGGGCCATTTGGTCACACCCAGCAGACAGAACACACAGCCTGCTCCTTGAAACAGTTTCACTTGGTACATACATGCATAGAGCATGCTCCAGATATGTTCCTTAGCAGCACTGCTTGTAAGAGCAGAGAAAGAGACAACAACCCCAATGGCCATCAGCATGGGGAAAAAAAAAAGAAGATAAATTGTAGTATATCCACCAGTGGTTTTCCACTCTGAATGTACCCTTGGGGAGCTTTTAAGAAGACCTATGCTGATTCTCAACCCAGATACAATAGAATCTTTATTGCCAGGTATGGAATTTAATTTGTGAATCATAAAAGAAAAAAAAAACAGAATTGAAAAACACTTATTATGCCTTGGAATACTACTGTGTTTACACAGTGTTCAGATATATGTGCTAACATGGGTAGATCTCTAAGCGTATTATTAATTAAAAAACAAATCATAGACAGTGACAGTATGTTTTACATAAACACACAGTGGTAGGCAGTCCTTCAATGATCTCTGCCTCTACATCCCCTCCCCTTAGGAAGAACCCCTCTTCTTGGACTTATTGACCTGCTTTGATGAATAGAATATGGGGAAGTAATGGAATGTCATTTCTAAGATTAGGTTACAAATGGCCATGGCTTCCATCTTGAGTGCTATCCTTCTCCCTTGGATTTCTTGCTTGGGGCAATCCAGCTCCAACATCACGAGGCAGCCCTGTGGGTGGTGGTGGTGGGGTGAGGACAAGGGAAAAGGAGCCCGCCAGCAGCCGTGTGAGTGGGCTTGGATGTAGGGCCTCCCCCGGCTTGATGACCAACAAGCTTGACTGTCACGTAGTGAGACAGCTCAACAAGAAGTACCCTGCGAAGCAAGCCCCCACATGCCTAACCTAGAAGCACCTAAGTTGTTGTTTTAACTGCTACATTCAGGGTAATTGGTTGCATAGCTATAGACAACTGATAACACACAAGAATATTTTCAATGGTTCTAGACATACATGTATAAAGGCATACAAATATGCTGAAAGATACAGACAAAAATGACAGGGGTGATGTGGGTCTGGGTATGATTTTATAAGGACTGGTCAAAGAGATATTAGCTTTATCTGCATGCTTTCAATTTCATGTACTAGGAGATTAATACATTAATGGATTGGTAGTTTAATTAAAATTTAACTTAAGAAGATGTAGTAAAGTGTGTCTTTCCTCAGGAGAGGCAGCCAGCCTTCGGTGGCTGTGAATTGCAGTTGAGGACTGTTTGTGATGCCTCCAGAATGACTTGAAGAGCCTTCCACTTGCCTCCCTTCTCTTGGTGAAACATTTCTGCACATAGTATCTCTGGTTTGTGGCCAATTTCGTCATCATAGTCCATGCCACAGTCCAGACCATTTGGGAAAAGTGGGCTGAGGAAGGAAAGAGGTCAAATGAACAGAGAGAAAATGTGCTCGTGGGGAACGGGAGCATGGTTGCAGGAGAAGCCCTGAGGTTTCAAGAGTTTTTGTGATTCCTTCTACCATTGTAGTAGCAACAACTTAAGACAAATAATAAGCAGTATACTTGCTAGAATCCTGGAATGCCAGCCAAGTAAAGGCAACTGCTTTAACGGAGGTCCAAAGAAAGTAGTTCCTTACTCGGTTAATTGGGGAAAGGCCTGAAGTCCACTAGAAAAATCCTGGTTTGTGGTTTCCAATAAGAACAGCATCGTCATACCAGCTAACATTCATTGGGCTCCTACTACGGATGCTCTACTCAACCCTCATACCCAACATTATGAGGTTGATAACTTTGACTTTTTAGAATAGTTCATTGAAAAGCTTACAAGTGAGATAACTTACCCAAGGTCGCCTAGCCAGAAGGGGAAGAAGCTAGGCTGTCTTCCCAGGCTCTTGTGCCTTCCTTCATCACCTTCTTGGGTAGACATGGCAGATTTAAAGCATTGTCTGAAAACTTCTTGAAACTCTTTAGAGGCAGGGTCGTTCCCTCCTTTGAGTCTGAAAGGCCTCTGAGTGTGATGAGTGTGATGCTAATGTGGCTTCTGAGGCTGAGTCACTGAAGGCAATAGCGATTCTGCCTGGCTCTCTTGGTACACTTGTTTTAGAACCCAGCCTGCACACCAGGAATAAGTCCATGGACAGGACACATGTAGGTGATCTGGTCCACAGTCCCACTCAGCCCTCAGCAGCTGGCCAGCATCTACCACGAGACATGTGAGTGAGGAGGTCTTAGGATTAATGCCAGGTCCAGCTACCATCTGATGGCAACATATGAGAGACCCTGACCAAAGCCCAGATGACCCCCAGAAACAAGATAATAATAAAACAACTGGTGTTTAAAGTCACTAGGTTTTAGGTGAATAGTTACACAACATTGGCTAAACATCCTATATAATAAAAGCATAATATGCAAATCGACCAAACAAAGGAACGACCGGTTGCTATGACATGCACTGACCACCAGGAGGCAGATGCTCAATGCAGGAGCTGCCCCCAGCCTGCAGGCCCCAGGCCAGCCAAGGCAGGTGCCGGGGGGGGCCCCCTGATTGCCCCGCCGGTCACCCCACAGATTGGCCCTGATCGCCGGCCAGGCCTAGTGACCCTACCCGTGCATGAATTTCATGCATTGGGCCTATAGTATCTATATATTTACTAGGGCTAGAACCAGGCATGGTCAATGCCTAGCAAAGGATATCCAATAGGGAATATCCAGAAGGGAATTAGTGAAAGAAAATCTCATCGTCCACTTTATCAATCTTCTGGCCACTGTCCAGAGGTAAAATGGAAAAGCTGGCTTAGCCAGGTATCTACAAGTGTCTGAAGAACAAAACCAGTTCTGGACAAGTCGCTGGAGCTGCCATTCATTGAGAGAGTCCAGTGTGTGAGGCTATGTTAAGCACTTTATAAGTGTGTGATTATTTCATCTTTGCAACAACACTGTAAAGAAGATATACTTAGCTCTGTTCCTTGAGGTACATAAAGCAGACAAGTGTTAACAAGTTGCCTTAAAGTTACATAGCCAGTAAGAGGATGTATTAGTCAGGAAGAGCCAAGGTGCTGCAACAAAGAGACTCCGAGATAAATTGGCTTAAATGGGGCACAGGTGGACTTTTCTTCCACCAGCCAGCCCTTAGTGAGGCAGTGCAGGCTGACAGGGCTTCTCTATCTTCTAATACATGGCTCCCATCTATAGTTCCAAGGTTACCCAGCTCTTACCATTTTGCAGACTATAGAAAGTGGAAAGGGCTGTGGGGGTGGCTACACATTTATTTTAGGGGTGCAATTTAGAATTGGCACATGGCATTCTTATTCACATCCCATTGGCCAGAACTAGTTCCCCAGGACTCCAAAATGGGACAAAGGTCAATGAAGTAATCAGTTCAACTCACGACTTTGCCCAGTGTTAACTTTTTCTGCATAATAAACTATCCCCAAACCTAGTAACTTAAAATGGTAAACATTTGTTAGTTCTTATAATCTTGGTCAGGTGGGTGGCTCTTCTGGTCCAGGCTGGCTTGGCTGAATCCAGAGGTCATCAGGTGGCTGGACTTGGGTTGGATGGTCTATGATAGCCTTACAGGACTGGTGATTGGAAGACTGGTTGGCCTAGGGACTCCAGCTGAGGGAGGAGAGGCCACCATGTGGCCTTTTGGCCTCCAATAGATTATCTTGGGCTTCTTCACATGGTGGTTTCATGGTTTCACAGTAGGCAAGGCCCAATGCCCAAGTTCTACTTGTGTCAGGTTAGTTATTGTACCCATGGCTGAACCAAGTCACATGGCCAAACTCAGAGTCAGTGGGGGATGGGCTACAGGCGGGGTGAATACAGAATGCATGATAACATTGCAGGCCATTACTGCAAACATTTGCCACATCTGCGCATCTATTCCTGGGTATTGGAATGGTTACAGGCATGGTCAGTAAATTCGTGTTTTGGAGATTCAAGTCCTGTGTATCTCCCAACCTCTTTCCACTTGGAAACCTTGATTGATAAATAGCATGAGGTGACCTGCTGGCAATGAAGGGAGACTCCTACTGAGTACATCCTGCTCAACATTTGACAAGCTGACTTACTTCTTATGAGTAAACTAGAGGCCCGGTGCACAAAAATTTGTGCACTCAGGGGGGTCCCTCAGCCCGGCCTGTGCCCTCTCGCAGTCTAGGACCACTCAGGGGATGTCCACCTGCTGGTTTAGGCCCGCTCCCCGGGGGACTGGGCCTAAGCTGGCAGTCAGACATCACTCTGGCAGCCCGGGAGCCCTTGGGGGATGTCCACTTGCCAGCAGGGAGCAGGCCTAAGCTGCAGTCGGACATCCTTAGTGCTGCTGAGGAGGCGGGAGAGGCTCCCGCCACCACCACTGTGCTGGCAGCTGGCAGCCTGGCTTGTGGCTGAGCAGAGCTCCCCCTGTGGAAGCGCACTGACCACCAGGGGGCAGCTCCTGCTTTGAGCGTCTGCTTCCTGGTGGTCAGTGTGTGTGTCATAGTGACCAGTCATTCTCAGTAGTTCTGCTGTTAGGGTCAATTTGCATATTACCCTTTTATTATATAGGATAGAGGCCTGGTGCATGGGTGGGGGCCGGCTGGTTTGCCCTGAAGTGTGTCCC
>NW_005371645.1:2370176-2376514 GCF_000412655.1 Myotis brandtii
GACACAGGGCAGTCCCAGGGAAGGCAAGCAGCAAGGCTGGGAGGACATAACCTTTACTGGGTAGGATAATCTCCTTCAGTCACTTCCTTGTAGCTTATCAGTAGAGCAGTGACCTTGGAATAGCCCTTATAATGGAACACAGAGATTAACCTAGACAGGATTAAACTCAACAGAACTAGATTAACAAACGCCCTAACATTTGGAATAGAATGGATAGGATTAAAATCAACTGGTATAAATACAGATGTAACAGGACAATAAAGATAGAACCTGGCTAGAGAACCTGGCAGGAGAACCTGGCTAGAACCTGGCTAGAGAACCTGGCTAGGCTGCTGATCAACTGAACGCTGTCTCCGTCTACACCTTTGGGAACCCCTGGACCTGCTGGGGTTGGACCCCAACAGCTTCCTCCATTGCCGGGGCAACCCAAGCCTTCTGCTTGCTCCAGCTCCGTGGCCATTGCCATCTTTGTGATGGAGTGATGGTTAATTTGCGTATTACTCTTTTATTAGATAATCATGATTCAGTAATTCTTACATTATGGACCTGTACTCTACTGGTGTTATATAGAAAAATAGGCAATAAAAGATGATTAAGAGAGCCACGGGGCCTGATGACTCAGGCACAAATCCCAGGGCACTGATCACCTGGTGGCAAGCTTTAGTGCACACCCATTCCCCATACTCAGCCATCTCTCTCTGAGTGGCACTGGGGAAGGTGGCAGGTTGCATGGCAGTGAGCAGCAGTGTGGCACCTGAAGTTGGGAGCCTGAGGCCTCTCTGAGGCCAGCATTTTAGGTCTTACGCCAGGACCTGCCCCAATGACTGCAGACTAAGTCAGGGAGCTAAGGCTACTTGGACTCCACACCAAAGTTAGGGTTTAAGAATCATTGGGGGAACAGCCCAGATGCTTTGTGTTCATTTATCTAGAAGTCCCCCAAACGACTCCTATGTGCTGCCACTGGAAGGGCATCTCCTTCTCACCATGGGGAGGATGCCCTTACTCATTCATCATACCTGCCAGTTTGACAGCTCAACAGGCAGCAAGAAACAGAAATGGCAGATGTAGCAACAGGAAGAATCCTCGAACCACAACCCCACGTGACTGGTGGAGACCCTTTGGAGCAGTGGTCGCCAACTTTTCGGACCTCACCAACCACCAGTGGTCTGTGGACCACCAGTTGGCGACCACTGCTTTGGAGCACCCAACAGAGTGCAGCATGGCCATGCTAAGTTAGAAACGGGTGCTTCTTTCTATCTACTCAACTCAAACCATGGTGCTCCTGGGTCACTGCCAATATCCTGGCAGCCACGAGAGCAATGCGCCTTCTCTCAGGGTCCCTCAGGCAGAGGTTTCATGAACCAGTCCTCTCTCTTATGAAGAGGAAAGAAAAAGGAAGTGCAGCGTGAGTGCCAGTAGAGGAAGGGAAACAAAAAGGCAGAACTGCTTTCCTGTTGCCAGCAGCAGCGGGGAATTGCTGGCATCACTAGTGCCAGTGCTGTATGCCTCCAGATATACCAGCCAGGCTTGTGGCCTTGGCCAGTGCACAGTGGTGCCTGTGGCCCTGAGCCCAGGGGCGCAGGCCAGGCCTGGCTGTGTTTCCCTCTGCCCCTCACTTGGGGTGACTCAGACAAACCAGGTGCCTCCCTTTGACACCCTTTCAGGCCTGCGCACCCCGGGCAGCACCCTTTCCTCAGAACCCAGCTCCTCTAACTCCTGCACAGCAAAACCTCCCTGTACTGAGATCACAGCTGGGCCCCTTCCTAAATGCTGAAACTCGAGGCATCGTCCTGCCTCACTGAGCGTTCATGTCCTCTGCCAACTGGGAAAATAGATAACAGCTCATCAAAGTCAGCATTAGGTGACATCCTATATAATAAAAGCCTAACATGCAAATTGTCCCCTCGACCAGGAGTTCGACAACTCGCTATGATGTACATTGGCCACCAGGGGGTGGCGTGGACCATGGAGGTGCTGCTGACCCCGATGGGCCCTGATGAGAGCAGGACTATGATGGGATAGTGGAGCAGGTGAGCAGGCGGTGCCAGACCAAGGTGGGTGCGAGCAGGGCCCCATCGCCCCACTGATTGCCCTGCAGACGGTGACCAGCAGTGGCAGCAGGGGGCAGGGCCACTGCCCAGCTCCCAGGTGCTGAGGGAGCTGGGTGGAGGCCCGATGACTCAGGCGGAGGGGGGACATGGAGGCCCAGGTGCTGCTCAGGGCCCAGAGGTTAGCTGGGACCTGCCCTTCTATGCTAGATGCTCATGCTTCGATCACCAGCCAGGCCTAGGGACCACACCCATGCACGAATTTCATGCACCAGGCCTCTGGTAAGGTATAAAAACCATCAGGAACAGGACTCAGCCGTGGTTCGAATTTAACTGAAGGTCTTTATGACTAATCAAAATAGGCTTTTATTCTCCTATAATATTTGCATTTTAAAAGAAACTAAGAGGTAACCTGAGATCTTATGAGAAGAACGAGCCCTGTGGAGGCCCTCCTTGAACACTGCGCGGCTGTGGGGTTTCTCACTGCAGACTGTGGAGGCCTGTGAGAGTCAGAGAGAGCCACAGGCAGTGGCGGGAAGGCTGCAGGATTCTGATGTGGAACAGGTCTGAGGAGGTCCCTGCTCTTCTGGACACAAGACAGGTCCTGCTGAGGAGGTTCCTGATTAAACCAGTGTCCGCTTTAAGAATCCACTCGGTAACACAAAAGCAAAAGTGATTTCCCAAAAGTTTTCACACGTGTGAAACATTTCCTTGCACAGCCCTTTCTCACACCCAGAGGAGCTTTGTTCTGAATGGAGAGGGTTACAAAACAGTTTCAGAGAATTTTCCTATGCATCTGCCTCTAAAAATAGCCCTTTATTTCCTTCTTATCCAATGACAAAAGATGTTAACAGCTAAAAGCAAAGTGAAGAGAAACACACACTTTAAAAACAGAGTGCCTGTAAAATGAAAGCTCCCATCTCTAATTGCCTGCCCCGCCTTTCCTCCACCGCAGCTGGAGGGCCCCGTGGCCAGAGCAAGCCTCATGGCCAGGCTCAGTGCAGATCCCAGGGTTCTTGGGGGTGAGCCAGCTTCGCAGGCAGGCTCAGTGCAGATCACAGGGTTCTTGGGGGTGAGCCAGCCTCGTGGGCAGGCTCAGTGCAGATCACAGGGTTCCTGGAGGTGAGCCAGCCTCATGGCCAGGCTCCGTGCAGATCACAGGGTTCCTGGAGGTGAGCCAGCCTCGTGGGCAGGCTCAGTGCAGATCCCAGGGTTCCTGGGGGTGAGCCAGCCTCAGTGCAGATCCCAGGGCTCCTGGGGGTGAGCCAGCCTTGCAGGGTTCCTGGGGTTCCTTCCCACAGCTTCCTGTTTTGTTCTGGGGAAATTGGAAAGAGGAATTGGCAGCAGACGCCAAGTTTCATGGGGGCCTGAGTTAAACTCTCCTGGAAAGTGTCACAGCCTTAGGAAGGCCGCTTTGAGGCGGGGCTAGCCAGGATTTTCTGAGAAAGGAGCCGAAACCTAACCCCATCCACGGTAGGTGACAGGGCAAGGCCTTGGCTCAGGCAGCGGGGAGGATCAGGGTTCTTCCCAGTGTCCGGCATGCAGCAGGCGGCTCAGGGTTGAGCTGGTGCCCCGTCCAGCCCTGGGCCTCTGTCTTCATGTGCTCAGGCCCCGGCCCCTCACGCACCCACACTACGAGAGGGCAGTCCAATGCTCCCCGTGGTTGCGCATGTCACCCTTTCTCACAACATTAGCAGTGTCTCAGGGAAGGACTCTGATTGGTCTGTCCCAGTGTCTGTCGCCTCTCTTTAGACCAATCCCATTGCTGGTTGGATGGGGTAGTAGGATGGCTGGGCCTGACTTCTGACCCACCAGGCATTGGCTTCCAGAAGGGCATTGCCAACCTCTGCAGGGAGGGAAAGATGGGAAGGCTCTGACTTCCACCCTGGGCCATGGGAACCACTCAGATCATGGGAGCCACTCCTCGTCCGTGGGAACCACCCAGAGCAGGGGAGCTGCCCAGAGGAGCATGGGAAGGGCAGGGCAGCGGAGAGCAGCGGTGCTGAACTTGGCCTACACTGGGCCCAGGCATGACGGCCACACAGGCTTCAAAGTGTGGCAGCTTGTGACTCAGTCCTGTGCATTATTTTCAATGGAGAAAATATAGCAATATCTTAAACTAGAGGCCCGATGCACGAAGATTCGAAGATTCGTGCAAGAATGGGCCTTCCTTCCCCTGGCTGCCGGCACCGCCTTCGCTCCGGCCAGAGCCGCCTTTCCACCTTCCCACATTGCCCAGAGGCCTGGAGCGGCTGGGGCGGTGCGGAACGCCTGCGACGATGCAAGCATCCCACCCTGCCCCCAGCTGCTCGGCGCCTGTGTATGCAAATTAACCTGCCATCTTTGTTGGGTTAATTTGCATGCGTCATTGCCATGGTGACGACACAAGTGTCCCACCCCACCCCTGGCTGCTCGGCACCTGTGTATGCAAATTAACCCACCATCTTTGTTGGGGTAATTTGCATACCCACTCCTGATTGGCTGGTGGGTGTTGCGAAGGTATGGCCAATTTGCATCTTTCTCTTTTATTAGTGTAGATATCCCACAATGGGAGATGGTTAAGTACATTATAACATGATCGAGAAGTTTTAATGGCAGTAAGGTGGTTACATAATGATATGAAAAGTGAGAGCCAGGACACAAAAATCCATGTGGTGTGTGGGCTCCCTCCCCTGAAAACAATGTAAACAAAAACATGTGCCTGTCCACCATGTTGCCTTGGCAGTGACCATGTCTTCCGTTGGTTATTGGAAACCAAATGTATCGTAATAATATCATTAACAAAACAGAACTGTAGAGATTTAAGAATCACTAGAGGAGATAAACCCAGACTCCTAGGAGACCAAGTCCTGAGAGGTGAGTGGGAGGCAGCAGAGAGGAGAGAAGCAAAAAAGAGAGGATCCCCAGAAACGACAATTCTTTCCTTTCTTTTGGAAGTGATGTTTTCTGAGCAGCTGTATACACATGATCCCCTTTAACTGTCCCAACAGCTCTAAGAGGCTGTACACCCTTTGCTCATCTTTTAGATGAGGAACCCGAGGTTGGTGAGGTTAACTGACTTGCCCAGACCGCACGGCCAGCAGTGCAGATGTGCTGGGTGTGGGGCCTGGCTCCTCAGCCACACTGCAGCCCAAGCAGGTGTGGGCAGCTGTGATTGCTTAGCTGCCACACTGATGATTAAGGGGAGGGAGAAAAAATGACAATGTCCCTCCAGCAAACATGAAAGGATTTGAGGGGCTCCAAAACCCTGGTAGGTGTAAACCAGCTACACTTGACATAGAACTTAGAGTTCATATTTCCAGAGAAGGGTCTGACCTAAGGCAGCAAATCACCACAGTCAAGCAGACCTTGTTTTAGGTCAGAGACACCTGTGGGAGCATCCCAGCCAGGCTCCGGCTCTCGCAGAGAGACCGGGGAGGCCCAGAGAAGGTGAGTGACATGCCCAAGGGCACACAGCAAGCCAGTGTTGCTGAAGACAGTCAGGCTTGTTGGCAATGCCATGCTCTTCAGGGGCATCATGTCAGTGTGTCGTTTGCTGTGAAGAGAAGCCAGCCCCCAGCTGGAAGGAGGCATCTGGTCTGTCTCCTGGAAGCATGCCCACTGCGGTGGATCTGGGGCTCTGAGAGCTGCTTTGGTAAGGACTTCTTTTCTTTTTTAATTTCTTTATTGGTTAAGGTATTACAAATGTGTCCTCATCCCCCTATTAACTCCCAACCTCCCCCCCCACACACACTCATGTTCTCATCCCCCTGTTGTCCATGTCCATTGGTTTGTGTTGGGGTCCAGCTCCAGCGGGTCCAGGGGTCCCCAAAGGTGTGGATGGAGTACGGAGGCAGTCAGATGATCATCATAGCCAGGTTCCTCAGCCAAGTTCTGTAGCCAGGTTCTCTTGCCATGTTCTCTCGCTAGGTTCTCCTCCAAGGTTCTCCAGGTTCTCCAGCCAGGTTCTATCCAGGTTCTCCTGCCATGTTCTGTCTAGGTTCTGTCTCTAGGTTCTGTCTTCTGTTGTCTTGTTACATCTGTATTTATACCAGTTGATTTTAATCCTTTCAATTTCTATTCCAAAGGTTAGGGCGTTTCTTATCTCCATTCCAGGGAGTAAAGATTATGAAGCTTAAGGGTGATTGTTCATAGTTAAAGTGATTAACTACCCACCTGGCACTTAGTTAAGGGGTTTTATTCCCTCCCTAACTTCAGGGGGAAATCCCTACCTGGGGAAACAACCTTTCTCGGAGAGGTGACCTTGGTTAAAACACATAGCGCCAAGAAGGTGAGCAAACATATTAAGAA
>NW_005371645.1:2378684-2388011 GCF_000412655.1 Myotis brandtii
TCTATGTACAGTATCATGTCATCTGCAAATAAGGACAGTTTTACTTCTTCTTTTCCAATTTGGATGCCTTTTATTTCTTCTTCTTGTCTGATTGCAACGGCTAGTACTTCCAGTACTATGTTGAACAGGAGTGGTGAGAGGGGGCATCCCTGTCTTGTTCCTGTGCTTAGGGGAAATGTTTTTAGTTTTTGCCCATTGATTATGATGTTGGCTGTGGGTTTGTCATATATGGCTTTTATTATGTTGAGGTATGATCCTTCTATTCCTAACTTGCTGAGAGTTTTTATCAAAAAAGGGTGTTGGATTTTGTCAAATGCTTTTTCTGCATCAATTGATATGACTATGTGGTTTTTATGGTAAGGACTTCTTGAGACTGTGCTGAAAAATCCGCTGTCATCATTGTTCAAAAGCCATAGAGGCATTTTTATGAAAAAATTAGAACTGAGTCTTTACGTATTGTTTATACCATACATATTTTTTTAAAAATATATTTCATTTCTGTTGCATTGGGCCTTCTGTTGCCAAGGAGACAGTTATCGGCAGAACTAAGCTGTTGGTGAATAATTGACTGCCCTCAGCAAGGCCTAGAGAGAGAACTTATCAGAGTCTCTATAGGGCCTGGGCAGAGTCGGCCTCTGTCCACAGCCAAGAGAGGAATGAGGGGCTTGTGAGGTACCCATATAAGGGGGGGTGCAGATGGAGTCTTTCCTCCCACCTCCCACCGTCCAGCCAGCAGGAATCATGCCATTGCCAGCCTGTGTCCCCCACACCGGACCCACGCAAGGAGCCTGCAGCCACCCCACCACCATTTGCATTTTCTTGCTTGAGTTTTCTCTGGAAGCCAGTGCTCTCTTGCCGGGATCATGGCAGGCCAGAGGTGCCAACATATAATGGGAGCAGCCCTCCACCAAGAGCAATGGGGATACTGCTCCAAGGATGCTCTCCACTGCCACGCATGCCCCAGGGGGTCAGCTCTCTGCCTAGAGGTGTGGGCTAGCACCTCCCGTTATGGCTTCTTTTTGGTCCCTGCCTTACACTTGCTCAATTTGTGCTTTGGGGGTTATCTCCCAAGTAAACTTGCACTCAGATCCTGGTCTCAAGTCTGTTCCGGGGGCAACCAAACAGACGGCCACACAGTGAAGCCAGACCTGGGTGGGTGGGCAGGAGCTAGGAGCAGTGTTCCCTGGCTCCTGTTCTGTTCTGCCCTCACCTGCAAGCTCCCGTCTCTTTTTCTGAATGACGCACAAGGATTTGAGGGGCTCCACACCCTGGTGAGAGTTTAAGCCAGCTACCGAGTCCCTGAAACAGACTCAGAGTTTCTATTTCCAGAGAAGGGTACAGGCCAAGGCAGGAAAACGCCACCATCAGGCGGGACTTGTTTTAGGCCAGAGAGATGCCTGGAGAGCATCGCATCCAGGTGATCCCTCCAGCAGCTCCAGCTCCGCCTCAGCCTGGACCCGCCTGGCTTCTCCCGCTAAACGAACAAAGGAGAATTGACTAGGGAGGGGAAAGCCTTCTCACCTTCTGGAATCTTCTGCCTGGCCTTTTCCAGTTCTACTTCCTCAGGTTTAAAGACTTGCAAATCCCAGCTGAGACAGATCATAGTCGGAAAACCATTTGGTGCATGAAATACCCCCACACCTTTCAGATGCTCCACTAATGCCCTGCCTGGCAGGGAAGGACTGCAGCTGGTAAGCACCTCTGCCCGGCTATGCCCAGGGACGGCCTTCAGGTTCCTAGAAAGGACTGTCCTCTGGCACCTTCAGTGCTAATAGAAGCGATTGTCTCTGCTCCTCAAACATACAAACCATCCACTTTCTCCTGAGACTCACTCAGTTTTACTCTAGCAGTGGTTCTCAACCTTCCTAATGCCGTGACCCTTTAATACAGTTCCTCATGTTGTGGTGACCCCCAACCATAAAATTATTTTTGTTGCTACTTTATAATTGTAATTTTGCTACTGTTATGAATCATAATGTAAATATCTGATATGCTATATGTGTTTTCCAATGGTCGCGACCCACAGGTTGAGAACCACTGCTCTAGAGAATATCCAGTGTTAGAACTTACACTGTTGTTTTCTCACTTCATTTCAGAATCTGCTGATGAACTAAGCATGAAAGTGTTCTCTATCGCAACACAAGGTTGTGTATTGTAGCCACTTGGTAACACAGTGATTTACCACTGCTCTCAGAGGGCACCAGGGCCGGCTTTAAAAACTCCTATCCTTTCTGGGCTGTTCCAATGAAGGCTCATCCCCTGCTCACCCTCCTAAGGTTTCTCGTATGAGTTGTCTTGCCAAGTACTAACGAGAATGACACGGCGGCTGTCCGGGGTTTCTCACGGCAGCTGCA
The DNA here is from genome assembly GCF_000412655.1 of Myotis brandtii. NCBI lineage: Eukaryota > Metazoa > Chordata > Mammalia > Chiroptera > Vespertilionidae > Myotis > Myotis brandtii. Next base: position 2,381,039 of record NW_005371645.1, read on the forward strand.
CCTGCAGGGAGGGAGAAAGGCGATATTCTCAGCTTCCTGATCAATTTGTACAAAATTACCAAGGTTAGGTGAACAGAGTGCAAGAGACTTTACCTTTAGACTCATACAGCGTCTGGGCATATGGGCAGAATGGGGTAAGAGCTAGCCACTCAGACAGACAGACCTGAGTTCACGCTCCCCTCCTCCCCAGCCTAAGGACTGGGGCAAGTCATCCCCCTCTGAGCTCTGGCTTCCTCACGGAGTTATTGTGGGGATTAGGGAGATAATATTCAAGGAGTGCCATGCTTGGTGCTTGGGTACAGGAACCGTTACTTGCCAACTGATTACATCCCATTTCGTCTTCTTCAAGTAAATACAGCCCCACCCCCAGCAAGAAAGCGGACGGTGTGAGGACACCAGCTTCGCTTGCCTGCTTGCCCAGCAGCTTCCTCCTCCTCTGGGCCCGGTCCTCCTCCCAGGGGCTGACCTTTGACGTGCTGTGTGGGCGCTGCCGCCTTTCTTCTCTGCAGCCATGAGGGATGAGTCTCGGGCTTCCCCACCTGCCCCTGCCCTGGTCACAGTGCTGGGTGCAGGAGGAGATGGTAAGCAGCCTCTATCTGAGTCCTTCCTGGACCATTTTTACGGTCAGAGATAGAAAAGACTCTTGGTGCTAAGTTTGAGGGGTGAGGCTTTTACGCAGATGGGGGCCCCTTTCCTGCTGTATTGGTCAGGGCTTGCTTAGAAAAGCAGGACCTTTAGAAGATATATTTTTAGGGATTTATTACAGGAAGTTGACCTTTTGCGATGGTAAGAGCTGGTTGAAGGTCGAGAGGAGGCCGTTCTCCATCTGAGCAGGAGCCTGAAGTCTGCAGGGCAGGCTGTGGAAGGAGAGGGCATGAAGGGGAGCCAGGATAAGCAGAAAACTGCAGGACAGATGGGAATTCATGGGGGGAGGCTGGGAGCCACACGGTCTCTCCCCACCTCCAGGCCACCCACTGTGATGATAGAGGGGAAGCTGGGATCCTCCAGATGCAGCTAAACATTTGGCTCACGAGTCAGAGAGGGACGAACAGGTAAAATGAAGTGTTCCCCAAAGTTGCTCCATTGAGTCGGCCCTGCCAGAACAGTGGCAGCCATCACAGGCAGCTGTAAAGCAGTGGTCCAGGGACTAACCTGGCTTCTTTCAAGCTTGTTTCTCGGATCTAAAGCCAACCAAAATCACAGAGACAAACTCCATGGCTGCTTGCGAAAGTCCCTTCCTGCATCCCATGATATGTGTTGCCCAATCCCAGAATGCTTTGCTTCACTGGCGGATACATGGACATCTGCTGTATAAAAAGGAGAAGCCTGCTAACTATTCCCCAAGTGGTTAACCCCAGCAACTTCTGAGTCCTTGACCACAGCGCAGAGCCTGGGCCTCCGGCCCTCGCACCCTCAGAGCCTCGATGAACCGCCTTCACTTCTATCAGCGCCCCTGGTCCAAACTCTTTTACATCAGGAGACAAGAACCCAAACGCCTCACAGGGTCCACAAGGCCTCACCTTCATCTTCCTCTCCCCCCATTCACCACCTTCCAGCTTCGGGGCTTCTCTCCGCCTCCAAAGCAAGCCTCGGTCCCCCCAGCTTCCCTGAGCGGGACTGGGAGTGCCCTGCTCCTCCCCTGGCCACCTCCTCCTCCTCAGGTCTCAGGTGAAATGCCATCTCCCCTGAGGAAGCCCTCCTGGGCCACCTCGCTCAGCAGTCTCTCCCTCACTCCCCACTTGTTGTGTCCCCTTCCCGCTCGTTTCTCATCATTGCACGTATCAACATCTGAACACTTATTGTTTGCTCCTGAATTTACTGGCCGCCCTTCCTCCCCGGCTGCTGAGAGATCGCAGCAGAGCTCTGTGGTTTCCTGGTGCCGCAGGGGTGGGATCGGCCTGGGCTGCAGGGCTCTTCGCCCTTTGCCCTTTGCCCTTTGCCCTTTGCCCTTTTTGGGTTTCCTTCAGCCCTGCCCCGTCCTGGCAGCAGTGGTCTTCCTTAAACTCTCCCTAGTTACCCAGGGAATGGGCCATCTCTTCGCTCCCAGGTGCCTGACTCAGGTTTTAACTTGACTTTCGTGACAAGAGGCAATTGTACTGATGACAATGCTTACAAACGTGAATGAAAGCAGGCCCGTCGTATGACACACTCAAATTTATTATCCCACTTGATGCTTGGATAGTTAAATACTTCAGTGAATAAACTTAGAATTCATTAAGTCTCATTTTCTCATATTTCATGTATTTGCAATCCATTCTTTTCCCTGGCAGTTTTCAATCAAGAAAATTAATCCTGGCTCTAAAATGTGTGAATGTATTCTTCTAATAGTCCTTTAATTAGAAACTCGCATGTGGCCTCTTAAGTGAGCCACACGTGGAAAAAGTTTAGGTGACTGGGCGACCTTATTGGTGAATGCTTTCTAATCTCATTGTGTTTTCTTAAATTCTCATTAGCTCAGAGCACCAGGCAGGTGAAGTTCTGTAGAAACACAGCCTTCAGGCTGACATTCGGAAGGCTTGGTACCAGTTGGTGGTTTAGTTCTCGTTGGTGAATGTTAATGGGGTGAGATCGAGCTGCTTCGCTCTGGCCAATGGGTGCTGCCTGCATCGCTGAGAAACACCGCTCCTTGTGCGGTGGAGAGGGGTCTCCTGGCCTCAGATGCAGAGATGGATGTAAACCCGCCAGTCACTGCATGGAAGGCTCCTCGGGATGCCCTGCTGACTGCGGAGGAGAGAGGAGGGGAGAGCAGGCACACCCAGGTGGGGCGTTTGGGAGACCCGAGGTTGTCCAGGTAGCTCTAAAATCAGACACCAAGTGCGCCTGGACGTAGATGACACTCCAGGACCAGCCACTTCGGCTGGGCCTGTTTGTGTAGCAGGACCGAGGAGTTAGCGATGCCTAAGGCTTGGGCTCAACATCCTCAACCTGAACTTAATGAAGAGCATTAGAGGGAATCGAGCCAGTCAACAAAGATGCATTTACATCCTGTTACATGCAATCCCTGTTTTAGATGCCGGAGACAGAGCCTGAGCAGACACAGGCTTTATACAGTGCACATGATGGCCCGGCATGACTCCCAGGTTTCTAACAACACCCTCTAATCCTCATGGCATCTGCGAAGTACACGCTGCCATCATTCCCTGCCCAAACCTGGGGAAACTGAAGCTCTGAGAAGCTAATGTGCCTAAGGTCACACAGCCAGTAAGTGGGATTGAATATATATATGGGGGGTGGGGGGAGAGAGAGAGAGAGAGAGACTGAGAGAGATTTATTTTAAGGAATTGGTTCATATAATTGTGGAGTTTCAAGTCCAAAGCCTGCAGGATAGGCCAGTAGGCTAGAGACCCAGGGAAGAACTGTGGTCTGAGTTCAAAGGTTTTCTGCTGGCATAATTCCTTTTGGCTTGGGGAGCTCAGTCTTTGTTGTACTGAGGCCTTCATCTGATTGGAAAAGGCCCTCCCACACCATGGAGGGCAAACTGCTTTACTCAGTGTCCACCCATTTAAATGTTCATCTCATCCCAAACTTCTTCACAGAAACATACTGAATAGTTTGACGAAATATCCGGGCAGTGGCCCAGCCAAGTTGACGTGAAATTAACCATCACAACCACTGTTATAGGATGAATTATGACTCCCACAAAAGACATGCTAAAGTCTGACCCCCTAGTACTTCAGAATGTGATTTTATTGGATACTAGAGGCCTGGTGCATGAAATTTGTGCATGGGAGGGGGGGTCCCTCAGCCTGGCCTGCACCCTCTCCAATCCGGAACCCCTTGGGACTGCTGGCTCCTAACCGCTCACCTGCCTGCCGGCCTGATCCCCCTAACTGCTCTCCCCTGCCAGCCTGATCCTCCTAACTGCTTTCCCCTGCCTGCCTGATCGCCTCTAACTGCCTCTGCATCAGCCTCGCCACCATGGCTTTGTCCAGAAGGACGTCCAGAAGGTCGTCCGGAAGATGTTCAGTCTAATTAGCATATTACCTTTTTATTAGTATAGATGCCACCTTGCCTAATAATGCAGGTTGTTAGCAGGTTTTCCTATCATGGAAGGGGAGCCCACAGTAGCATCCTGGGTTCTGACCAGGGCTTATGCACTCGTGCTTTATCTCAGCAGATGAGATTCCTAGAAGACTCTTGGATGTACCTTGAACATTTCTATCGATTTTGCCAAATCATCCTCCAAAAATGTTGAACCACTTTAAACTCCCACCAGCAACCATGCATGTGCCCTCTGTCCTACTTTGATGCCAATACCATTGATTTCCCCTTAGAAGCTTCCCTCCCCTCAGCTGGGACTGCTTGGCACTTGAGCCAACCTCATTGTTCAGCCTGGGACTTGATTTCCTGAGATAGAATTATGGAGGAGGAAAAATAGTTTTTCTCTACCCTTCTGAGTTCTTAGCGGAGGCCCTTGTAATGAAAGACAGATTACCAAGAGAAAAACAAAAGTTCATTAACATGTGTACCTAGTGTATATGTGGGAGATCCCAGGGAAAAATGAATAACTTCCCAAAGTGGCTTAGAATCCAGATTTAAATACCTTCTTAACAAAGTTTGGGTGTGATGTCAACTTCTAGTTTCCTGTCCTGTGACAGGAATCAGTCTTCGCTGGCTGATGACACTTTTCCCATCGAGGGAACCTTTTGGGGGGTCCGATTTTAGGCAGATCAGGAGGCTTCAGTGAAAACCTCTCCTTGCATTTGCTGTTTTTCAAGCATCTGCAGGTCAAGATCATCAGTATAACAACACGGCATATGTTGGGGTGGTCTATTCTCTGACCTTCAGAATAAACCCAACCAAAGCTTGTTTCCTCTCTTAGATGATTTGCCACAGTAGCCTTATTCCCTGGAGACAGTATTCTGACCAGACCTTCCTGGGAGTGGTCATAACATACCCTGTGCTTGTAGAAAGGTGTGGGCCATATCACTAAATAAATCAGGGTCAGTTTTCTCATCTTGTGGAAAGGGAGATAAAGTTATGATAGTTTATCTCCCTTTCCACAGGTTTCCTGCCGGTTTGTGTCTCCACTGCAGCCCCAGCACCACCGCGGCCACAGGGCTTGGGGCTGCTGGGTGCCAGGCCCCCCTGCAGGCTTGTGTCTCTGCTCCTCTGGCCCCCATGGCAGCGGCGATGAAGCAGGCTTGGAGGCCCTCCATGGGCGGGGTGGGGTGGAACGCCTGCATTGTCGCCATGGCGATGACGCAAGTGTCCCGGCCCAGCTGCTGCCATCTTTGTCGTGGAGTGACAGTCAATTTCATATTCCCTCCTTATTGGCTGTGGGCGCCGCCATCTTCATCGCAGAGTGATGGCTAATTTGCATATTAGTCTTTCATTAGATAGGATGGGGTCTTTGTAGATGTAACTAGTGAAGATGAGGTCCTACTCAAGTAAAGTAGGATCTTAATCCAACATGACTGGTGTCTACTCTGAAGAGGAGAGAGACACAGGGAAACTGGCCATGTGGACACAGAGACACAGGGAGGGTACGAGTGAAGACAGAGTCGAAGTGGGAATCCTGCCACTGCACTGCAGGGATGTCTGAGGCTGCCAATGACTGGAAGGCGAGGAAGGACCCTCCCCTGGCAGCTGCAGAGGGTGCAGGGCCCGACCTACACTTGCTTTCGGACAGCTAACATCCAGAGCTGTGAAAGCATAGCTTTCGGTTGTTTTAAACCACCCAGTTTGCAGTATTTTGTTAGGAACTGACACTGTGCTCTGGGAGTCTACCTTCTTGCAGAGAGGAGGGCCAGGCAATAATCAGAGGACATATGAGGATCATGAGCCACAGAAGACGCTGGTGCTAAGTTTCTGGGGTGAGGATTCTACATATATGGTGGCCCCCTTCCTGCTGGGTTTGCTCAGAAAAGCAGAACCTCTAGAAGAGATATTTAATCAGGGATTTCTTACAGGGATTTGACCTTTGCGACTGGAAAGCTGGCTAAACAGTCTGTGTGAGGCTGATTCTGTGTCTGGCTCAGGACGCTGAATTCTGCGGGGGAGGCATTGAGAAGAAAAGCTGGTCCTGAAGGGAGGGAAACAAAGATAGATTGAAACCTGCAAGGTGAGTGCCTTAGCAAAAGTCCGACATCGAGGTGATGGCGGAATAGAGTCAGGGCACCTCACTTCATAGCTGGGCCTTTCCCATTACTCCATCGTATCTCCTTTCGAAGCCTAGAACTCTTCTTCCAAGAGAAACCTGAAGGCTTCACCAGATCTGTAGGAACTAAAAGTACCAGCCACGTAACGAGCTCCGGAATAAAACAGTCAAATGTGTTAGAGTCTATTTTGTAGTTTGGGGACTTAGAGTAATAAAAAGAAATTTCTTACTCGGCTACATTTTCCAAATTTCCTAAATTAATCACTTGTTAATAATAAATGTTAATATAAATAAAACAAGAATGTGTTTTAAAAACAGATCCAGCAATTCCACTTCTGGGTGTTTATCTAAGGAAAACAAAACCCTAATTTGAGAAGACATATGTATCCTTATGTTCAACATCTACACTAATAAAAGTGAAACATGGTAATTGGCATACGACCGTTACCCTTTTCATTGGCTAATCAGTGAGTATATGCAAATTAACTGTCAGCCAAGATGGCGGCCGGCAGCCAGGCACTGAAGCGAGCACGAGACTTGCTTGCTGCAGACTCCAACGTTCTCCGCCTAAGCCAGGAGCCCCCCCCGCCCCCAATTGCCTCGCTGGTCGCCCTGCAAAGGGAGGTTACCGGTGGCAGGGTTGGGGGCATGGCCAGCCAGTGAGCAGGCAGGGCCAGGCTGGCCAAGGTGGGTGCCAGCGGGGGCCCCCAGATCACCTCGCCAGTTGCCCCACAGTTTGGCCCTGATCGTTGGCCAGGCCTAGGGACCCTACCTGTGCACGAATTTCATGCACCAGCCTCTAGTTATTTATAATAGCCAAGCTATGAATATGAAAGCAAACCAAGTGCCATCCATGAATGAATGGATAAAGAA
>NW_005371645.1:2388317-2394833 GCF_000412655.1 Myotis brandtii
GCCCAGTGCACAGATTCGTGCACCAGTGGGGCACCTCGGCCTGGCCTGTGCCCTCTGGCAATCTGGGACCTCTCAGGGGATGTCAAACTGCTGGTTTCAGCCCTATCCCCACAGGCCAGACTGAGGGATCCCACTGGTGCATCGGGTCTCTGGTATGCATATAAGATCTTTGGTTAATCTCTTCCCACCCTCCCCCCTCTGAGATTCATCAGTCTGTTCCATGTTTTCATGCCTGTGCATTGAGCGTCTGCCCCCTAGTGGTCAGTGCGCATCATAGCTACCAGTTGAGCTGTCGAACAAACTGTTGCTTAGACTTTTATATATATAGATACACACATAGACACACATACACACACACACACACACACACACACACACACAACTAGAGGCCCAGTGCATGGAATTCATGCACGGGTAGGGTCCCTAGGCTTGGCCAGTGATCAGGGCTGATGGGGGCCTTACTTCCCCGGCTGCCACTGCCAACTAGGGCCTTCCTTCGTTCTGCACCGCTCCCTGATGGTCAGCACATGTCATAGAGAGTGGTCGAACTCCCAGTCGGTTGAACTCCCGAGGGGACAATTTGCATATTAGCCTTTTATTATATAGGATATTCAGCCATAAAAAGAATGAAATCTTGCTTTTCCTGACAACATGAGGGGACTCAGGGTATTATGGTTAATGAAATAAGTCAGACAGAGAAAGACAAATACATTTGATCTCTCTTACATGTGGAAATCAATGGGAGACTGACAGCAACCAGCTTGATGTTGTTGGACTTGACCTCAGGGAGGCCCTAGTTGGCAGTGGCAGCCGGGGAAGTAAGGGGAGCCGGGGAACGAAGGAAGGCCCTAGTTGGCAGTGGCAGCCGGGGAAGTAAGGCCCCCATCAGCCCTGATCACTGGCCAAAGTAACTTGTAAAATAAAAACCGAAACTCATAGATTGGTGGTTGCAGAGGTGGGAGGTGTGAGAAGTGAGTGAATTTTTTTTCAGTCAAAAAAATTGAATTTTAAAAGAATGTGTTTTAAATGAAACATAAAACAAAATTATTTTTTAAAAGAATAAAAGAAAAATCTTGATACACATCTGAGTCATTTGTTCTTTTCATGCAGACAGTATGAATTTGCTGGCTGATTTCTGAGTCACTTGTTGGCATTGACTGTTACTAAGAAACAAGCTCGATGGTCCCTCACTCCCCCTCATCCCTCCCTGGCTTACTCCACCCAATTTATTCCTCCAGAGCCTGTGTTCTTCCTGACCCAGTCATTCACTGAATCAACATTTATTGAGCTCCTACTGTGTGCCAGGACCGTGATGGGCATTTGGATGCAGAGATGGGAATGACCGCCCTGATCCTCATGGAGTTCAGAGCTTCGCTGTCCACTATGCTCCAGTGTAACTAGAGCAGTAAGCTCCGTGGTGAAGAGTCTGAGTGTGGGAGTCGACTGCCTGGGTTCAAATCTTGGCTTTACTTCTGAGTAGACATGTGACTGGGCAACCCGAGGGGTTTTCCTAGATGCCATCTGTGAGTTATAGACCATGATGGTGATGGTGGCAAACACAGCCAGCGTTTCCTGTGTCCTCACCGGTGCCAGGCCTGGGCTCTGCCGTGCGGCCAGGCTCCTTCTGTCTGACCAAATCCCTGGGAAGCAGTGCTTTTTAGCATCTGCCCTGGGCATAGGAGCCTGGGTTTAGGAGGTTAAATTACTTACCAGCAAAAGCAAGTGGTGGTGGTGAGCAGGTGCTGCAGACACCTCCGGCTACATGTGAGCAGCACTGGGCCCACCGACCATGCCCGCTGGGGTGGCAGCCACACTCCTTGGTCTGAGCTCCAGGAGGCACCCTGACAGCCAGTGCAAACATGAAAGTCCAAAGCGACTACAGAACCCGGGGCCAGGGTGCGGGTTACACACACACCTCCTGCTCGGGGACAGCAGCTCCCAGTGGTGACTGCCCTGGAAAATGCCCGCCTTCTGAAGGTTTCCTCCCTCACCATCTGCTAGCACTCCCCGCACACCAGTGCCCCCATGCCCCGTCCCTCAGGAGCGCTGGCAGCTCTGAAGCTCTCGCCGCTGGTACCCGCCACCTGCTCCGGCGCCATCACAGGATTCCCTGGGCCTGAGTGTGTTCGCTCCCAACCTGGTTGGACGCTCACACTGACAAAGATGGTTCTTCGAGAAAAACATTGTTGTCTACACAACGGGGAAGGCAGGACGGCAGAGGGGAGGGAGGAGAGGGAGGCAGCAGAGGGCAGAGCTCATCGAAAGCCTGGAAGGGTCCCCATCCTGGGCCTTCCAAGGCAGGAAGTGCTGAGCTTCCCTTGGGTGTGAGAGCTCAGCTGCGAGTGGATCTTTCCTCTGTGGTCAAAGGAGGGCGGCAGCCAGCAGGCACGGCTCCTCTTCAGGGCCTGTGAGGCTCAAAGGGGAGGAGGACCAGGTACAGAACCGCACACGCCAAGGCTGGCCCTCCCCTCCCCTCAGGCCACAGGAACAGTTCCTATGTGGTCCCTCGGCACCCGAGGCCATGGGGCAGTCCGAGGCCGAGGCCCTGGCTGGAGCTGGTCTCGAGATTGAGATTCTTGGTTCTGGGTGGTGATGCGGTAAGCACAGAACTGAGAGGACATCACTGAAACTCTGTGACCTAGCACTGCTGAGACATCCACACGTGACCATGGCCTCCCCCTCGGTCATGGCCTGGACCAGCTTGATGTTGGACTTGACCTCAGGGAGGGAGTGGCCTGAGCAGGGTGTTGCTCATGCACAGCCACTCCCTGTCCTGGCCGGTGAGAGTTAGCAAGTACCATGGAGAGGTTCTATAGTCACTAGTTTACCTGTCTCGCCAAGCCTCAGTCTCCCTGTTTGCAAACTGGTGAGCCTATGTCCTAAGGACTTTTCGAAGATTAAATCAGGTCATGAATGCCACGTGGTTTGCAGAGCAGCTGACAAAAGGTGTGCTCGCCACGCAAGTTAGCTCTTGTCCCTCGGTCACAGAGAACAGGCAGGGCCCTCCCGGGGCTTAGAGCAGGTCTCAGCACCACAGACATTTGAGGAAGTGAGCCCAGCTCCCGGACGTGACCCAGAGCAAGGCAGCCGCATCTCCAAGTGCGAGCCAGAGGCACTGGTCCCTGGCCTGGGGATGGAGATGGGGAAGCTCTGCCCGGACTGGGAGCAAGCGCATCGATGGTGAGGGAAGCCTCGGCTACTCACACGCTCTGAAAGCCAACAATAAAATCTAAAATCAATGGGAGACTGACAGCAAATGGATGGTGGGGCCAAGGGCCAGGAGTGCAGCCTCCCTCCCGGGAGAGGCAGACAGCCGTCAGTGTCCTCAGGACAGTGTGCTGAGTGTCCGGGAAGGCCCCAGGGCCTGAGATTGTGGGGAGAGCCAGCCTCCTGGGCCGCCGCCCCTGATGCGGGAGGCCCCGGGAAATGCGCCGTCAGAGGCTCTGGCCAGACCCAGCACCGTGCTGCTCCACTCCTTGCCGGGCACACACGTTGCTGCACTGACCTCAGCTGCAGCCTTAATGCACAGACCACAGCCTGGCACAGAGTCACAAACCAAATTCCATGTTCCCCCAAATTCCTGTGCTAAGGCCCTGACCCCCAATGCAGTAGTGTTAGGAGGAGGGGCCCTCGGAGAGTCATTGTGCTTAGGAGAGGCGATGAGATGAGTGTCCCTACAAAACCAGGGAGAGACCAGAGCCAACGTCATTGCCGCGTGCGGACAGCAGGAACGTGCCGCCTGAAACCACGCAGAGCCTCCTGAGGGGCACACCTGGCCCGCCCTCCCAGCCTCCTGAGGGCACACCTGGCCCCTCCCAGCCTCCAGAGCAGGAGACACGACTGCGTGATCCTTCAGCCCTCAGTCCCTGACATTTGGCTCTGGAAGCCTGAACGGAGACACACAGAGTTGCTACTTCTCAGCTGTGGTGTCTGGAGATTCATGCAGCTGTGCACACATCTCAAAAGCCAGGGACTATAGACACTTAGGCAGCTCACAAAATGCATTTCTGTCCCGGAGCCCTCAGCAGGCAGAGGAGGCGAGCAGATGGGCACACACCTCTTGCTCAGTGTGCCAGGGCGAGTCCAGGTGGAGGGTGAGGAGGGAGGGAGGCACTGCTGTGGCCATGCAGGTCCTTGCCCCCCGGCCTGCTCCAAGGACCAGGCGGACAGTGGCCTGGGCTGAGGCTGCCCTGATGTGCGCTGAAGAGCAAAGCAGCCCAATCAAACTGTTTTAGGAATTTTTGTAGAAAGTGCAGGAATGAAACCTTTAATGGGCAGTGAAAAATGAAGAAAGAAAGAGGATAGAGAAGAGGCTCAGAGTGAAGGAGAAAGGCTGAGGGAATGTGTGTGTGTGTGTGTGTGTGTGTGTGTGTGTGTAAGAGAGAGAACTTAATTTTGAAAGCGTTAGACCCAGTCCTACCATTCTGCTCCTTTGGGGCATGGCTCTATCTGGCTTCCGTCTCAGCCGTGAGAACTCGCAGGCTAAACGTTGGGCGCGGTGTCCCCTCCTGCACGTGTGCGTTGCCCTGGGCTGGCTGCCGCAGAGGCACGGCCGGCCCACCCCTTGGTGGGCCCATGAACTTCGTTGGTGTGAGCACCTCACTGGGCTGTGTGAGCTCATTGTGTTAGTTAATAATGTATGTTTTGGGACAAGAGGAAGAGGAGAAAGGAGTGAATAATTAGCAAAATAACAAGTGAGCATCCCGTCTCCATCTCTATTGCAAGGCTGACCGTTTATTTCAACAGAGGTGCTTGGTGAATTAAAGCCACACGTATGTGAAGTGTGTTGATTTCACGATTGAACTCTTTAGAGTAAAAACACTTGAATTCAGTCTATGATTTGAAGAACTGAGAGCAGTAAGTAACTAATAATGCTTTAACTAACAAGTAGTTTACTTTATAAGCAATGGGTCAATGGAACCTGGGTTCTTCTAGGCTTCATGTTCAGCCCACAATCATCAGATAAATAAATGTATATCATGTCCAACTCTGCCTCTTTTTCAAAAATGAATGGCATAAGAGTAGATTAAGACCTAACCCTAATACAGTATACCCCGATTTTTGGAGAATAAGTGGAAAGATGGGAGCAATATTAAGAAACCACAGTGGCCCGGCTGGCGTGGCCTAGTGGTTGAGCATTGACCTATGAACCAGGAGGTCCACAGTTTGATTACCAGTCAGGCACATGCCCAGGGTTCAGGCTCCATCCCCACTCCATCCCCAGTGGAGGATGTGCAGGAGGCAGCCGGTCAGTGATTCTCTCTCATCATAGAAGTTTCTCTCTCTCTCCCTCCCTCCCCCTTTCTTAAATAAATAAAAATATATTTTTAAAAAGATACCAGAAGTGGGGGGCCCTGGCTGATGTGTTCAGTGGGTAGAGCATCAGCCCCCACACACTGAAGAGTCATGGGTTCGATTCTGGTCAAGGGCATGTACCTTGGTTGCAGGCTCGATCCCCAGCCCCATATGGCATGTGCAGAAGGCAACCAATCGATGTGTCTGTCTCACATGATGTTCCTCCCTCTCTCTCTCTCTCCCTTTCTTTCTCTTTCTATCCCTCACCCCCTTCCACTCTCTCTAAAAAGCAATGGAAAACATATCTTCAGGTGAGGATTAAACAAACAAACAAACAAAAGACAGCCAGGTAGGAGTGCATCCTTTGTCCATTTTAAGCTCATTAAAGCGCCATCCAGGGTTACCTTGTGAGCCGGCAGTGTCCACAGTTGAACAGCTGGCAGGATGGGCTCAGCCCTGACGCACACCGTCTTCTCCCAGTGGGCCTGCTCAGGCTGGGCCCTGCAGAGCTTCACTCCGACTGAGCTCCGCAGCCTGGGAGCGAGTCTCTGGAGACCCCTAGGCCCAGCAGAGAAAAGCTAAGTAACGTACACATTTATCTTAAATTTCAAGATTTATGTCCACTCTGACCCTGAATTATCCTCACCTGTTAAATTAGCAGTCAAGCAGTACACATTCATTCTCCTGGCAAAGGGGTCCTGAAAATGCCACCAAACACGTGCCACTGGCGGAGGATTCTTTGGAGCTGAAGGCACTGAGAATTGCCAGGTGCAGGAAGAGGTGTTCCATGCTCCCCTAGCTACCCCAAAGCGGGCACGTCCTTCCCTCCGGCAGGTGACTCCCCACAGGAGGAGTTTGCATGGAAGACCTTGCTGAGGAAACGGATCTTTCTCTCCTCAGTCCTCCCAGAGATTCCCGTCACTGCCCCGGTGATCATCCTGAGCCAACACCACTTTGCTTTGTTAAAAGGGCATATGAGCCCCAGAGCCTAACCTCTCCTGGGTGGTCATGTCTTTTCTGTGAACTCCTATTCATCCTACATAATAAAGAGGTAAATATGCAAATTAACCCTCAAGCCGTCACAAGATGGTGGCACACACAGCGGGGGTGGGGCCTGGCAGCCACTCTGTGCAGCCTGGAGGCGGGACATCAGGGCGGCACTCCAGGACTTGGGGCTGTCCCATGACGAGCCGGCCACATAGGGCAGGATTCTCGGACTCA
>NW_005371645.1:2395019-2403182 GCF_000412655.1 Myotis brandtii
ACGGGTCACTAGTGTATCTATAAAAGTTGTACTCCTTTTCTTCTATTAACCTGCCTTTTCTTAGTTTAATTCACAGACCCCAGGCACTAAACAGAAGAGGGTAGAAGGAAGTTGTTCCTCCCTGACACCACCACGGGGCTGATCTCAAACTTTAGAGATGCTTGCCTGCTTAGAGGAGTAACTGTAAAAGGAGTCCCTGCCTATCAGGAACTGTGAAAGCAGAAAAGTCCCAGGAAATGTCCGTGTACGTTTCTAAAAAGACAAACGTTTCTAAAGACTGATACTATCAAGTGATGCATGGACGTGGCACAACGGGACCCTTCCAGCTCTGTGAGCACATGCATTTGGTGAAGCCTTTTTTCAAATTTATCTTTATTGTTGAAAATATTACAGATGTCCCCCCTCTTCCCCGCATTGACCTCCTCCATCCAGACACCCCCCTCCACCCCAGGCCTTCACCACACTATTGTCTATGTCCACGGGTTATGGATATATAGTTACAAGTTCTTTGCTTAATCTCTTGGAAGGCAATTTGGTAGTTATGATCTAAAATGAAAATGTGCCAACTTTTGACCAAGCAATTCCACTTCTAGCAAGTTCTAGAACATCCTTGCATACATGCACAAAGCTAATCTGGGAGAATTTTTATTGCTGCATTGCTTTCAATATTATGGGGGAGGAACAAACTTTTATCTACCCTCAAATTCTTCTGGTTGGTCTAATAATCAAATAGGCAAATCAGATTTGCAAGAGATAATAACCAAATTTAATCCCTGCATCTATATGGGAAGCACATATAGGAGCTAGTCAGAGAGCACACCTGTAGGAGAGGTTCCGAGGCAGACAGGGGCCCTGAGGTGTAGAAGATAGCGTGGCTGTGGATGAAGTGAGGGCCTTGGGCCCCAGGGCCATTGCAGGATGCTAGGAAGAGCAGGTACTTAGTAAGTAGAAGCCTGTCCTGCCCTTCAGACGGTAGGAGAGGTTCTCTGATCATCTCTTTCTAGAGGTAAGGCCCCTGATTCAAGTTCTTCTAGGCAGGTCAAGAGAGGGCAGATGTTTCTGTTGAGCCTGAAGCTAAAATTGCCTTTAGTTCAAAGTCATCTGCACACCAGAGGCACATCCTGGGGCGGCTTGTTCTGAACCCCACAAGAGCAACACCCTGAAATCACCCAGGCATCCAGCAGTGGGAAGCTCTCCAGGGCCTCAGGAGAGACTCGATAAGCCTCCGCAGCCCACTGTGGGGCGATTTCCAGGACACCAAACGGCAAGTCGCAGAAGTGGACTAAGATTTCTTAAATAGATCACAATAAAGCACAACCTGTGAAATAAAAGAGTGACAAATTAAAAGCCATTAAAATTTAGAACTACTATTCATCAAAAACAACATTAAAAGAATTTATGAATTGATGATTGGATAAACAAACTATAATCTATATCTATACAATGGAATTTTATTTGGCAATAAAAAATGACCGAAATTCTGATACTGTGGTAGGCAGTTAGACGGACATGAGCAGAGCAAGGACAATGGGCCAGGTACAGAAGGTCATCAGGGGAGAAAGCTGCCACCCCACCCCAGGTGCCAGCAAAGGACGATGGTAGGGTGGGACCTCGCCCCCAGCATGACCTTTCCTCCCTAGAGATAACATGCTGGTCATGTGGTTTGGACCCCTGACCTTTCCCTCTAGAGATAACATCTAGGCCTTAAGTTGCATTTCAGCTCCAGGCCCATAAGAGCAACAAAACCAGCCACAGCTGACATCAGGCCCCGCTGCATTGGGTAACGACCCCTGCCCTGGTGCCGGCCAATCAGTCAGTGGAGACCCCGACCTGAAAGGACACCCCTGGAAAGCAGCTGAACATTCTATTGAGACCTTCCCCTGGGCCCTCCCCTAAAGCTCACCCTTAAAACCCTTAGGATGGAGGACCCTGTGCCCCTCCCTCCCAGGAGCACAGGGAGCCTGTCCCTCCTCTCCCCTCCCCCAGGCACATTGCCATCACTTCCTCACTCCCAAGCGCCTAGGGCCCATCCTTGGCCTCTGGAACTGGTTTCCTAAGCCCTTTTCTTCTAGGAATGACTTCTTCCACCTCTGCGATTTACCAAAACATGTCCTCTTACAGTTTGGGTCTTGGCTCTGAATTCTTTCCTGGCCAGAACCCAAGTACCAAGGTTGCTGAACCCAGGTCCCTTCTGACCCCACAGGTCTACACCTGGTGCTTTCCCAGCTGCCTACAACACATGCTACAATTTGGAAGAAACATGAAAACATGATGCTAAGTGAAAGAAGCCAGTCACAAAACACCACATATTGTATGATTCCATTTATATGAAATTCCCAGAATAAACAAAACCATAAAGATAAAAAGTAGATTAATGGTTGCTAGAGCATGGAGAAGGGAAGGAGGAGTTATGGATATGGTAGTTCCTTTGGGGGTGATGGAAATATTCTGGAATTAATATCTGCCAAACTATGAATATGGTGAAAACCACTTGTTGAGTCTAAGCTTCTCAGCCAGGGATGGAACCTCTTGGATGCCGGGAATTGGAAAAAGACACAAGCAGCCATAGGCAGATGGGTCGTGCTTTATTGCAAACAAAGCAGCCAACAATCGGCTGGTCAGTGGCACCTTTTACACTCACTCAAACAAAAGAGGCCTCGTGCCAACTAGCGACATCTGTGCTACATTAACATAAGTAGGTTACATGAGGGTGCGCCTGCACAGTACATATAGTGATACTGCTGTGTCATTGCCTTCGCGCATGCATATGGCGAGGGGGCCCTTAACATACAGCGTACTCTGGTCAGGGTCCCCACACTCTATCCCTTATGCCGGATGGTTTCTATGGGTACCCTGGCCCACATGCCAGCTCCTTGAATACAGAGTCCACAACAACAAAACAAACTGCAACATGTTATGACCAGTACTTCCACTCCAATAGCAAAACTCAGGAATGCCCAGCGCCATGCTCCTGACAGTCCAGTCTCAGAGGGGGTCATGGGAGAGGCCCCTGTGGCCTGCACTTCCTGTCTATCTCTTGCGGAGCACTGGTTACATTTTGTTGATTATCAGGTATGATGTGCTGCATTCTCCATGCAGGATGGCACAGGTGTCCCTGTGCAGCGGTTAGCAGATCTCGTGTCATTCTAGTCTGCAGCACCACTTAGCGCATCTGCGTGGTTTCATCTGTCTTTAGGGTGAGGGCTTTCCAGGTCTGATTCAGGGCTTTGGCTGTATGCTTAGCTAAGGCTGTAACTTCTAGCTCTACCTTAATTACTCCTCCTGCAGGCAGGAATATAGTTAATGCGTAAAACCACCAGGGAGTTCATTTAACTCGATGCCACCAGTGGTATACTGAGTCCCAGTTATGAGGAACCTCTTCTAAAGTCTTACGGATTTGCCCGGGGATATAGGGCCAACCCCAGGTATATTGTCCCATTTAATTTGCTGGGAGGTAGGGCGAGCCATACCTTCCACACACCCACAGTATCCTGGGATCATCACATCTCTAGGTTTTGTGCTATCGCTGTTGGACCTCAGCATTAGTGGTTATGTTACGGCACATCTCTGGAGGCAGCCAGCTGACAATGCGATTCCCATAGCATTGCTGCTGCTCCAAACACATGTCTGTAGGTTCTCCTAATTCTATTTGTTCCCCTAACAACTATCCCTACCCGTTTCAAATTGCATAACCTATAAAGGGGCCAGTATTGCTGTGATCCGCTGGATGAGAGTCTCAATAGCTTGGCATATAGGGTTCCAGGAGGTGTTGCCAAAGTCTTGAGTAGTGGTGGCCAGATGGCAGTGGTGGCTGGATGGATGCGCCATGGCAATCGGCTGGCCGCTCCTGGGTGAGTCTCTGTGCACACCCTACAATGGGAGACATGCACTCGAGCATAGGTGTGAGCCCACAACACTACGCTGTTAGCCAAGCTCACTCTGGTCGAAGAGACAAAAGAGAAACTGAGACCTTCATAGGGAGATCATGGCCTTCCAGCAAGATGCCAGCAACCGTGTCTCCTCTAAACAGTGCTGTGGCTGGAATCAGAGGGCAACCTGGCGGTGACACCAAACAGGATCTCCCCCTTCATAGGGGCCTGGCTTCACAGGAAGCGATGGGAAGTCTGGGCACTGGCCAGAGGGCAATAGCGTACTTCCCCTTTAATAACATTCCCTTCCTATGTTTTCAGGCTTGGACTTGCACAGTTACTGGCTGGGGCTGGATCAAGGGTGCAACTGTAACTTATAGTCATACCCGCTTCCCCAAGGGGATAGGAGGGCCACCCAGGGCCCTTCCCCAGTAACAGTCCATGCCCAGGTCCACACTGCCTCTTCCCTCTCTGCCAAAGTGGCAGGTGTGGGCAGCAACAAAGTTCAAGATGGGTGTACCTTGGGGTGCAACAGTTCATCTGTGGTTTTCACCTGCAGGTGCAGTGTCTGAAGATACCTCTGAATTATTAACTCTAAGGGGGAGGCGCCCATCTTCCCGGGCTGTTCATTCAGCAATCTGAGGGCCGTATCTAATTGGCTAGCCCAGGGGTCGCCAACCGGTAGTCTGTGGACCACTGGTGGTCAGTGAGGTCTGAAAGGTTGGCAACTGCTGGTCTAGCCCAAGCGTGTCAAACTCCTGGCCCGCGGGCCACATGCAGCCCACAACAAATATTTTTGCAGCCCAGCCAATATAACAACATGTAAGAAATGTTTCAATAAAAATTTCATAACTTAATTTTTACAATATCCTGTTATACATAATCCTATATAATAAAAGGGTAATAGGCAAATTGACCGAATGGTGGAATGACCGGTCGCTATAACATGCACTGACCACCAGGGGGAAGACTCTCAATACAGGAGCTGCCCCCTGATGGTCAGTGCGCTCCCACGGGGGAGATCCAATTAGCCATAAGCTGAGCTGATGGCTGCAAAAGCAGCAGCAGTGGCAGACGCCTCTCGCGCCTCCGTGGCAGCGCTAATGATGTCTGACTGCAGCTTAGGCCCTGAGGACTCTGGGGCTGTCAGAGGGATCCCAGACTGCAAGAGGGCACAGACCAGGCTGAGGGACCCCCATGAGTGCACAAATTTTCATGCACTGGGCCTCTAGTTATTAATAATGAACTACAACGTTCGCTAATGACTGGCTACTATAATCGTGTTGCATTCATTTCCCTTACGTGCCTTATGCGCAGGTGCACCATGTCTCTCCACTAATACTAGCAGCGAATCTTTTAGCAGCCAATGGCCACATCATTAGTCTTGTACTGACTTGTTTGGTGTGTGCAACAGGAAATATTTTGCTTTCAGAGAACAAGAAAAATAGGTTTATTTGCATTATGCTTATTAATTTGTGCAGTTATTCAGTGTCTGGTAAGTTAATGTTCAAGAAAAAATATCAATTTTTATTAAAATGTTCTATTATTTTATGTTAATGATGACTCATTTATTTCAGCCCTTTGTGTTCAGCATCTCTCTATCGAAATAAACCTACGTTTCTATGGAAATTGAAGCTCTTGTTTTTTGGCCACATACACTTCCACCTTGTTTATTTGGCCCGTGGTAGCCTTTGGGTTTGACGTGCTTGGTCTAGCCCAACCTTTTAGGCTGGGTGGGCCCATCCCTGGGCGCAGCTTGTCTTTAACAGGCCGTTATACCGTCTAATCATTCCAGCAGCTTGCGGACGATACGGAACATGAAATTGCCAAGCTACGTCCTGGCCTTGGCCCAGCTCTGTACCTCTTCCCCTGTGAAATGGGTTCCATTATCACTTGCTATGCGAAGGGGTCGCCCATTGGTGGCCCCCAAGTGTTCCAATCCTCGAACAACTGTCTGTTGGGCTGCCTCCCTCGCAGAGTAAGCAAGGAGGAGGCCACGGCAGTATGCACAGCCGTCAGGGCTTACTTGACACCCGGTCCAGAGGGAGAGGCCCAGTGAAACCCACCTGCCACTGCTGCAGGGGGCCCTCTGAGGACACGGCCCTCCTTCCCCTGGAGGCCATATGGACAGGGTGTGCCTGAGTGCAGGGGGACAGCCTCCTACTGCAGCCAGGGCTTCCCTCAGAGAGCTTAGCCACCTGCACCATTGTCTGTGGTCCCATGGGCCCCAATTTCCGATGGAGCCACCAAGCCTGATCCTCGGGGAAAGGCGCTACCTCCCGGATCGTTCCCCGGGGCGAGCAGCGGTCGATGGCCACCCAAATGATGTATTGCTGCCTCTTTGGAAGTCCCTGCTTCCCATATTTCCTTTCACATTTCCTGTCCCCACACGGGGTGATGGCCTCTCAGCCACTGCTGCTTGTGCCATTGCAGCAGCAACAAAGTCAAGCCCTTAAAGACAGCCCTGCTGTCTGTTCGAATGGCCACAGGGCCAGGCTCCTGTGTCAAAACCAGCCAGACTGCTAGCAATTCAGCCCATCGGCTACTTGGCCCAGAATCTAACCACCATTTGTCTGTATCCAAATGGGCAGCCACTGCCATCCATGCAGCAGGGTTCCTTCTACTTGACCTTTCCTGTACCACGTGGTCTCCGGGAGGGGTGGCGGACCCTCTCAGAACAGACAAGGGAGAACCTCCTCCATAGAGTTTCAACCCTTGACAGGGTCTCATATGTCACAGGACCCAACAGGGTTTGCAATTCCTGTGACAGAGGGCTGGTCCTCACTGCTGCCCTCTGTTCCAAATAGGCCTCCCACTTTGCTAAAGTTAGGGTTTGTGCCACTCCTGACTTGGGCGTGGTCACCCAGGACCTAAGCCAACCGGCTCTAGGATAAGCTGTCTTTACAAGCACCTTACTCGGTGCTGTAAGAGCTTCACAGGCCTGCAAGGCCGCGTAAGTGGCTGCCAACTGCTTCTCAGTGAGGAAGTACCGACTCTCGGCCCCCTTCCACAGCTGGGACCAGAACCTGAGGGGTCCCCTTCTCTGCCCATGCTGTTGCCACAGACCCCACCCAACCCCCAATGGAGTAAAATCACATCTAACTGGAATGGTTGTGTCGGGTCTACAACCTGCGGGGTTTGGGCTTGGGCGACGGCCCTCTTGGCAGCAAGAAAGGCCTCCTCAACCACTGGGGTCCAGTCCTCTGCCGCTCCCTCCCGGGACCACGGGGACAAGGGCTGCAACAACGCGCCCAGTGGGGACCCAGTGCCCCTGAAGACCAGCATCGGCTGCAACTGTGTCAGCGTTGTCGTCGGGGACAAGCCTGCCCTGTCAGTGCCTGCTTCAGGGCTTACCTTGGTCTTACTCGACCAGACAACTCCCAAGAATCTGACAGATAACCCGGGTCCCTGGACCTTGCAGTCATCCCCATGAGCCCAAAGCCTGCCCCAGGCTACTGGCAGCTGCGTTCAAATCTGCAAGAGAGTCAGAGGCCAGCACGATGGCATCAATATGATGGGACATTGTCACCGTGGGAGGCTTGCCCAGGTGGCTAGAGCTTGTGCCACCAACCATGACAGATGGTAAGGCTGCACAAATATCCTTGCGGGAGAACGACAGAAGTCCACTGTGGACCGTCCCACATGAAAGCAAACTGTTCTTGACTCTCCGGTGCTATGTCTGTGGAAAAGAAAGCGGTAGCCAAATCCACCACCTAGTGGTCCCGCCCCAACGTCAGCTCCGGTGGTCTATGAGCTCCCTGATAGCCGGCACCATGGAGTGTAGCGGGGGAGTCACTTTCTTCAGGTCCCTGTAATCCACGGTCATTCACCGGGTGCCCTCAGGCTTCTTCACTGGCCACGCTGGGGGATGGGGGCTGCGCATGGGCAGATGATCTCCACCTTTTCCAGCTGCAGAAGGGTCTGTCCAATCTTCTCCTGGCCTCCAGGGGCTAGGCAGTCTCACAGCTGCAGGATGCTTTCTTCGCCGACTCCTTCCACACCTTTGGGGGGCCCTGGACCTGCTGGGGTTGGACCCCAACAGCTAGGCAGTCTCACAGCTGCAGGATGCTCCCTAGTGACGGGCTTCACCACACGCACCCGCAGGTGAAATTCACCTTGAGTTGTAATTGTTAACCCTTCTGCATATCCATTCCCAGGATGTGTTCTGTATGGGGTGACATACACGGTATGTACGGGGGACATACACGGTATGTACGGGGGAGGACATACACGGTATGTACGGGGGGGACATACACGGTATGTATGGGGGGGCATACACGGTATGTACGGGGGA
>NW_005371645.1:2404017-2407459 GCF_000412655.1 Myotis brandtii
ACATACACGGTATGTACGGGGGGGACATACACGGTATGTATGGGGGGAATACACGGTATGTATGGGGGGACATACACGGTATGTACGGGGGGGACATACACGGTATGTATGGGGGGACATACACGGTATAGGCCTTCGGGGAAGGCAGCCTATACCCAGTGTCACAGTTGCCTGCGCACAGGGCCAGTTCGGCCTCCGGACCTGCCTGTATGGACCACGGGGCCGATGTATCTGTCCGGGTTGCCACAGAGCAAATTGCAGTCCGCACCAGTGCCCACCATCGCCAACACACGCTGCCCGCTGCGGGGGGACCATTATACAGTGAGTTCAACATGCGGCTCCGGCCCTCCGGGCCCCCCAACAGGCGCCTCGGCCTGCTCCTCAGTCTAGATTACGCTGCTCCTCCTCAGGGGCCTCCAGTCCTGGAGGCGCGGGCGTCGGCGCCTGCCCTTCCTCGCAGCTTCTGGAAACGCTGTCCCACCGGTCATTGCCCCCCCAGGGCCAGCAGCACGTCAATGGCTGCTGATCCCGCTTCTCTTTCCCACCCGCAGCCGCAGGCCACCCCCTCTGCGTGCGGGGGGCTGTCACGGCTCCATCCGCCGCTCTTCGGGTCCCGGCGGCGGTCTCAGGCCTCACGGAGCTGAGGCTTCTGCACAGACACGGTCTCACCACCCCCTTCTCTGGCCGCTGGGCTTCCACGCCCGAGCCAGCCTTGGCCTCAGTGACTTGTGCATACGATGGTCTATGAAAGGGTCAGAACGCTGCCAGCGAGCCCAGCGCCCCCGGAGGGGCTGCAGCGAGACTCCAGTCTTCCGTGCGCGTTGTGAACGCTCATCAGCACCTCGAGTATCCAGTTAAACACGGCTCGTCCCCTGCCCGTTGCCGTGTAGCTTGCACTAGATCCGCACACGGAGGCCATGGACTCGGTCTGGGCGGTTCTCCGGATCCTGCCCAATGTCTCCGGCCGCGCCACTAGCCAGGCCATCAGGGAGGGTCTCCCTGTCGGCTCCCAAACGCAACTGGTCCGCAGTCGCTGCCGCAAGGAGGGGTGGGTCCTTATGGAGGTAACTTCTCCATCTCGGGCGGAGTCGCTGCAAGCTGTCTGCCCGTCATCCCACATCTGCCCGTCATCCCACAACTGTCGGAGCCACGCCGGAATCGCTCCCTGCCTCTGCGGCTCTGTTGGCCTCATCCTCTCGGTTCTGTGGGGGTGGAAGGGGTGAGGTGGTACATGTGGCTAATTCAGTAACCGTGGGCGGCCCTGGAGCCCCACCTCCGGGGGCCACAGGCTGATCGCTCCAGACGCCTTTCCATGGTCGGTGGCACATGTAGGGCAGGGGCTGCTGCCCCAGCGGTAACACCGTCCTCCCAGCCTCTCCTGGCTCCGGTTCTCCGGGTCCCTCCTGTCCCTGGGAGGCTGCCCCCTGCTCCAGCACCGTGCCGGCCCCAGTGCCTCCTCCAGTCGCTGTAACTCATGTATCTTGGCTTCCTGAGCCAGCCTCTCTTGCTGTTGCCGCTGTTTCAAGGCCACTAGGAGCAACCAACCTACCTTCCCCGCAGCCTTCCGCTGGTCGTTGGGACTCTGGTCCGTCAGGAACGGCATTACCTCCACCTGCTCCCAGTCCTCCGGGGCAGGGTGTGTGTGGGGGGGAGGGCGGGGGGGGAGTGTCTAAGACATCGTGGGTACTTACCCAGAATCCTGTTGACAACTACGCCAATTGTTGGGTCCTAGCTCCTCTACTAAGGACGGGTCCTCTTTGGACGCCGGGAATTGGAAAAAGACACGAGCAATCATAGGTAGATGGGTCGTGCTTTGTTGCAAAAGGGCAGCCAACAGCCGGCTGGTCAGTGGTACCTTTATACTCACTCAAATCAGTGCCAATTAGTGACATCTGTGTTACATTAACATAAGTAGGTTATATAAGGGTGCGCTTTTGCAGTACATACAGTGCCACTGCTAAGCCATTGCCTGGCACATGTGCAAGGCGAATGGGCCTTTAACATCTGGTGTACTCTGGTCAGGGTTCCCACACCACTGAACTGTATGCTTTAAGCTGATGAATTTTATGGTATGTGAATTATACCTCAATGTTAAAGAATTGCATTAAAAAGACAACATTAAGAGAGTAAAAAGGCAAACCACAGACTGCGAGAAAAAATTTGCAATATGTAAATGTGACAAATGACTCATAGCAAGAATATTAAAGAGTTCCTACAAACCAATAAGAAAAAGACAGACAACCCAATTTAAACCAATGGCAAGATTTTCACAGTACTTCCCCAAAGTGATAATACAAATGGCCAAAGCTTATGAAAAGATGCTAAAGGTCTTCAATCATTAGGGAAATATAAGCACAGTTGATACCAGAACTGGAGAGCAGGAATTCTTCCTGGGGTTGTGTCTCACAGAATCAAGCCGTGGACCAGAGGAGTTCAGGCAAGGAAGGCCTTTATTGCAAGCAAACACAGGCTCCTGGCTCCGGGAGTGGACTCAAAAGGTTTGCTGCTGAAGCATTCTGCTCTTCCCCTTATATCTGCTAAAGGCCCACTCTTTGTCTATCTGTGTCGTTCTCTGATTGGTCCCTGGCTTTATTGCAACATTTCATTTTGACTTTCAAGAAAACATCCTTGTCTCAAAACATCCCGTTTTTCTGCTACCAATACTATTTTTCTGCACCACAAACATTTTGTGGTTTCAGGTAGCTCCACACTTCCTCCTTCTTCCACCCCTTACCCTGTCTACCTAATTGAGCCTCTGACTCCGTTCACAGTGAGAGACCACCACCCATGGAGCAGACGGCCAACCATTAACAACAAGTGTTGGTGAGGGTAGAAATGCTGGTACCTGATATCTGCAACATCCCGCCAGTGAGAATGCAAACTGGGACAGTTGCTCTGAAAAAACTGTTTGACAGTATCTTCCAAAGTAAAACACACCTGCCTTGGCAATTATTTCTAGTCATCCCCCACTTAGGACCCCACCCAGAGTTGCCTCGTTAGAACAAAAGATGCTCTTATCATGTAGGAATTTACAAGGGTTTTAGGAGCTGTGTGCTAGGAACCAAGGGCCAAGACTAATATATAGAGGCCCAGGGCACAAAAATTTGTGCACTTGCGGGGGGGGGGGTCCCCTCAGCCCGGCCTGTGCCCATTTGCAGTCCAGGACCCCTTGGGGGATGTCCACCTGTCAACTTAGGCCCACTCCCCAGAGGATCAGGCCTAAGCTTGCAGTCAGACATCCTTCTGGCAGCCAGGGAGCCCTCGGGGGATGTCCGACTAAAGGCTTAGGCCCCCAAGGGATCAGGTCTAAACTGTTAGTTGGACATTCTTAGTGCTGCCACGGAGGTGGGAGAGGCTCCTGCCACCACCTCTGCGCTGGCCAGCCATGAGCCAGCTTCTGGCTGAGTGGCACTCCCCATATGGAAGTGCACTGACCACCAGG
>NW_005371645.1:2408069-2410541 GCF_000412655.1 Myotis brandtii
TGATAGGGACTGGGGATCAAGCCAGCAACTGAGGTACATGCCCTTGACTGGAATCGAACCTGGGACCCTTCAGTCCACGGGCTAATGCTCTATCCACTGAGCAAAACAGGCTGCAGCTTAATTCATTTACTTGGTCTCTCCTCGTGTCTTTATATTTAAAGTGGGTTTTGTTTTTGATTCACCCTCATAATCTGTCTTTTAATTGGTGCATTTATGCAACTGACTTTCAGAGTGATTACTGATAGAGTTACTGCCATATCAGGTAACTTCTGGGGCTTCCAGGGCCGGCCAGTGGCCCGGGATTGGATCCGATCACGGGCGGCAGGCAGGCGGCTTCTGTGATCGCACACGGGGGCCTGGATGGCGGCTGGCGCTGGCAGCTCTCACTGTCCCGCCCTGCCTGCGGTATGCAAATTAGCCGCCATCTTTGTTGGCGGTTAATTTGCATATCACACTGATTAGCCTATGGGAGGCATAGTGAAGGTACAGTCAATT
Organism: Myotis brandtii; assembly: GCF_000412655.1. Taxonomy (NCBI): domain Eukaryota; kingdom Metazoa; phylum Chordata; class Mammalia; order Chiroptera; family Vespertilionidae; genus Myotis; species Myotis brandtii. The sequence goes on from NW_005371645.1 coordinate 2,408,565, forward strand.
ACCATGTTTGTCTATTATTAGATAGGATTAGAGGCCTGATGCATGAAATTTGTGCAAGAGTAGGCCTTCCTTTCCCTGGCTGCCTGCACCAGCTTTCCTCTGGCACTGGGACCGGGGCTTCCCTTGCAGCCCTGGCTTGGTCCGAAAGGTTGTCCAGCAGGACATCTGATCTAATCAGCATATTATCCTTCTTATTATTATAGATATATTTTCTATTACCTCACATAAACCATGTATAAAAACATAGACCTAAATTTAAGACCCAACACTATAAAACTCTAAGAAGGAAATATTGGAGGAAATCTTCATGACCTTGAGTTAGTCAAGTAGTAAATTCTTAGTAATGATACCCAAAGCATAAGTGACAACATAAAAAAATGAAGTGAACTTCAATATTAAAGACATTTGTGCCTCAAAGGAAGACACTGAGAAAGTGAAAAGGGACCTCCAGCAAAGGTGACGGTGTAAGTAAACGTGGTGCTTGCCTCCTCCCACAACCACATCAAAACTAGCCCAGCCACGTGGCTTAGTGGTTGAGCGTCGATCCGTGCACCAAGAGGTCACCAGTTTGATTCCTGGTCAGGGTAAATGTCTGGGTTGTGGGCTTGATCCCTGGTGGGGAATGTGTAGGAGGCAGTTGATCGACATTTCTCTCTCATTGATGTTTCTATTTCTCTCTCCCTCTTCTTTCTCTCTCTCTAAAAAAATCAATAAAAACATATTTTTAAAAATTACAACAAAACTACAGAACTACCATCACTGAGAACTGCCTGAAATAGAGCTGAATGGAAATCCTACAACTATGAAATTAAAGAAGAGGCTACATCAAGACTGGTAGGAGGGGCAAAGATGCAGAAGGGCTGGTCCCACACCCATGTGTGGTGGATAAAAATTGGGAGGGATATCTCAGCTGTGGAGGTCCCCCCAGAGGAATGAGGAGTTTCAGTCCCACACTAGGCCTCCCAGCCCAGGATTCCAGTGACAGGAGGAGAAGTCCTCAAAACCAGCAGGATCGAGGCTGAGGAAAACTGAGGCTCCTGGAGAACAAGGCACTTCCTCTTAAAAGGCCCACACATGAAATTACTCAGAGTCACTCCTTCTGGGGTCCAGCATGGGGGCAGCAGCTTGAAAGGCACCAGAAACATATGGGGAGGAACTGATTTGTTTGGCATCAGGGCAAGAGCTGGAGGGGCAGCTTTCTACCAAACAGAAGTGCTGGCAAAGGCCATTGTTCCTTTTCTGAGACCTCATCCCCTTGCCCCTGCTGCCAACAGAGCCAGCAGGTGGACATTACATCTGAATCTCCATCAGCCTGGCTCACACTGTTTGTCCCACACTGGTGATTCCCTGAGACCCTGCCCCACTCAGCTTTCAGTTCCACCTAAGCTGTTTCCAGTGGCTTTCCTATAGGAATGGCCTGTCTTTGTCCATTTTCCTAAAATCTCTCAAACAAGCAGCATCTAGCTTTATCAAACCCCATATCTCTTGCTAAGTGGCCCCAGGACAGGCACTAGCTGCAGCCAGCCTTGGTTCACAGCTTGGCTTTGCCTGGGCACCTCCAAACCCAGTGTAAGAAGAAGCCAACAGAAGATCACTTTGTAGCTGATACCTAGTGGCCCCAGGCAGAACACAGGCAGTGGTTGCCCTTGGTCTGCACATCCCAGGAGGCCGCAGAGCCAGCATACCCAGTGGACAGTTTCAGACCACATCAAAGCAGACAGCTTCAGAACATGTCAACCACCTCCACAAGCAACACACTGAAGGGTCAAACTCAGTGAGTAATAAGCCCTGCTGAAGTAAGTCCTGCTCTATGCAGTGGGCTCCTGCACAGTTGATCCTCCAAGGTGGTCAGAAGTTGGTGGCCAGTGGTCACAGCCATTCCTTGCAACTGAGCGGCCTGGGTAAATTCCTCCCATTGATGTGCCAACAATAACCAAGACTCAACTACAACAGGGGGGGGGGGGGGGGGGGGGGGGG
>NW_005371645.1:2410617-2426416 GCF_000412655.1 Myotis brandtii
GAAGGCTGTGCCACTAGATCCTATAGTATAAGTACTGTATTAGGCCACACTACCAAGCCTTGGAAACATAGTAGCTCTACTTAATACATAGAAACAAACACAGGGAAGCAACCAAAATGAGGAAACAAAGAAACATGGCCCAAATTAAACAACAGAACAAAACTCCAGAAAAAGAACTAAGAAAATGGAGACATGCAATCTACTAGATGCAGAGTTCAGGTAGGGGCGAGTGGTTATAAGGATGCTCAAGGAACTTAGTGAGGACCTCAACAGCATAAACAAGAACCAGTCAGAAATGAAGGATACACTAACTGAAATGAGAATAATTTATAGGAAATCAAAAGTAGAGTAGGTGAAGTTAATAATCAAATCAGCAAATTGGAATATAAAGAAGCAAAAAACACCGAATCAGAATAGCAAAAAGGAAAAAGAATCCTAAAAAATGAGAGTAAGGTAAAGAGCCTCTGGAACAACTTCAAGCATACCAACACTGGCATCATGCGGGTGCCAGAAGGAGAAGAGAGAGAGCAAGAAATTGAAACCTCTTTGAAAAAATAATGTCAGAAAACTTCCCCTACCTGGTGAAAGAAATAGACTTACAAGGCCAGGAAGTGCAGAGAGTCCCAAACAAGAGGCTATACCAAGGCACATCATAATTAAAATCTTAAAAGTAGCAAGAGAAATGTAGGTAGTTACCTTCAAGGGAGTGCCCATAAGACTGTTGGCTGATTTCTCAACAGAAACTTTGCAGGCCAGAGGGATTGGCAAGAAATATTCAAAGTGATGAATAGTGAGAGCCTACCACCAAGATTACTCTACCCTGCAAAGCTATCATTTAGAAAATAAGAGAGATCCCCGGCAAGAAAAAACTACAGGAATACATCACCACCAAACTAGTATTATATGAAATGCTAAAGGGTCTTCTTTAGAAAGAAGAAGATAAAAAATATCAACGGTCCTAGTTGGTTTGGCTCAGTGGATAGAGCATTGGCCTGTGGACTGAAGGGTCCTGAGTTTGATTCTGGTCAAGCTCACATGCCCAGGTTGCAGGCTGGATCCCCAGTAGGGGGTGTGCAGGAGGCAGCTGATGAAGGATTCTCTCTCATCATTGATGTTTCTATCTCTCTCTCCCCCTCCCTTCCTCTCTGAAATCCATAAAAATATATTTTAAAAGTATGAACAATAAAATGGCAATAAATACATATCTATCAGCAATTGAATCTACAAATAAAATGAACAGGCAGAACAGGAAAAAAGCGAAAAGATAACTCACAAAATGAAATAAAATATTTGCAATCTGATAGGGACTTGTATCCAGAATATATAAGGAACTCTTATAATTCAATCTATAATAATTAAAGTGTAATATGCTAATTAGACCAGACAGTCGAATGACCTTCTAGATGAAGCCCAGTGGCGGGAGGCGAGGCAGAGGCAGTTTGGGGCAATCAGACAGGCAGGCGAGCAGTTAGGGGCGATCAGGCAGGCAGGCAGGGAAGTTAGGGGCAATCAGGCAGGCAGGCGAGTGGTTAGGAGTGATCAGGCAAGCAGGCGAGTGGTTAGGGGTGATAAGGCAGGCAGGCAGAGGGGTTAGAGGTGATCAGGCAGGCAGGCAGAGGGGTTAGGGGCGATCAGGCAGCAGGCAGAGGTGGTTAGGGGTGATCAGGCAGGCAGGCGAGTGATTAGGGGCGATCAGGAAGGCCGGTGAGTGGTTAGGGATGATCAGGCAGCAGGCAGAGGTGGTTAGGGGTGATTAGGCAGGCAGGCAAGTGGTTAGGGGTGATCAGGCAGGCAGGCAGACAAGCAGTTAGGAGTCAGTAGTCCTGGATTGCGAAAGGGTGCAGGCCAGGCTAAGGGACCCCCCTCCCCCCATGCACAAATTTCGTGCACTGGGCCTCTAGTAATAATAATAATAATAATAATAATAATAAACAACCCAATTAAAAAATGGACAGCCTTGGCCCAGTAGCTCAGTTGGTTGGAACTGCAGGTTTAGTTCCCGATCAGGGCACATACCTAGGTTGTGGGTTTGATAGTACCTGGTTGGGGTGTGTTCAGCAGGCAACTGAATGATATTTCTGTTTCACATTAATGTTTCTCTCTCTCTCTCTCTCTCTCTCTTTCTCTGTCTCCCTTCCTCTCTCTAAAATCAATAAATATATCTTCAGGTGAAGATTTAAAAAATGGACAGAGGTTTTAAAGAAAATATACAAATAGCCAATAAGCACATGAAAAGATGATCAATGTCATTGCTCATTAGGAAAATGCAAATCAAAATCACAATGAAATACAACTTCACACCCACTAGGATGGGCTATCATCAACAAGATGTGGTCTAAAAAAGTATGATATATGAGTTATTTCTCAAGAAGCCTGTTCAAACATATGTAGAGCATGTTTTCACCTATGAATTTGGATGTAAATTCATAGGTGAAAACAAGGCAGCTTGGAGAAGTGTATCCAGAGCTCTGGAGTAATTTCTCCTGGGAGGAAAGGGTCTTTGTGTAGCAGTGGGAAATTGTAACCCACCCCACCACTCTTTGGACATGGTTTCTGTAAATGCTGACTCTGACTAATATGTAGCATGTAGATAGAGAGCATCTATATATATAAAAGCCTAAGCGACTGGAACGACCAGTTGCTATGACGCGCACTGACCACCAGGGGGCCGACACTCAACACAGTGGGAGCACGGCTCAGCCAGAAGCCAGACTCATGGCTGGCAAGCGCAGCTGCGGTGGTGCTACCGAGCGGTGGTGGCAGCAGCAGCGGTGGCAGCAGGCACAGTGGGGCTGGGATGAGCAGCAGCAGAGTTGTGCCTAGCCCTGGCTCGGGCTCCTCCCCAGCTGCCTGCCACTTTGGCATCCCTTGGGGGGATGTTTACTGCCGGTTTTGGCCCGACCCCGGCAGGTCAGCCTGGTCCCTCAGCCTGGCCTGCAGGGATAGGGCCAAAACCGGCATTCCGACATCCCCCTGAGGGATCCCAGATTGTGAGAGGGCACAGGCCAGGCTGAGGGACCCCACCTGTGCATGAATCTGTGCACTGGGCCTCTAGTATTTGTATAAGAATCATAGAAACTAACTTTAGAAGATGCAGACTCGGACTTTCAGTTACCCATTTCCAGGTGGTTTGCTGACCTTCAACCATAGAACCAGGATGATGTAGAACCAGGGGGATGAAGACCAGGATGACACACACCAGACCAGGTTTGAGGTCCTTATTGGAATGAACTGTGTGGCCTGCACACAGATAACTTTTCAACCCCTGCCCCTTGATTTCTTTGTTTTGCTTTCCCTCTCCCTCCTTATAAAAACCTCTGCTTGCATTGAGATGTGGAGATGGGCTTTGGACAAGAGTCCCCCATCTTCTCAGGTGACTGGCATTTGAATAAACCTCTTTCTTTTCCACCACCATCTGTCTCATGAGTTTGGCTTTTGTGGTGGAAGCCAGCTGAACCTTGGTTTTGGTTACATTTCATCATTTTGGTTTGTTTGCTCCTGTGTTATTTCATTATTATTAAACAAGCATGTTATCCTGTATTACTTGTGTAATGAAACAGAAAGTTTTGGGGAAGAAAATGCCAACAGGCAGTGTCCAAGTTGTCTGCAGGTGGCATAAATATTTAGAGGAAAGAGTGGTCTGGCAAAATGAAGGCAGCAAGTTCAAAGTTTATTTGATTTGGAGCTGAAAGGTTGGGTATGACTTGCCTGGGCGAGGACAAGATGTGGAAATTCAGAGGATAATGCAGTGGCATGTGACAAGTTCAGTATTGCCTAGGTCTCCGTTTTTAAAAGTACATTCCTTGAGCAACATGTATTCATTTGGGATGTGTTTCTGTGAAGAAACTACAGACAGACCTGTTAGTGCTGAGATTTATTTTACAAAAAGGAATAAGGAGAGAAGGAGAAAAGGAGGAAGGAAGGGAGAATGAACATCAAAATCCAAAAGGTAAAACCTCAGTGTCATCTAAAGCAACCAAACTTGTTAAGAAATAATGAAAATAATGGAGTGTTCTAGAACTCCCAGGATTCTATGCAATTCAGTTCTTTCACCAGAGAGAAGGGAACTCTCAGAGCAGTCTTCAGGGTATTGTCTTTTCCTCTCCAATTCTGTTCTTCACCTCATTGTCCAAGGAGACTTCAGAATTGGACCCAAACTCAAACCAGCAAACTCTACCAAGAGTTTCTGGATTGAGGTGGGGCACATGTTTGGCTTCACCAACTGGGCCGTCTTAGCTCGATTCAGCAGCTGAAGTTTCCAGTGAGCTTGGCCTCTACAGCTCATGAAAAGTCCAGCTCTGCTGCTAAAGTGTCCGAGTGCAGGAGAAGGGCTGACTAAGCCAACAGTTGTGCATACGTATCTATTAGGGCTTAATATAGGAGGTATACATTAATAAGGATTCCTGTCTTAGTTACTGGAAATGTTGATCATTTTATTTGTCTTTCTGGGGTGGGAGTGAATGTAAAGACAAATTCACAGAGCCCTTGAGTAGAGGAATCATTTTAAAATTATCTCAAGTCCTCTAGGTTAAAGCAGGAGGAACATTAATAAAAAGAGTCAGGACAGTGGTGCCAAAACATTTCTTAAAAACTTGGTCTACCGCCCACGTATGGACTTGCTGGGGTCACAATATTGCCCAAGGTAATTGCCAGATCCCCAGAGTCCTTCAAGCAAGGTATTCAGTCAGCATGACTATCATCCCTTTTAGTTTAGAATTAAATTAAATCTTTGGTTGTTTGCCTGAATTAATTGTTCAATTTGCAAAAATTAAAAAAAAATCAAACCTATGTTGTAAGTGGTTCCAGCTGTTGGGTGTGTGTTTCAGCTGCAGAGAAAAATCCCAGATTTCCTAAACAGACTGAGTGGTGCTTCGGTTTCTTTCAGAGACTGAGACTTTTCTAAAGGCTCGTTTTCCTTGAGCCTGGATTTCTTCTTCCTTGCAACCCAACAGTGGACAGTGATGAAGACAATGTAACAGGTTGCCCTCTACCACAAGGACATCGCTACCAGCCTTGAATATATTTTAAGGGCCTTTGATAAAAGAGGAAAATAATAATCCAGCCAGTCAATGTCACACCCACTGCTTGGTTTTCCCCCAGAGGGCAGCCAGAGCGAGCCAGTCTGTCACTGCACAACATGCCTGTACCACCTTGGCATCTGACGAGTCCAAATGAAGTCGTGATTGTGGAAATTCATTTTTTCAGTTCTTGGCTGTTGTCATTTCCTGTCCCTCCGAATTAACACAAAAGAAATTTCTGCTCACATTCCTTTCAGGTTGTTAATGTGAATAACACTACAACTTAAAAAATAAACATTGGGAGCTGTTTGAGTTTGAACAGCAACCCTTCATAAATATAGGCTGAACAAGATTGTCCAACCATCAGTTTATTTTTATATTCAAGGCAAATGGAAGGAAAAGAGGAGCTTTGCAAATAAATTATTTTCTCCATAGCCAGAAACAGAGTGTGTACTATAAAGCACATATTCACCAAATAACAGAATAAAGCTATTTGATTTTTTCCTTCTACACTGTGTTTATCAAACTAGGGCCTTGTTTGACAAGCACTCTCTTGTCATGTAACCAGTACAAAGATGAACACATACTGGGCAAAGACTTCTAGGATATTTATGGTAAGGACAAGTTTTCACCTTCTTTTGTAAACAGGTTTTCACTTCCATTACCCTAAATATTGCAGGTGTTTCTACCTCAAAGTCATTCCTAAGTATAGAAAATTGCACAATGACGTGTTTATCTTTTTAATCCCTGAAGGCAGGAGATACAAAATATATATCTGGGATGCTAACAGGACATAGGAAATCTGCTACCCATGGGAATGACACGAGCCTCTGGCCCAGGACGTTGGAGGAACTGGGGTGTGCATGCATGTGGGTGGTAGAAGTCAACCAGCTGATGAAGCTCTGCTTGGCACACAGCTGAGCCCCATGTGTACCTTGAGTCATGGGGGTAGGTTTGACGCTAGGACCTCACTAGCTGTGAAAAAGGGACTTGCTGAGCAAATTATCAGTGTCAACAAGAAGCCAGAACATTCCATGTAGCAAAGAACAACCTGGAGCCCGGCCTGTTGAACCCAAATCACACACAATGCACAGACCCTGACCCGGCCCGGCCTGGAGAGAGCCAGCCTTTGCACAGCTCTGGACAGCTGCACAGCACTTCCTCCTAAAGAATCTGATTTGAATCAGCTCCCCATGTCAACCTTGGGGGAAAATCTTTAAAAATATGTTTTTATTGGTTTTTAGAGAGAGGAAAGGAAAGGTAGAGAAAGAGAGAGAAACATCTATCAGCTGCCTGCTGCACACCCCCTACTGGGGATCGAGCCTGCAACCCAGGCATATGCCCTGACCGGAACCAAACCGGCGACCTCGTGGTGCATGGGGGAACGCCCAACCAACTGAGCCACACCAGCCAGGGTGGGAAAATATGTTTTAAACAAAGAACTGTATTCATTTTACAGATGAGGAAACAGCCAGCACATAATGGACCTAAGACAAGAACCCAGATCTTTGAACCCCAAATCAACGCTACCAAACTTCTGTCCCTAAGTTGTCAACAGCAGGTCAGCCATCCCCTCTGAGTGTTCCGCCATTTGTAAGATGGGAATCCATATAATAGGCTGCCAGGGAGATCTGCCAGTTGATGTTTCTCCCTCTTTCTCTCCCCAACTTAGTATCTCTAAAAAAAAAAAAATCAACAAAATTAAAAAACAATAAAGCAAAAGAAAGCTCCAATCTACCATTGCATTAAAATAGAGCAGTTTCCTGGCTCTCAGACCAGAGACATCCACAGTGGGGGGACTTCAGGGCTGAGTGGACCTGGAGGTGATGGGAGCCAGGCCTGACTCCATTCCTCAGGGACGTCTCGGCTCTGCCTTCCTCTGTGCTGGCCCCTCGCCCAGGTGGGGAGGTGACCTCTGCGGTGCCGGGCTGCGTGCTGACCTTCACTCTGACTACATGGCCATCCCCACCCAGGAAACGGGCATGGAAAGTGGCCAGGGAGGTGGCTCACGCTCCGTGAGGAGGCCGTGGCCGCAGTGCTTTGGAAGCACTTAGGGTGCCCAGCATTTGATGTTACCTGTGTGTCATTCTTCCCAGGGGAAAAGGGGGTTATTTGATCTGCACCCCTTAGGAGCCTCCACCAGCTATTAATTGCTAATTAACATAGCAGGTAACATTTACTGAGCTTTACCATGTGCCTGGCACTGCACCAAACACTTGATTTGTATTATACCAATTAATCTTCCCACTTGCATTGTGGAAAGAAGCATTCTAACGCCTGTTTTGCAGATGAGAAAGCTGAGGTATGGAAAGACCAACTTATCGCCCAAGCTCACACAGATAGTGAACTGTGGGGCTGGCGCAGGTCTTCTGATTTAGAGACCTCATTCCTAAATAAATCACAACCTGTTCTTTAAAAACAAGCAAACAGTAAAATAGAATTTATCCAAAAGGAGTTTGTGATTCATACTTTTTATTTCTCCCCACTGGCCAGTTGAGAACATCATTCCATGTCACCCCACATCATATTGGTGCTGCACTTAGAAGCTCTATTCCTGTGGGACGCTAATCCCGAACATTATGTGATCAAAGAGGCCGAGCCTGGGGAAGCACACCGCCCCTGGTGACAGCCTCGGGCGCTGGGCCTGGCTGTCCCGGCTCAGCGGCTGTGTCCAGGCCAGGACCACCCTGCCTCCCGTCCCACTGCTGCCCTCGCATGCCAGCCCTCGGTCTCACATGCCAGTCACAGGTCCCTTCCAGAGAGGCAAGTCTCCTCTCCTCTCCATGTAAAACAGTCCTGCCTTCTGTCCCCAAACTGCCCCGGGCTTTGGTTTTGCATAGGACATATCTATCTCTATTGGTTGATGGACTGATTGTCTCTCTGTTCCTTGCTAGAGTGGGAGCACTATGTCAGAGGCAGCTTGGAGAAGAAGTGCCTAACCAGGGTTAGGGTTAAGGTCTTCTGTTCACTCTAAGTCACTGACACCTGGAAAATTGCTAGCACATGTGTCATGTTCAGTAATGTAGGTCTAACATATCAATACATGTATGTGTGACCCTCTTCTTGACAATGCCCAGCACACCCAAAGCTCTGAGAAGTGTTGCCCAAATTTGACCTCTTAGCACTTTTAGTGAAAAAGTGTTTCCACTAACATTCCAAAGAACTAGTTTCCTGACACTTTGGGAAACACTGAACTGCTGTCTTCCCATTTTACAGATGAGAAAGCTGAGCTTTGGAGGCATCCAGGGTGCATCCGCACAAGCCAGTGGCCCAGGACCAAGCCTGGCACTGCATTCCCTGCTCATGACACACCTCTATCACCTCTCCACGCTTCATAGATTTAAGATGTTTGGGGCTAATTATACTGGATGTAGCAATCAGTAAACCCACCAGTGAGTATCAGTGGGCCACCTGTCTGCCAGCCTCGGCACCTGCCTTGTGACACTGAGAAAGCTCTGACACTTCACGGGAGACACTTTTTCAAGAGCTGCTGGCTGATTCTTTGATTCACTAGCACAGTGATGGCGAACCTATGACACGCGTGTCAGAGGTGACATGCAAACTCATTTTTTTGGTTGATTTTTCTTTGTTAAATGGCATTTAAATATCTACAATAAATATCAAAAATATAAGTCTTTGTTTTACTATGGTTGCAAATATCAAAAAATTTCTATATGTGACACGGCACCAGAGTTAAGTTAGGGTTTTTCAAAATGCTGACACGCCGAGCTCAAAAGGTTCGCCATCACTGCACTAGCAGATGCATTTTCCCACCCAGTTTGGCTTCATCGATCCTTGCTGTTTGCTAATCCCATTCTTGTCATCATCTTCTCATTTTTTAATATTTTGCTTCTGGCTTGCCCTCCTCGGTAGGTACTTTTTTGAGTTGTATCAGGGGGAGGGGACTAAAGGGGATGTGACCCTCCTTAGGGCATCTGTGGGGAAAGTGAAGCTGCCCTGTGTGGGGGATGGAGAGAAGGCAGGAGGCACCCTCACAGCTCAGCACTGGGCGTTCACTGAAAGGCAGGCACACCCGACATTGCTTCCCGCCCCCCACGCCCCCACTGGGTGCGGTCCGCTCTCCTCGAAGGAGGCAGTTCTTGTCAAGGACACAGTGACCCCTTGTCTAGGCTTCATCTTACAGGGCAGTCCAGAAGCTTCAGACACAACTGGCCACCCCCCCTCATGAACCGGTCCTCTGTGTTTCCCTAGCAGCACACTGCCTGGGACCCCCTCCTGCACCGCTGCCCTTCTCAGGCCCCAGCTGCCCCTCCCCTCTGTATTCTCATCTCTAATGTTCAGAGGCCCTGAGGCTTGGTCCACACCCTCTCCTTTCCTGGACATTATTTGGGCCAGTGGCTCCAGGTAGCACTCCACCCCCACCCTCACCCCCACCTCATGTCTCTACTACCACCCCCAGGAGAAGAGCTCCAGGGCGATGTAACCAAAGGCTACTTGCCCTCTATTAGCTATAGGTTGAACAATCACTTAGCTTTCTGGGCTTCGCTTTTCTGAAACTTGGAAAGCAGCGCTAGCGCGAAGCTCCTGGAGCGGTGGTGAGGATGGAATGATTAACAACGTGAAGCACTGAAGCTGGGAGCATGGAACAAGGGCCAGTCACTGTAGCCAGTGCACCTGCAGCAGAGTGTCCAGCAGATTCGCCAAAGTAGAATGAAGGTGTCCCCTCTCCCCTCCCGCCAGGGTCATTCCCCATCATTATCTTAGCAATAATCAACTGAAAATCTAAAAAGGTTCCAAAGGTTCAAAGGCCACCATTTGTGAAGAAAGATATGGGGTAGGGGGCACTTGCCTCCCCCACACCCTGAGCTCAGCAGGGCTCAAGTGGGGACAGGGTATAGATGCCCACAAGTCATGGAACTAAACCCCCAGTTTCCCCTGACTCTGAAAATCCAAATTCCCCGCCTCTCAGGTGCTCCCCAAAGTAGACCCCCCTAGAGCCAAGTTCTCTTGCTCTGAAGTATGTTTTTCTTTTTCTTTTTAGCCAGTCCTCTGGGCCAAGAGAAACGTAAGATTCCATGTTACAAAGGCTTGCTTGTCCTCTCAGAGAAGGTGGTGGTTGTGGTGAAACGGAATTTTTGGACTGGAACCTGGATTCTTTGTCCGCGGGGGCAAAGAATGAATCCACGGACAGAAGGTGGTAGAACAAAGGTGGAGATTTACTGAAGAACAAGTACAGACTCCCATGCGGGGAGAGGGAAAGGGTCCCACAGAATGGACTCCCACGTGGGGAGGGGGAAAACGGTCCCACTGATTTCCTTTTCCCTGCGGCTTATAAAGGCTACAGATCCTGGTGCCTTGATATACCCTCTGATTGGTCACTATTTCCTTAAACTGGTTACTATAGTAACTCCTGAACTCAAAGGTCAAACACCACCTGTGACTGTGATGCCCTCCTCACTCATTGTTCTTTTCTTTCTGGCTTTCTTCCTTCTTCTTTATTTTGTAAATATAGACCTTTTAGGCTACTTCCAGCTCCCTTGTCGTATGTAAACACAACTGTTGCTGCTTCCTACACCTGGCTTCCTTGTGTTATGGAGACTGTACCTTCTCCCAATCTGTAGCCCTGTGTTTTTCCATGGACCCCGATTCTAAAAATTCCCTAAGCCTGCCTATATCCCCTAAAATTCCTGTTTCAGTCGGGGAGAGGGCGGGGAGAGAAGCTTATCCTTTGGGGCTAGGCCTACAGAAAAATAAGCTGTGGTAGAGCTCATTTGCTGTGTCTCTGTCCCCAGGGAAGTCTAGGGGTGGGGCCAGGACCGGGCTGTGAGCACCCCCTCCATCCGCCCGGACAAGGAGGCCAGAGCCCTCTCCAGGAGAGCAGAAGAGGGATCTAAACGTCTGTCGGCGTCACCATTCAAATAGGACACATTCTTCCTTAAGGACTCCGAGCTGGTGAGGTTCAGGGTGTCTGGTAAATTGGCTGTCGTTATAGCCAAGTGGAGACTGCAGTCCCAGAGTCGCTCCAGGCAGAACTCTGGAGTGTCTGAGTTTGTTCTCAGCGCTCTCACCCAGCCTCCTACTCTGATTTCCACACCTTCTTGCCTCCTGCATGTCTAAGGGTCACCCTTCCCTACACCTCTGCACAGCCAGTTCTCCTGGTGACGCAGCTCTGGAGGTTGCTGAATACAACCCCTCACCCTCTGCATGTATGCAGATGTCCACTGCCGCCCACACGTGTGCGGTCACTGTGCCAGGTGTCCTGAAGCAGACATTTGGTGCTCTCCGGTGTCCACCATCAGGAGCACTGGGTTAGGGTTAGGGTTAGGGTTAGGATTAGGGCAAGGGTTAGGGCTAAAGCTAGGTTTAGGGTTAGAGTTAGAGTTAGAGTTAGGGCTAGGGCTAGGGTTAGGGTCAGGGTTATCATCTGGGGCCTTGGATGCACATTGGAATCACCTGGAGAGGTATAAGAACTATGGATTCCTGAGTCCCACCCCCATAGAGTGACCTAACAGGTCTAAAGTGAGGCCAGGGTACTGGGACTTCAAAGAGATTCTAGCTGATTCTAGGGAGCAGAAAAGTGAGGCATCCTGACATTAGGCTCACATTATAGGGCCAAGCGAATATATTGGGAGCACGCTAAGGTTTGGAGTGCTGGAGGGGCTCTTCCCAGCCTTGTTGGAGGGGGAGGTGAAGGTCAAGGGAGACCATCTAGAGGCAGTGGCCTGTACTTTCAAGGATAAATAGAAGTGCGTGGTGTCATCCAAAGAGGAAGTGGGGAATGGAGAATTATAGGCAGAGGGCAAAGAAAAAGTGGTTAGGATTAGGGTTAAGGTTAGGGTAAGGGTATGAGTTCGGGCTAGGGTTAGGGTTTGTGCTAGGGATAGGGTTAGGGTTAGGGTTAGGACTAGGCTTAAGGATAGGGAAAAGGCTAGGTTTAGGGATAGGGCTAGGGTTAGGGTTAGGTTTAGGATTAGGGCTAGGGTTAGGGTTAGGGCTAGAGTTAGGTTTATATTAGAGTTATGGCTAGGGTTATGCTTAGGTTTTAGGGTTAGGGTTAAGGTAAGGGTTAAGGTTAGGCCTAGGTTTACTGTAAGGTTAGAGCCAGGATTATGGTTATGGTTATGGTTATGGTTATGGTTATGGTTATGGTTATGGTTATGGAAAGGGCTAAAGCTAAGGCTAGAGCTAGGGTTAGAGTTAGGGCTAGGGCTAGGGTTATGGTTAGGTTTAGGCTATGATTAGGGCTCGGGCTAGGGCTAGGGTTAGGTTTTATGGTTAGGGTTAGGGCTAGGTTTAGGGATAGGGTTAGGGTTAACATTAGGTTTAGGGCTATGGTTAGGATTAGCATTCGGTTTAGGGCTAGGGTGAAGGTTAGGGTTAGCATTAGATTTAGGGCTATGGTTAGGGTTAGGGTTAGCATTAGGTTTAGGGCTATGGTTAGGGTTAGGGTTAGCATTAGGTTTAGGGTTAGGGGTAGCATTATCATATGGGCCTTGGCTGCACATTGGAATCACCTGGAGAGTTGTAAGGACTCTGGATTCCTGTGTCCCACCACCAGAGAGTGACCTAATCAGTCTGAAGTGAGGCCAGGGTACTGGGACTTCAAAGTGATTCTAACTGAATCCAAAGAGCAGAAAAGTGAGGCCCCTGATGTAGAGGTCACATTACAGAGCAGTGACAACATATTGGGGCAAGCTAAAATGTCGGGTGCTGTAGGGACCCTTCCCCAGCAGGAAGGAGGGGAGGGTGAGGTAAAAGTCCAGTGAGACTTGCTAGAGGTGGTGATCTGTGCTTTTAAGTTTGAGTAGGGTTAGGTATTAGGTTATTGTTGGGGCTAGGCCTAAGTGTAGGGTAAGGGTTGGGGTTAGGGCTAGGGCTAGGGCTATGATTAAGGTTAGGGTAGTGTTAGGGTTAGGGTTAGGGCTGGGGCCAGTGTTAAGTTTAAGGTTAGGACTAGGGCTAGGGATTGAAGTAGGATTAGGGTTAGGGCTAGGGCTAGGGCTAGAGTTAGGGTTTGGTTTTAGGCTTAGGGTTAGTGTTATGGTTAGGATTAGGATTAGGGTTAGGCCTTGGTTTAGGGTTAGGGTTACAGTTAGCATTAGAGATAGGACTATGTTTAGGGTTATGTTTTAGGCTTAGGGTTCCAGTTAGGGCTAGTGTTATGGTTAGGGTTAGTGTTAGGGATCAGGATAGGTTTAGAGTTAGGGTTAGGATTAGGTTTAAGTTTAGGGCTAGGGCTAGGGTTAGAGTTAACCTCTGGCATCCTGGCTGCACATTGGAATTACCTGGAGAGTTGTAAAAACTCTGGATTTTGGAGTAGGGTCAGAGTGAGCGTTAGGGTTAGTGTTAGGGATAGGGTTAGGGTTAGGGTTAGGGAAAGGTATAGGGTTAGGGTTAGGTTTTGGCCTTAGGGTTAGAGTTTGGTTTCTGCTAGGGCAAGTGTTAGCGTTAAGGTTTGGTTTTTTGTTAGGCCTATGGTTAGGATAAGTGTTACGTTTAGGGATGGGGCTAGGGTTACATTTAAGGTTATGGCTAAGACTAGGTTTAGATTTAGTGTTATGTTTAGGTTATGATTAGTGCTAGGTTTTAGGTTAGGGTTAGGTTAGGGTTAGGGTTAGGGCTAGGGATAGTATAAGGGTTAGGGCTAGGGTTAGGGTAAGGGTTAGGGCTAGTTTTAGAGTTAGGTTTAGGACTAAGGCTAGTGCTAGGGTTAGGTTTATGACTAATGTTACAGTTAGTGTTAGGTCTAGGGATAGGGTTATTTTTAGGGTTAGGGTTAAGGTTAGGTTTAGGGTTCGAGTTCGGGTTCGGGTTCGGGTTAGTGCTAAGGCTAGGCTTCAGGGTAGGGTTACATTTATTATTACGGTCAGTGTTTGTGTTAAGGTTAGGTCTGGTGGTAGGGTTAGGGTTAGGGTTAGCATCTGGGTCCTTGGTTGCACATTGAAATCACCTGGAGAGTTGTAAGAACTCCAGATTCTTGAGTCCCACCCCCAGTTCGGGTTTGGGTTCGGGTTCGGGTTAGTGCTAAGGCTAGGCTTCAGGGTAGGGTTACATTTATTATTACGGTCAGTGTTTGTGTTAAGGTTAGGTCTGGTGGTAGGGTTAGGGTTAGGGTTAGCATCTGGGTCCTTGGTTGCACATTGAAATCACCTGGAGAGTTGTAAGAACTCCAGATTCTTGAGTCCCACCCCCAGAGAGCAACATAATTGGTCTGAAGTGAGGCCAGTGTACTGGGACTTCAAAGAGATTCTAGCTGATTCTAAAGAGCAGGAAAGTGAGGCCCCTAATGTAGAGGTCACATTACAGAGCAGCGAGAACATATTGGGAGTGCTCTAAGGTTTCAGGGTGCTGCAGGGACCCTTCCCAGCCTGGATGGAGGGGGAGGTGAAAGTCAAGGTTGACCTTCTAGAAGTGGTGAGCTTTGCTTTCAAGTGTGAATAGGGTTAGGGTTATTGTTAGAGTTACAGTTAAGTTTAGGGTTAGTGTTAGGGCTAGGGTTAGGGTTAGGTTTTAGGTTTAAGGTTAGTGTTAGAGTTAGGGCTAGGGCTAGGTTTAGTGTTAGGGTTAGAGTAAGGGCTAGGGCCAGGGTTAGGGCTAGGGTTATGTTTAGGGTTAGGGTTAAGGCTAAGGCTAAGGTTAGGTTTAGGGTTAGGGCTAGGGTATGGTTAGGATTAGGCGTAGGTTTATGGTTATGGTTAGGGTTAGGCCTAGGGTTAGGATTAGCATTAGGGCTAGGTTTAGGGTTAGGTTAGGGTTAGTTTTATGGTTAGGGTTAGGACTAGGTCTAGGCTAGGATTATTGTTAGGGTTAGGGTTAGGGTTAGCATCTGGGGCCTTGGCTGCACATTGGAATCACCTGGAGAGTTGTAAGATCTCCGAATTCCTGAGTTTCACCCCCAGAGAGTGACCTAACTGGTCTGAAGTGAGGCCAAGGTACTGGGACTTCAAAGATATTCTAAAGAGCAGAATAGTGAGTCCCCTGATTTCGAGCTCACATTTCAGAACACTGAGAACATATTGGGAGCACTCTTAGACT
Organism: Myotis brandtii; assembly: GCF_000412655.1. Lineage (NCBI taxonomy): Eukaryota > Metazoa > Chordata > Mammalia > Chiroptera > Vespertilionidae > Myotis > Myotis brandtii. The sequence continues at coordinate 2,425,632 of NW_005371645.1, forward strand.
TCGGGGTTCTGCAGGGGCCCTTCCCCAGTCTGGGTGGAGGGGGAGGTGAAAGTTAAAGTAGACCTCTAAGAGATGGTGACCTGTGATTTCAAGGATGAGTAAGAGTCAGTGAAGTCAACCAAAGAGGAGGTGGGTGATGGAGAACTCCATGCAGAGGGAAAAGGAAAGGGTAGGAAGAGGGAAAGTGCTTGGACACCACAGAGATCTGAAAGCTTAGAGATTCAGAACATAAGGTGATAGTCACTGTGGATTAAAGAGCAGCATGCGGAATAGTCAGTAACATGGTCATGACGATGTATGGTACCAGGTGGGACTGAAAATATTATGAAAATACCACATTATACTCCTGAAACTAACATACTACTGTATGTCAACTCTATTGAAAAATAAACACTTTTTAAAAATGAGATAGGAGGTGAGTAAGGAACAGGAGGTAGGGCCTTGTGTGGTTTTAATATGAAGGCAGCAGGGAGGGCCTAATGAATCGGGAGTTATTGGGGAGCAGGATGAGGCTGGGGAGGATGGATCCACTGGGTGGGTAGGGGCGGGTGGTTGGAGGAATTATTAATGCATTTATTAATTGATCCTCTGGCATCTTGACCTCCTCCCCCAATGCCCATAACAGCAAGAACAGAGACCTCTGACCCAGGGTGTTGCCTGAGACATACACAGACTAAGTGCTTTCCATGAGTTATCTTTTTTGATTTTTTACAGAGAGGAAGGGAGAGAGATAGAGAGTTAGAAACATCGATGAGAGAGAAACATCGATCAGCTGCTTCCTGCAT
>NW_005371645.1:2426530-2431561 GCF_000412655.1 Myotis brandtii
AATCATTGATCGACTGCCTCCTGCACACCCCCTACTGGGGATCAAGCCCCCAACCCGGGCATATGCCCTTGAACGGAATCCAACCCGGGACCCTCAGTCCATTGGCCAACACTCTATCCACTGAGCCAAGCCGGCTAGGGCCCTGAATTATCTTTTAAAAAGCCCTCACACCATCCCCATGGGATTGTTAGGAGTTTCCCCATTTTCCAGATGAACAACGAGGGTAAAAGCGTTCACCGGCTGGTCACATAGCTAGTTTAGTGCCGGAGCCAAGACTCCCAGGCAGCCAAGCCAGAGCTCCTCCTCAGCTTAGACTGCACCCTGGGGCTGCTTCAGTCGCTCAGCTGATGTTTGCATTTTAATGGGGGCCTTCTGTTACCTTAAAATAAATCAATCACTTTTTTAATTGATCCAGATGTCTAAAGCCTCAATGGCAAAATCTGAGAGTCTAACACCAACTTGCTCCTGTAAATCATTTTGACTCACCCAGCAAATTCAAAGTCTCTTAGTCACACACACTCACAACTACTAAACTCAAAACAGGTGGCCAGGGCCAGTCGGGAGGACTGGAGGTACTTTCCTGCGCCTCCTTGTCCGAGGAGCAAAGGGCTAAGTAGAAACAGGGATTCCTCCAGCTCCACCAGACCACTGAGTCGGATCCCCAGTGTGCCACTGGAGTCCACACTGTGTAGGTTCCCCTAACCTCCGCCTGGGGCAGGCAGCTGGCTCCGACCTTGTCTCCAGGAGGGCTTCCTGAAGCGGCTGTGGCTTCCACTGCCTCCTGCATGTCATCTTAAAGGTAAAGGTTCCTACATGCACAGGCTTGAAGTATGAGATCTCTCCTCTCCTCCTGCAAAGCCACGGTCCAGCAGAGCATAACCTGTGGTGGCCCAGGCACAAGAAATGGGGGTTGCAGAGCTGCCAGATCCAGAACCGGTGGGGGGCGGGGGGCGGGGAGAGCCATGCGGCTGTCAGCTGACAGGTGGTCCTTGCTCCTCCCTCCTAAATGCACTCTGAGCTCCACTGCCCCTGATTTCCTGCTCAGGCACCTGCCTGCCTTACAGGGTTGTCTCCGTGGGAACTGTACGAGGGATGCTGGATGGTCCGTGAAGCCGCTGGGGTCAGTCAGGCTCTAGCCGTCTGGTCACTGAGGTTTGACCTGAAACACTTTGACGCTCACGTGGAAGCTCACGTAGAAAACTGCCTGGAGACCCCGCCAAGTGCCCACCGGGGCCCTGGTGGCTTAGAAAGGAGGCGCTTTGATCCCCAGGCAACTTGACCAGCGTTTTCCTGGCTCGGCTCCTCTCTCAGGCTGTGACTCAGGTGCTGAGGACAAAGAGTTCTTGGAACTCCACGAGAGACACTGGGTTCCCCAGAACCGGGGCCCAGGGCAGCTTCCTCCCGAGACAGGCCAGGACCTGCTCCGGCCCGGCCACGCAGGTGCAGAGTGGGCCTGGATGGCCATCCGGCCGGGCTGCTGCCTTTCTAGCTGGTCAGATCCCACAGCTTGCCTTTTCTGGGAGAGGCCCATGGAGTGTGCTTAAGGGATGTTTTTTATCTTAAACCTGAGAAAGCTAATCAAATGTTCAAAGACTAAACCATGTGTAATTACAAGTTTGATCTGTGGTAAGACTCGAGAGAGAGAGGTGACACCGAGGGTAGGTGTGGGAGGCTTTAGGAGAGAATCAGTGGAGGGCGAGGCAGCCACCATCTGAGGAGAGAAGGTAGAGAGGTGGCTGCAGTGTTTGGTGCAGCAGCCACCGGACTGTCCGGCCTATTGGTCCAGCCACATTGGGTGCACGGACCACTTCCTAAACGTCAGAGGGCGGTGTCCCTGGCAGCATCCCCTCACCCACAGGGCCAGGTGCTAATGTCCTCACCCACAGGGCCAGGTGCTAATGTACCCAACCTCAGTCCAGGCTTCCCTGCCACCAAGTAGAGACTGACTCACATCTATACACTGAGATATTATTTGCATATTCAAGAGGCAGGTTATATGCATTGGAAAGACCCTCAAAGGTGGCCCACTTTAGTGACTCCCACATCTAGCCGGTGGGAGACACTGCAGGGCACTGGGCCTGCTAGTAGCCAATACTAGGGAATGACTGTTCTGCTGCGTGTCAGAGTGGCGTTTGAGGTGCATAGTGATTTCCTTTAGAACAGTCAGGCTTAAATAAAAAGGGGTGGGGATGTGTCAGGCAGGGTCCTCACAGGAAGTAAGGTAATGGGGGAGCATTTACTGTTTATAAGGGAAATGGGCAAGGTCTAGGGAAGCCCCTGAGGGCTGGAGCAAGCAGCATGAGAAAGCCCCTCCGGGCAAAGTGACCAGGCTGTGGTGCAGAGAAGGCTGGCCAGGAGCTGGCCAGAAGGGAGAGCACAGCGTTGCCAGCCTGCCAGGAGGGAACTCCTCTCTGGACGCCTTCCCAGGCCCACTGGAACCTCCTGGGAGCCAGGGGCACGGAGCCCGGTGAGTGCTCTGTGCAGCTCACCCTTCCCGAGGCACCTGGGGCAGCAAATGCAGAACCTTCACCTGGGGGAGGGGAATCAAGCCCGAGGGAGGGGGCAGGGCACTGGCCTCCTTACTTGGGAGTCTATTTGGACATTTTCATTATTAAGTTAAAAAGACACACAGCCATAGCCGGTTTGGCTCAGTGGATAGAGTGTCGGCCTGAGGACCGAAGGGTCCTGGGTTGGGTTCTGATCAAGGGCACATACCTTAGTTGCAGGCTCCTCTCCAGCCCAAGCTGGGCCCTGGTTGGGGCACATGCTGGAGACAACCAGTTGATGTGTCTCTCTCACATCGATGTTTCTCTCTCTCTCCCCCTCCCTTCCACTCTCCCTAAAAATCAATGGGAAAATATCCTTGGGTGAGGATTAAAAAAAAAAAAGACACCCAGATTCCCAGGCCCGGCTCCACACCTAACAAATCAGAATCCTTGGGGAATAGAGCCAATTTGTGTTTTTTAAAAGATCCCAGGTTTTTAACCTCTCGTCTAACCACTGGGTCTCTTTTCAGAGGAAACTGGGTCCCTGAGGAAGTACAGGGAGCCCGCGGTAAAGACCGGAACAGAACACAGGACACCAGCCCGTCGGCTCTGAAGAACAGGGGCGGCGGCAGCGAGCACACGGGGCCATTGCACTGCATTTTGCCTGCTCAGTGCGTGCCAGGCGTGGGTCTGTATGTGCGTCATCTTATTGGCTGCCGGTGAAGATGCGGTGAGTTAAATCATTAAATGGGTTTAAACCTTGCTTGGCACATAAAAACCTTCAACAAATAGTAGTTATTATTACTACCAGTTCCTTTAAGTATCACACCAACCTTCTGCAGTAACTGTTGTTATTTTTCCTTTTTGAACAGATAGAGACACGGAGGCTGAGAGAGCTAAGCCCCGCCCTGGTGTCAGCTGGGTTGGGGGTTTGGACACAGGCCTGCAAACCACATTCCTTTGAAAGTCAAGGCCGTGTGGGTGCCTGACTTCCAACTCACTCCGTGGGCTGTGAGTCTGTGGTGTTGTCGTATACACGGCACTCTTTCTGCACAACTGGGGTGCTGGGACGTTTCTAGGTTTCCTGGAGCAGCACAGCAGCCTCCAGCCTCTGGCACCCAGGAGGCACCAGACCTGTGTCCTCCCCATGACCGAATGGAGAAAGGAGGGTGGGCCTTAGAAACGGATGTCATCCACCACCTGCGGGCTTCCCTCTGCACCTTGGTAGACATGGGTTACTCAAGTCCTCGTGAAGTCTGGAAACTCCATCAAAATCCACAAAGGAGCCCAAGCGTTGAGCCACAACCAGTGCCGTGGGGTTGGCTGGTGAGAGGAAATTGACTGTGCTGAGCCCTGCAGTAGAAATTTTTAACAAAAGTTTGCCACTCTTCAGCCAAGAATGTTGCTTGTTGAAAAGCAATAACAATGACCACAGGTCTCAGAATCAGAAAGGACCTAGACTGAGCCTATGTGTAAATGTTGCCTGAATGACCTCAAACTAGTCACCTACCTCCTCTGAGCTTGGGGTCCTTGGCTATAGGTTGGGAATGTCAATATAACCATCCATCATGGTTGTCATAAGAATTAAAGAAGAAAGTATTTGCAGCAGTGCTTGATAGACTCTAAAGCATTATATACATGCAAGTTATTATTATTAACAGAGATGCCACTGTATGTGGGAGCAGGTGCTAGTTGTTCTCTATGACATTAACTTCATCTAATTAACAAATGTGTCCCGGGAGCTTTAAGTCCTCCTCAACCCCCATGGATTTCTCATCCACAAAGGCCGAAGAACTCTCTTGGAGCCTTTTTATTTGATAATTTTTGTGATGCATTGAAGTATGGGTTCTCTCAGTTTACTGCCTGCTGCATTCCGTAGATTTTCCTTTTATTTTATAAAATAGTCTCCAAATGCACCCCTGCTTGCATCACACTCTCTGAAGTGTTCAGACATTCTTGCTTACATTCAGAGACTGCAATTCCTTATCTAAAACTCTTGAGCCAGACATATTATGAAATTTGGAATTTTTTGGACATTAGAAAGATTATATTATACTAGAGGCCTGGTGCATAGATTCGTGCACCAGTGGTGTCCCTTGGCTTGGCCTGCCCCCTCTCATAATCTGGGACCCCTCTGGGGATGTCGGATAGTCAGTTTTAGCCCGATCTCCGCAGGCCCGATCCAGACAGGAGGAAGCCCAATCCTGTGCATTGAGCATCTGTCCCCTGGTGGTCAGTGCGCATCATAGTGACCAGTTGAGTGGTTGCTTGGTTGTTCTGTTGCTTAGGCTTTTATATATATAAACTAGAGGCCCAGTGTATGAATTTTTTGCACAGGTGGGGTCCAGCTGCCTGGCCCCAATCTGGGCTGATCAGGGCCGGGCCTGTCAGGATGAGGAGATGGCAGGAGGTTGGCGGCTGACCTGGCTCTGGGGCCCCACCCTCAATTGGGGTGGGGGGGTGATTGGGGGCAGAGCTGGCTGGAGGGAGGGGCCTCGGGCTGATTGGGGTGGTGGGGCTGATCAGGGGTGGGGCTAGCCATGGG
>NW_005371645.1:2431718-2432255 GCF_000412655.1 Myotis brandtii
TGGCCAGCCCCACCCCTTATTGAGGTAGAGGGGTGATCAGGAGCAGGGCCAGCTGGGGGGAGGGGCTGCAGGAGGTTGGCCAGCTGGCCTGACTCCTATTGGGGTGGGAGGGCAGTCAGGGGTGGGGCTGGCTGAGGGGAGGGGCCATGGGATGTTGGCTGGCCAACTCCATCCCCCTATCTGGCAGTTTGCTGGCCATAGTGGGCATCATAGCAACCAGTCATTCCAGTTGTTAGGGCATTCCAGTCACTGGCTTTTTATATATATAGATATATAGCTATGTACCACCTACTATTTAACACCTGTCATCAAACCCATTTAGTATTTCTGCAAAACAAAACATATAAATCTTCACACTACATAGGATAAATAGAGCATTTATTGCCTCATGCCAGAGCAGGTCAATGAGTTTAGGCAAGGTGCAAGTCTGGCTGTCAAATGAGTTACAAAAAAAGTTCAATTTTCAAAACTTTCTGGATTTCAGAATTTTAGACAAGGCCTAAACTTCTTTTTTTTTAATTGACTTTTTAGAGAAAC
>NW_005371645.1:2432398-2437895 GCF_000412655.1 Myotis brandtii
ATTGAACCTGCAACCCAGGTATGTGCCCTTGACTGGGAATTGAACCTGTGACCCTTTGGTGCATGGGCTGATGCTCTAACCACTGAGAACACAGCCCAGGGCAACCTGAACTTCTGTACTTCACAGGGAGAAGGAGGAGTAGAGTAGAGTAGAATAGGTGCCTGCCAACAATGATAAAACTAGTCAGGATCACAACAGATAGAAGTTCAGGGCATAAAAAGGAGCCCCTCTTTCAGTCACTATGTAATTTGGCCTCCTGCATTCCTGCTCACTGCTGCCAGCGTTGGTGCTCTAAGCCTCAGCTCTCATCCTGTCCTTATCTGACTGAACACCCTTCCATCCGTCCCCAACATTCAGCTCCTTAGCCTATACACAAGGCCTTTAGTGATCTAACCCCTGTCTGACCTTAAGTCTCATTTCCTGGCTTGCCTCCAGGAGTAACCCAGTATTGGCAGATCCTCCACACTGGACCCTACCAGCCTTTGTCCCACCTGGAAGGCCCTTGGCCTCCCCTTCATTATGCTGAAACTGTACTCAACCCTCAAGAGTTGTGTCTATAAAAAGCTTCTGCACAGCAAGAGAGACCAGCATCAGAATGAAATGGGAACCCACCGTACGGGAGAACATATTTGCCAACCATACATCTGATAAGGGGTTAATCTCCAAAATCTGCAGCTCCACCTCTTGAAACATGAAGCAGTCTACCAGCTTCGCTTGTTCTGCAGTGCCATCCTCTAGACACCCTCTATGCCGCCTTCTGAAGACAGCAATCCTTCTCCCTCATGTAAAGGCTTCCCCCATTTTTTACCCTCTTCTTCTTTAGTACATAGCAAGAATCTCTGTACCCGGAGATAAGTAAGACTACACCTCTCAACAGCAGGAAGAAACCACAGAAGATAAGACCTCCAACCCATGTAAGATTATAAGGGTCCAGAGTTTTGAATGGGAGAATAGTTACCATAGGCGGCTGTCAGTAGTGCCTGGTCCTGGCTGGCCACTTTGGAGGGGCAGGGCCATGCAGGGGCAGGTGATGCAGGTGCACTGGGAACCAGGGGTGCCCTGCAGACTCCAACCAGCTCCCTTCCCGTGTCCAGCATCAGGAAGCGGGTTGCGGGCTGTGGCAACTCCAGGCTTCCTGGTGGTGGGTCCTGCAGTCCCTCCCCCACTTCCATAGACAGCCAGGGGGTGCCAGGGGGAACTTCTCACACCAAGTGCACCAAAAGCTAGAAAGATGCATGGATAGTGCCCAGCTGCTAAAAGTTAGGAAGGTGAATGGACAGGGCCCAAGAGCTCCAAAAGCTAGCAAGGTAATTGGATTTTTTAAAAATATATTTTATTGATTTTTTACAGAGAGGAAGGGAGAGAGATAGAGAGTTAGAAACATCGATCAGCTGCCTCCTGCACACCTCCTACTGGGGATGTGCCCGCAACCAAGGTACATGCTCTTGACCGGAATCAAACCTGGGACCTTTCAGTCCGCAGGCTGACACTCTATCCACTGAGCCAAACCAGTTACGGCAGATAATTGGATTTTTAAAAAGCCTTCCTATCCCTCTCCCTATAAGAACCGGAGCTTGAGTCAAGTTGTCGTACAGGACAGGTATGGCCTCATGGTTATTTTTTATAATTTTTTACATAATGTACTTATTTATTTTTTTATTTAATTTGAGGATATGATTATCACCTGAGGATATGCTTATTGATTGTTTTTAGAGAGAGGAAGGGATGGAGGGAGAGAGGGGAGGAGAGAGAGAGAGAGAGAGAGAGAGAGAGAGAGAGAGAGAGACATTGATTGTTGCCTCTCGTATGCTCCCCAACCAGGGATGAACCTGCAAGCTAGGTATGTGCCCTGGCTGGGAATCAAACCTGCGACCTTTCGGCATAATGGACAACACTCCAACCAGCTGAGCCCCACCAGTCAGGGAGGCTCATGATTGTTTTTGCACCCTAGCAGATGTGTTCTCCAGCTGGATATGTGATGCAGTGGGCAGTTCAATCCCGCTGAGCCCTATGGCTCACTCACAAGCCCATGCGGGAGTCCACGGGCCTCCTGGTGAGGGCCACCTGTTTCTCTGTACTGGCACTAGCAAGGCAGCCCAACAAGCAGGAAAGACCTGTCGCTCCAGCAATCCCAAGCACACTTCAGACACCCTCCTGCTGTCTTCCTGGAGCAGGACACATTGACTTTTGAATGAAAACGTCACTTAGCTTTTTCTCACTGCAAGCTTCACTGCCTTGTCAATGCCCTCCAGGTCCTCACAGTCAAAACAAAAAATCAGACCGGCATCCCACACCCTAGGGCACTGGCTCTGCAGCCTGGGGTGCTGGTTAAAGTTACCGGTAGCGGTGCCTCACGCAGCCCTGCTGAGCCAATGCCTGTGAGTGGGGCTGGACCTTTGGGCTATTGCCACGCTCCCTGGGTGCCGGAGTTTGGGTGCCTGAAACCAGTCTGCAGACCAGCTTTGAGAACATCCCCTCCCTCCTAAGGGCCTCGGAATTAAGAGCAAAATGCCCCACGAGTGTGGACATCCTGAGCCTGTGGACACTCGGGTCCAAGACACAGCAGGAGCCTGTGAAAGAGCTGGGGGCTTGGTGTCTGAGAGACCCCACGGGCCCTGCAACGACCCAGATGTGCAGCTTCAGGCCGTCACTCGCACTCTCTGAGTTTCTGTCCGTGTGGGAAAGATAGTAAAGATTAAGGTTATTTTGTGGATTCATGAATTCAACAGAACAACAAAAAATGAGCGAGCACTGGTTACCTGAGGCAGGCAGTCTAACAGTGTGGATGGTGTGGTGAATAAGAAAGACAGTCCTTGCCCCTCGGAGCTCATGGTATAGTCATAGGGGCAGCCAATAAATAATGACACACATGACGAGTCCATTTAATTTGCAATGAAGTACGCGAAGATAAAGCAGAGTTACTGTAGACAAGTCTTCGGATTCTGGCCCACGCGTTCATATCTGTCGAGAACTGGTGTCCTTCAGCTTCAGAAGGGCGGCCCCTCCCCTACAGTCAGCGTGGCCCCTCGCTGAGCTGACTGCACCCGGGGTGGACGTGGCCAGCTTCTTGCCTTTGGAATACAGGCACACCTCAGAGATACTGCGGCCCGGTTCCAGCCACCGCCACAAAGCACGTCTCACCACAAAGCACGTCTCACCACAAGGCACGTCTCACCACAAAGCACGTTGTAATCCTTTTGCTGCTGGAAGGCCTTGCTTTCAATTTGTAAAAATGTGCCAAGGTTGAACCACAGTGAAGAGAAGCCCAGTAAGACAAGGTCCGCTGCATTTCTCTCTCGCTCTCTCTTTGAACCAAGCACTAGAGATGGGAGAGTCGGAAGATGAGTTACTTCAATGACTTTAGACACTCTAAACGTTTGTTCCTGAGAAGAGCCTGATCCCACCTCATCATAACTCTGCTGGTTTATTATTTCCTTAAACCCACCGAGTAGCATGGTTGTACTTTGTGTGTTTGAATGTTCTCAAAAGTTGTTCTCTACGTGAAAAATAACCTCACCCATGACCAGGCCTGTCAAAGTGTTGAATCAGCAAAGCAGACACCATAACTGCATTTGCAGACGTGTGTGCACAGTGATTCTTCACAAATCTCAACATCAACTGGCTATCCTCTCACATTTACACGTTCTGTACGTTGCAAGCACCTGACTACTTCATTGTGTCCCCGCGAATCCGTGCCACGCACTTACATACTGAAATGCATGGGGACGATAAATAGCATTGCTTTTATTTATCTTTTGCATTAGAGTTAGATGTAAGTTTATATTTCAAAATGAACTTTCTTCAGGGTGATAAAGGGGCAAATATCTTTTTAAGAAAAAGAAGGTGACTTTCAGACACCTGCTAGAGAACACGTTATCCAGGCAGGACTAGGATCAGCTGCTCTCCTGACCCAGGGACCCGTTTTCCCTCGCCTCACGCAGGAGCCACTGGGCCTTTGCACCTTCCACGCCGACTGCCTTTTCTCTCTTTCCCACGCTGTTCCCTTACCTTGAATCCCCGCTCTTTTCCTTTCTGTATTTTAAAACCCGACTAGTCTCCGCTATACAGTCATTTAACCGATGGCGACCAAGCGCCTCCGGGGGCAGGCCCAGCAGTGACACAGGTGCCCTGCGGCCCTGGGCCTCCGTCTCTGGGAGGAGGAGCCGGCACAGCTACAGAAAGTCCGGGGGATGCTCAATGACCAGGGAGTTAGCCGGAGGGTTCCTGTGCTGGAAACCCTGCTTGAGTTCTCCAAGCTCCAGTTTAAAATGTGTTGCCTGGAGCAGCCAGGGCCTCTCCTGCGTCCTGCCCTGCCCGGGACAGGCCTCTGGTTCTGGAAGCAGGTCTGTGTGCAGGGCCTGCCAGGCCCCCTCCCGCAGGGGCGTGCTTCTGAGCCGGCTGGGGGCATGCCACCTGTCCTCTGTCCGGCCTGCGCTGAAGCTGGAGCCCAAGAGGCCGGCCTGGGAGGAGGCGCCCGCATGGCCGCTAACAGGCCCCAGGGGAGCGCAGACCCTCTCCCCCAGCCCGCAGCTCCGCCCGTGGCCAGCACTCAGGTGCCCCTGCACTGCTCAGCCCAGCGTGGCCGCCCCTTCTCTCCTCCTCGTGTGTCCTTCATTTGCTCCCCTCCCCACTGACCGGACTTTGAAGGTACAGGAGCCCATCAACACACAGCGCAACCACATAGCAAGTCTGTCTCAGATGCGCCCCAGCGAGCTGCAAGCCCAAGCAGCCTGGAGGACGAGACGCCGCTGGATTCTCAAAGCAAAAGTGTGACAAAGTGGTTTTTCTCAGAAAAGAGAAAGGGACCCTTCCCCCTCCGCCCACACACCTCCCCATTCTTTCCCCAGCAACTGAGAGGAGCCGGGAGTGCCGGGTTCCTGCTCTGGGCGGGACCAGTCCTGTCGCAGCATCCAGAGGTGGACAGAGGGGTCAGTTCCAAGGCGGGAGAGAACAAGGAGCCCAAGCTCGCTGGCCATTCATTGGCAGAAGGAAAGGGACTCAGTGGGCCCAGCGGCTCTCGCCTGGGAGGGTTTCGCCCCCACCTCCACCCGGACTGTGGCAGCGCCTGGAGCATCTCCACTGTCATTGCTGGGCCAGCGGCATGTGCAGGGGGAGTGGAGGCCTCCCTCACTGCTGTCCTCCTGGGCTCTCCCCGCAGGGAAAGACCTGGTCCCAGCGCCCAGGCCGAGGTGCCCTAGGGAACCCTCCTGCTGGCGACAGATTTCCAGGCTCCTGCGCTGAGGACTGTCCAGGCAGCGCTCAGAGGCCCTGAGTTACAGAGGAAGAGGGAGCCAGAGCCTCCTGCGACCTCTTCTGGTCCTGCGCTAGGTTGGTCCTCGCCCAGACTCCAGACTGGGAGGGAAGCACCCCAGGAAACACTCAGGGGTGGGGGGCAGGGGCAGAGGCAGAGCGGGAAAGGTGCTTCTTAGGGTGTGCCTCCAGACAGCCACCTCCACCAGGGGGAGGGGGAAGAGGGTGGGGAAGGGGGTGAGCACCA
>NW_005371645.1:2438064-2449882 GCF_000412655.1 Myotis brandtii
ATCTGCCTGCAGGAAGTCACAGGGGGGGGCAGTCACCACGGCAGGGAGGGGAGGGTAGAACTTGCACCTCTGAGTCGCCCCTGGGAGAGCTGAGGAGGTGGGTCCTGGCCTCCCCTCTCATCAGTCATTGGCTGGGCTGCTGTGGCCGGGAGATGCCAGGTGCTCCTTGGCTGGTACTGGATGCCCGAGGCCGCCTGGTTAGCACAGGGGTTCCCGCTGGGAGAAGGTGCTCAGGCAGAGGGGCATCAGCCACTGTACTCACACCTGCTCCCTCCCCACCCAGAACCCTAGGGGGCCGGAGCTCCTAGGCGCGGCCACTCACCCCCCACCCGAGAGCAGCAGCTCCCTCTCTGGGTGGTGTTGGCACGCACCATGGTCCCTTAATGGAGGACCCACAGGGATTGTCAGTGCCTCACCCAGAACTTGGTTCTTGGTTCCTCCAACTGCCAGGGCAGCAGCAGGCAGCAGCGAGCCGGACCCAGTGTGGAGCACAGGAGGATGGAGCAGCCTCAGGAAACAGCTCCTCTCTGTGCACGGGGCCCTGCAGGCTCTAAGCCGTCACCCCCTTTCATCGCACATGCACCACGCCCAGCACCTGTGCAGAGGCAGGTCCTGCTTGGGCATTTCTAACAGCTGGCAGGCCGACTGCACCCGGAGCAGAGCCGGCAGCTGGCAGCCCGGGGGGCACTTCTAAGCAAGCACCTCCTGGTACCTTTCCCGGGAAACCGCCTGATGAGACCTCAGAAGGGGGTCTGAGTCTCCAAGACTCTGGTAACACCAAAGGATTCCTTTTTCCATTCTATATAAATGCTCATACCTAGCTTTCTAATTTTTCTTAAGCCCCGCCCATATCCCCCACCAATTTATACGCCTTTGGTTTCACAAAACATAGCCATTCCCTGTCTGAGAACATCTGATCTAGCCCTGAGAGCCTGGGCCCCATGCATTTTGATTAGCGTCTCCGGAGTTGGGGGACTTTCAGCTTCTACACCTACTCCTGATCCCCCACAGCCTCCAAAGTTAGAGGCTAGATAAGCAGAGGAGGACACACCTGGGGAGCTGAGGCATCTTCTCAGGACAGGACCAGTGCTGCTCTCTGGGGAGCAGCCAGGCCTTGCCCCATCCTCCCCCTGTCTGTTCTCACAGCTCCTCTCCCTCCCCTACCTCTCCCCCTGCCTAGTCTCCCCAGCTTCCTCCCTCCCCTCCCCCTGCCTGTTCTCACAGCTCCTCTCCCTCCCTAGCCCCTCCCCCTGCCTGGTCTCAGAGCTTCTCTCCTTACCCTCCCCCTGCCCCCTGCCTGGCTCTTTTTCAAACCTCCTCTCGCAGGTGACTCCTCCATCTCAGCAGAGACCCTGGGGTGGGACTGGGAGGCTGTAAATATTGAACTTTCTCCAGGGAAAGCCTCTTAAAACCTGAGTCTAGCTAGCTGCCTACCACGTGAGTGAGTCGTTTATTGAATAGTCTGGATTCAGTAAGGGCACAGACACAGCTGCTGTGGGGTGACGGGGACCTGTCTCCAAACCGATGCTGTTCCTTCTCTTAGCAGCTCTCCCGGCCTCAGGGCAGTGCCCCCTTGGGCTGTCCCAGGAGGCCTCTGGCTCACATCCCTGGAACGCCCCAGGGGAGAGATGCTCCAAGTCTTTCTACAACTTCCATCAGGAGGGGTCTCTTTCATGAACTGCGCTGAGAGAATGCCATGGAGGGACCTCTGGGACTCCTCAGGCCGGGCCATAGCAACCTTGCAGCTGCCACAGGGTCTCTGGGAACATTCTCTGGGACCCTGAACAGCCACGCAAGAAGTCTGACTATTCTGAGACTGCCTTGCTGGTGGGCAATGTGCAGTGCCATGCCCCGAGATCCTGGCTGAGCCCAGCCTGCGGCCCTCCCACCAGGTCAGCAGAGCAGCCCACTCCTGCTCGCCGCCCCCCCCCCCCTGCTGCCCAGCACCTCTGTCCGTGGCTGCCACGTGGGCAGACGATTCCTCAGCAGAGCCCTGCCTGAGGTCCTGACCCACAAAATCATGAGGTGCAATACAATGGCTGTTGCTGTGAGCTGTTCCGTTTGGGGAAGGCTTCTTACACAGCCAGCTCCTGTCTTTGGTGCTGCACTAAGGTGGCCCAAATGGAACCACATTCTTTGCTGTCATGTGACCTCCTGTTGCTGTGGTCTCCCTCTGCCCATCGCTCTCTGATTCCTCTCCCCCTGCCCAATTCTGAGGTGATACTTTCGAAGCTCCTTCACTTGGTTTTGGCGATGAAGGGTGGCCCCTCTGTCCTGCATGGGGAGAGATGGGAGACTCAGCAATTCTACCCACTAGGTACCAGCAAGAGACAACTCCCAACACCAGCTGAGGGACAAGGGAGGCTGCTGAGAGGCCATGGGCCAGCTAATCTGGGTCTTACTCAGCCCCGGACACGTATCTGTTTGATAACTCTTTGAGGCTTCTTTGTCCTCAACTTTGGGTCCCCATTGCTAATTTTGAAGATGAATAAACATAGCGTTTTCTTTTCTACTTTAGGTTAGTGAACACCAAGATACCAGTTTTATTTATGATAAAGCTAGGGTAGACGACATATTTATATCTCACAGCTCCTCTCCCTCCCCTCTAGCACTGCATCCCGGATTTGATGTATTCACCTAGCGGCTAGGTCCTAGCCTATCCCAGGCAACACTGGGAAATCTGAGGCCTCTCTCCTTGGGGGGCAGGGATTTCTTGCTAAGATACCCACATGAAGGAGAGTAGACCTGAATACATACTTTCTGGGTGCAGGCAGGTCCCCAAAGGGGACAGGATGGGGGAGAGCTGGACTATCATGCCTTCTCTGTTGGTTGATTTGTTGATGGTAGCCATTCTGACAAGGGTGAGGTAATATCTCATTGTTTTGATTTGCATCTCTCGGATGATTAGTGACTTTGAGCAACTTTTCATATGTTTCTTGGCTTTCATATGTCACTTTGCAGAAATGTCTATTTAGAACCTTTGCCCATTTTTTAAAATTGGATTGTTTCTCTCCCTTCTGTTAAGTTGTATGAGTTCCCTATATATTTTGGAGATCAACCCTTTATCACATATAACATTGGCAAATATATTCTCCCATGTAGTGGGCTCTCTGTGGTTTTGATGATGGTTTCTTTGGCAGTGTGGAAGCTTTTTATTTGCATGTAGTCCCATTTGTTTATTTCCCCCTTAGTTTCCATTGCCCTAGGATGTCACTTGGCTTTCTGTATGACCACTTTGGAGAAATGTCTATTTAGAACCTTTGCCCCTTTTTTAAAATTGGATTGTTTCTCTCCCTTCTGTTAAGTTGTATGAGTTCCCTATATATTTTGGAGATCAACCCTTTATCACATATAACATTGGAAAATATGTTCTCCCATGTAGTGGGCTCTCTGTGGTTTTGATGATGGTTTCTTTGGCAGTGTGGAAGCTTTTTATTTGCATGTAGTCCCATTTGTTTATTTCCCCCTTAGTTTCCATTGCCCTAGGCGATGTATCGGTAGAAATATTGCTATGAGAGTTGTATGAGACTTTGGTGCTTATGGTTTCTTCTAGGACTTTTATGGTTTCCTGTCTTACTTTTGTCTTTTATCCATTTTGAGTTTATTATGACTGGTGTAAGTTGGTGGTCTAGTTTCATTTTTTTGCATGTACCTATCCAATTTTCCCAGCACTATTTATTGAACAGACTGTCTCTGCTCCAATGTTGGCTCTTGCCTTCTTTGTCAAATACTAATTGAGCATAGTTGTTTGGGTAAATTTCTGGGCTCTCTGTTCTGTTCCATTCATCTATATGCCTCTTCTTGTGCCAGTACCAGGCTGTTTTGATTACGGTGGCTTTGTAGTATAACTTGATATCTGGTATTGTGATGTCTCTAACTTTGTTCTTCTTTCTCAAGATTGCTGTAGCTATTTAGGGTCTATTTTTATTCCAAATAAATTTTTGGAGTGCTTATTCTAGGTCTGTGAAATATGCTGTTGGTATTTTAATAGGGATTACATTGAATCTATAGATTGCTTTGGGTAGTATGGACATTTTAATGATGTTGATTCTACCCATCCATGAACATGGAATATTCTTCCACTTGTATATATCTTCCTCTATGTCTTTTTTTCAACATCCTGTAGTTTTCAGAGTACAGGTCTTTTACCTCCTTGGTTACATTTATTTCTAAGTACTTTAATTTTTTTGTTGCAATGGTAAATGGGGTTGTTTTTTAGGTTTCTCTTTTGGAGAGTTCACTATTGGTATAAAAAAATGCTATGGATTTTTGGGTGTTATTTTTGTATCCTGCTATGTTTCCAAATTCATTTATTAAATCTAGTAGTTTTTTATGGAGTCTTTAGAGTTTTCTATGTAAAGTATCATGTCATCTGCTAATAATGAGAGTTTCACTTCCTCCTTTCCAATTTGGATGCTTTTTATTTCCTCTTCTTGTCTGATTGCTATGTCCAGGACTTCCAGAACTATGCTGAACAAGAGTGGTGAAGGAGGGCATCCCTGTCTTGTTCCTGTTCTTAGAGGAAATTGTTTTAGTTTTTTCCCATTATGTCTGATGTTGGTTGTAGGTTTGTCATATATGGCCTTTATTATGTTGAGGTATGATCCCTCTATTCCCACTTTGCTGGGAGGTTCTATCAAAAAAGGATGTTGGATTTTGTCAAATGCTTTTTAGATTTTGTCAAATGCCTTTTCTGTATTGATTGATATAATCATATAATTTTTGTTTTGCAAACTGTTTATGTGCTGTATCACATTTATTGATTTGCAAATATTGTATCAGTCTTGCATCCCTGGAATAAATCCCACTTGATCATTTTTTATGATCTTTTTAATGTATTGCTGGACCCCGTTTGCTAAAATTTTGTTGAGGATTTTAGCACCTATGTTCATCAGGGATATTGGCCTGTAGTTCTCTTTCTTTTTCATGTTTTTATCTGGTTTTAAAATTAGGGTGAGCTGGCCTCATAGAAAGAGTTTAGAAGTGTTCCTTCCTCTTCAATTTTTTTGGAATAGTTTGAGGAGTAGAGGGGTTAGTTCTTTCTTTGAAAATTTGGTAAAACTCCCCTGTGAATATGTCTGGACTAGAGCTTTTGTTTGCTGGAATTTTTTTATATTTATTTTTTAATTTTTATTTCTTTTCTTTCTTTTTTTTTTTTCTGCTTCAAGTTCATCAGTAGTTATTGGTCTACTCAGGTTTTCTGATTCTTCCTGATTGAGCTTTGGGAGGTTGTATTTTTCTAGAAATATGTTCGTTTCATCCAGGTTGTGTCATTTCTTAGAATGAAGTTGTTCGTAGTATTTTCTTACAATCCTTTGTATTTCTGTGGGGTCAGTTGTTACTTCACCTCTTTCGTTTCTGATTTTATTTGGGTCCTCTCTCCTTGTTTCCTGGTGAGCCTGGCTAGAGGTCCATCAATCTTACTTATCCTTTCGAAGAACCAGCTCTTGACTTTATTGATCTTTTGTATTGTTTTTTTAGACTCTGTCATTTATTTCTGCTCTTATCTTTATATTTTCATTCCTTCTACTTGTTCTGGGCTTTTCTTATTAGTCCCTTTTTAATTCTTTAAGTTGCAATGTTAGATACCTTATTAACAGTTTTTCTTGTTTTTTCAGGTAGGCCTGTAGTGCTATGAACTTCCCTCTCAGGACTGCTTTCACTATGTCCGATAGGTTTTGGATTGTTAAGTGTTCATTTTCATTTGTTTCCAGAATGTTTTTTATTTCTTTTTTTATCTTGTTGGTAACCCTTTCATTGTTAATAGTATGCTATTTAGCCTCCATATATTTGTTTTTGAGTGTTTTTACTGTAGCTGATTTCTAATTTCATGCCATTGTGGTTTGAAAAGATGCTTGATATTATTTCAATCTTCTTGAATTTGTAGAGACTTAGCTTGTGTCCTAACATGTGGTCTATCTTTGAAAATGTTCCATGTGCACTTGAGAAGAATGTATAATCCATAACTTTGTGGTGGAATGTTCTGAAAATGTCACTTAGTTCCATCTATTCTAGAGTGTCATTTAGATTTTTTCTACCTTGTCTTCTAACTCACTGTTTTGGTCCTCAGCTTCTTCTAATCTACGTGTTGATTTTTTGTTGAGAAGATTTATCCAGTGATGTCAGTGCGGTATGAAAGTCCCCTACTATGATTGTATTGGTGTTGATCTCTCCCTTGATATCCTCCAGAAGTTTTAAAAATATATTTAGATGCTCCTGTATTGGGTGCATAGATGTTTAACAGAGTTACAGCCTCTTATTGTATCGATCACTTTAGTATTATGAAGTGGCCTTCTTTATTTCTTGTTCTGGCCTTCACTTTGAGGTGTATTTTCTCAGATATAAGTATTGCTACCCCAGCTTTTTTTTTTTTTCATTTTCATTTGCCTGAAAAAATTTTCCCATCCCTTAACTTTCAGTCTGTGTGAGTCCTTTGTTCTAAGGTGAGTCTGTTGTAGACAGCATATAGTTAGGTCATGTTTTCTTATCCATTCAGCTACCCTATGTCTTTGATTGGAGCATTTAATTCATTTATGTTTAAAGTTATTATTGATAGGTACTTGTTTGTCACCATTTTTATTCTTTATGCCTGTGTTTCTTCTTCCCTTTCTATTTCTTCTGTTTACAACAGTCTCTTTACCATTTCTTGCATTGCTGGTGTAGTGGTAATAAACTCCCCTAGACTTTTTTTTTTTTTTTGTCAGAAGCTCCTGATTTCACTTTCAATTTTGAATGATAGCCTTGCTGGATAGAGTATTCTTGGATTCAGTCCCTTGCTTTTTATCACTTTGTTCCATTCCTTTCTGGCATGATGTGTTTCTGTTGAGAAATCAGTTGATAGTCTAATAGAGATCCCTTTTAGGTAACTTTCTGTCTCTCTCTTGAGCCCTTATGATTCTTAATTTGTTGTTGACATTTGCCAATTTAATTACGATGTGTCTTAGTGTTGGTCTTTTCTGGGATCATCTTGTTTGAGACTCTCTGTGCTTCTTGGACTGGTGTGACTTTTTCTTCCCAAAGTCAGGAAAGTTTGCTGTCATTATTTCTTCAAACAGGTTGCTCAGCTTCCTCTCCTTCTGGAAATCCCTATTATGTGCATGTTGTTTCATTTCATGTTGTCCAAAAGCTCCCTTTGACTCAACTCCTGCTTTTTATTTTAATTTTTTCAGTTGCTGCTCTGCTTAGGTGTTTATTTTCTACCTTGTCACTGATTCAGTCCACAGCTTCTTCTAGTCTGCCGTTGAAACATTCCATTGTGTTCTTTATTGCAGCTATGTCATTCTTCATTCCTTTTGATTCATGCACATGTTGGTGACTTTCTCATTCAGACATTTGCACATCCTTATAACTATTACTCCAAATTTTTTCTCTGACAAATTGCTTGCCTCCATTTCATTTAGTTCCTTTTCTGGTGATTCCTCTTTTGTTTCATTTGTCTCCCTATTTTTGCTGCTTCTTTGTAATTGTTTCTATGTATTAGATCAAACTGCTATGCAGCTCAGATTTTTTGAATTGGTCTTATGTAGTAGATGTTTTATGGGACTTAGTGGTGCAGTCTCTCACATCTCCTGGGCTGGGTGTTTTAGGGTGACCCCCTACTTGAGATATTTGGTTTTCCTGATGTAGTTGGTTCCTGAATGTTATTGTCCCATTTGTGGATGGAGCTTCCTCTCAGGGTGTCTAATTATGTGGCTCGCTCCCTACCATGCTGTGCCAACTGTTGTGGAGGCACTAACCGAACAGCACAAAATACAACACAATAAGGCATGACTCAGAAGGAACAGAACACAAATATACACAGATGCTTATAACCCCAATAAAAGTGACCACCCGAGAAAAGAGAATTAGAAAATAGAAAAGAGAGCAAGAATGATAGTGAGAAAAAATAAAGAGAGAAAGAATATGGGAAGAAAACACAACAAAACAAACAAAAATAATAAAAAGCACAAACAAAAAACACCCAGAAAAATGGGGGAGGGCGCAGAATCTCTAGATATAGAGCTTAAATAAAGAAAATAAGGTTAATGAATTGGATGAATAGGGGGAGGACCACAGATTAGAATAGAGGAGGGAGAAAAGAAGAGAGAAGACAAGAAAAAAATTAACAAAAAATTATTTTTTTGAAAAGAAGAATAGAGGAGAGAGCAGACAGGCCTAAATTAAGGAATTGAAACAAGTTAAAAAATTGGGAGAAGAAAAGAGCAAGAGAGGAGAGAGAAAAAAAACTAAATAAAAAATTGAGTAGTGAAGAAAAAGATAAGAGAAAGGGAAATGGAGTAGGAACAGGGAAGAGGAAATTAGATATATGAACAAACCAATAGAGACTAGAATAATAACTCATCAATAAAGCAGATAAAAAGATCAATTTTTGAAAAGGGGGAGAAAGAAAGGAAAGAGGAGAACAGGGAAAGGAGAAAAATGGGAGGGAAAAAAGAAAAGAGAGGAAGAAAAGGTGCAAAAAATAGATATAAATAAATAAATAAAATAAAATAATTAAAAATAAAATATAAAAATGTGAAGTGTCATTCACTTCAGCTGAGTTTTAATGCCCCATCACAGCTGGTTTGGGATCCCCCTCTTCTGTCTGCCAATTCTGGGTTTCCTGTTAGGTACTGGCGTGCTGACCACTCTCTGGCACTGTCTTTTGGCTTTTAGCACCTGTTTGAAGCTCCAAACAATCCACTGCTCCTCTGCTTGTGTCTGCCTCCACAGGCCCTGGCCGTAAGCAGGCAGGGTCCAATCTGCCCTCTTTGCCTGTCTGCCAGCTGTCAATCTCATCACTCAAGCGTCTGTTTCTGACAGGGCTTTAGGTGGGGTTGGTGCTGTTTCACTTTCAGGGAATAGGAGGGGTGTTTTTTCCCTGACCCAGAGCTACTCCTCCACAAGTGGCCCAAACTATTCCTCTACCCTTGGCTGGACAGAGATCCTTGCATGGAGACCAGTGGGGTTGGCTGGCAACCTGGAGTTTTTATCAGTCTGGTTCCCAGAATAGCAGGGTGGACGGCCCCTCTTCCAATCCAGTCACTGAGGGCTCCTTGGGACTATTCAGACCCATAACTTGGCCTCGGCCTTTGTGTCCTCAGTACAGCTCAAAAGGCCCAATGCAGGACCCCTGGCCACATCTCCCTGCCCTGCTTCCCTCCCAGCCTCTCCTCAGGCACTTCAAGTCCGTGCCTCCCTCCCTGTGCCAAAGCCTTGGGTGAGTGATTGCAATAAAAAAGTTCTCTGTTCTGCATTTAGAGAATAAAAACAAAGACAAAACAAAAGCAATGAAACGGAGGCTTTCTCTCCCCCCAGCACCGTGCTGCTTTTCCCTCGCGGGGCTGCGTTTCACTGGGCGGCCTTTCGTGGCTGTGGTCTTGGGTCCAGCCTCCCTGCTGCCAGCAGCCCTGTGGCCTTTCCTTGTACAGTTGGATGTCAAGCCTGCTGCGAAGGGACGAGGCTTTGGTGTAACACAACTTCCTTCTCTCCCTCTCGGCCGCTGTCCCTTTCAAGCCCGCCTCCCATTCCTACCCATCTCCAGGTGTTTTCTGCCCTTCCTTGTTGATAATTTTCTCCTCAGTTGTGCCTAATTTGTTAATTCCAGGTGGATGTTCTCTGATTTTGTTGTATTTCCAGTCTGGTCCTGGGATGAGGGGCACAACACGTCTGCCTATTCGGCCGCCATTTTTCTTCCCCTACATGCTTTTCTATTTCACCACTGCATTCTGGTGGGTATCTTTGCTCCTCACTACAGACCCATCTTCATCCTGGTCCACCTGCTATGTGCACCTGCTGGGTGCACCTGCAAATGGCTCCCACACTCTTGGGATCTCCATGGGTTTGGCCAATGGCAGGCACTAGCAGGAGAGCAGAAGATGGGAGGAGCTGGGGGTGGGGTGTGTATCCCCTTGCTCCTCCTTTTTGCCAGGTCACTGAGGTGTGCCTGTGTCCCTCGAGTGAAGGCCACCTCTTCCCTAAGGCAGTCAGCTCCATGAGCCATGTTCTCTGGAGACCTGAAGCCATTGGCCCCTGTGCCCTTCACGCTATAAGAGGTAACAGCTCTGACCTCCCACCCCTCCCCCTGACATTGATTTTAGAGAGGGAGGAGGGGGAAACAGAGAGAAACTTTAATGTGAAAGAGAAACATCAATCAGTTGCCTCCAGCATGCATCATGACAGGGAATTCAACCCACAACCTGGGCATGCGTCCTGACTGGGAATCAAATTAGCAACTTTTTGGTGCAATGAATGACGCTCAGCCAACTGAGCCACACTGGCCAGAGCAACAGCTCTGACTTTTGCTTGACTTGGAATTTTCTCCCATCTCCTCCAGGCGTACTGAAACCCTGCCCTCAGCTCCGTAGAGTCCCTTTATCAAACAGTCCCCACGCCACCCTGCTTGAGAGCATCATCTGCTGTCAGAACACTGACTCGCACTTCTCTTACAAAAGACTGTCCCTGCTGGGGGAAGAAAGCACCACTGCACCGCACCCCTCTCAAACTCACATGTGAGGTCCTAGTTCCCAGTGTGATGCATTGAAAAGTGGGGCCCTGGGGCGGGGCGGGGGGATAGGCCTTGAGGGTAAAGTCTCATGAATGGGATAAATGCCCTCGTATAAGAGACTCAGGGGGCTCCAGCGCCTCCTGCCATGTGAGGTCACAGTGAGAAGGTGGCCATCTGTGGACCAGGAAGCAGCCTCTCACTGAATCTGCAGGTGCTGATCGTGGACTTCCAGCCTCTGAAGCTGTGAGAAATGAGTGTTTGCCACCCAGCCTGTGTTGGGTTTGTTACAGTAGCATGAATGCACTAAGACACGAGCCTCGTCTCAGAGCCCTCGGCCTGCCCTTGTGCTTTCACTGGTGCCTACCTCACACCCCTAAGGGAGCAGGGGGAAGAATCTCCGATCGAAATGAGAATCAATACTTCTTTCCTGGGAGGACATACTGCCATAGCAGGTGCCAACAAGAGTTGCCTCAAAGTTTTGAAAAGTTAATGAGAGAAGGGTGTCCAGTGGCTAAAACCTTGAGCTCTGGAGTCTGGTGGCTTGAGCTAGATTTCCTGTGTGGTCTCTTGGACAAGCCACTGTCCCTCTCAGTCTTTCCTTCCTTATCTGTGAAAGTAATGGTGATTGTAAAGATGGAGTGAGGTAATGCTTGGATGCGTAGCAAATGCTCATACAATTGTACAGACACCAGAGTGCAGGGCCCTGGGGATGAACGAGGCCAATGTTCTGTGCCAGCCCTACTTACCAAGCCAAGAACTACCAGGCATGTTGTACCAAGCATTGGGAAACTCTCAATAAATGGTGAACTTATTGACTCAAAATGCCCTTTTGAAACATGGCCTTAGTAAGTTGATACCAGAAGACTTACAGGTGGAGGAATTATTTCTTCTATCACCTCAGCTCAAACCAGCCAAAGACAAGATGACAGCAAGGCAGCGACAGGAGACAGCTGCCCGCAGAGCCTTCTGAGAGCATGTATTTGGCTTGGAAGAGCCGCTGATCACTACATTTCCAACGTCCTGGTTTGTGAGTAGCGGCATCCCAGGAGCCCTGCTGTAGGCAGGGGGTATGTTCAGAGGCCAAGACTGATGGGTGAGCAACTTTAATTACCCAAGAGCTGACTTAACGGCCTTTGGGTATCTTATTGCTATTCTGACACTTGGGAACATGGCATTTCCCCATTAAAATGCCAATTACCCTTGAGCATTTCTGCAAATCCATCAGCTGACGGCTGCCAGATTGTCAGGCAATGCAGTTTGATGGCTTGAAGCATCCCAGTCAGATCAAGGGCATTTTATCTGGTAGTTTGTGACTGTTCAGAGTGCTATACC
>NW_005371645.1:2449992-2450965 GCF_000412655.1 Myotis brandtii
ACATACTCCACCAAGCAGACACTCAGAATCTCTGGTTCCAAGTAGCTAGGGAAAGGAAGTGTTCAAGAGCTGAAATTAACCAGAAAATAAGGATTTGGAAAATAACCCTCAAAGAAATTTTTTCCTGCATCTGGAAAGCTGAAAGCATCAGCCCAACAGAAAATGAATCTCACTGGGGAATCAGTTGGTCTCTCTCATCTGACTACCAGAAGCGAAGGTCAGCCTACAAAGTACCCACCTCCACGCACCACTTTCCTGTTGCAAATGAAAGGTTTGCTAATGCTGATGCAGCTCCCAGGACTCCTCTGCCTCGCCCCACGCGTGGCCTTATGCTCAGCGTGTCCGGTTTTGCTTCTGGAGGAAGCGCTTATGCAGGGCTCATGCCTCAGTGTGTGGAATTTCTTGGGAAGGTGGTTGTAGACCTGTTTGGTCCTTACTTTCTTGGAACTCTGTTGAAACTCTGTTATAAATTGAAATGATTATGTAGTAGAAGATGCAGGGTTTTGTTCTTAGTGGATCCTCCTTATAGAACAGCAGTGTGATAGTGTGACTGAGCACACAGATTATAGATCCAGAATCTGGACCTCAAATTCAGGTCAACCATTCATGAGCCACGTGAACTTGGACAAGCTATCTAGCCTCTCTGGATATCAGTTTCCTCATCTGTGAAATGGGGATAGGTGACACTGACCTCCTACGATTGTCAGGATTAAACTGTTAATATCTCAAAATTCCTTGGAACGGTATCTAACCCACTGTAAATGCTCTAATAGTGAGAGGATTCTCATCTGTGTGTTTAAATAGTGTCAAAATTGTAATTGTTTTAAAAGAAATTTTAAAAATGTTTTTCCATTTCAAAGGAATTCCATAATTGAAGTATTTCATAATTGAAGACGAGTTGGCTGTGATGTAAGCGGTGACCCCCGTCTGCATAGGCTGGTGGCCATGTCCCCGAAGCAGGCATTGCTGGTGC
>NW_005371645.1:2451090-2461131 GCF_000412655.1 Myotis brandtii
TGCTGTGGTGCTGACTGCAGTGGCTCAACGCTGTACCTGCTCGAAGGGTGGCGAGGTCACAGGAGACGTGGGTTCTTAACCACCTGGGAGATACTCTCATGTTTTGTCATTCCTCCCAACCAGAGGCAGATTCTAAATTCCCTTCCCTTCCCTTTGAAGACAGGCAAGCATAATGCCTCACTTGTAAGGAGCAGGATGAGATGGGAGCCAGGCCATGTGCCTGCTGCTGTGGGCTGACTTGTGTCCCCCCAAAGATGTTCAAGTCCGAACCCCAGGACCTGTGAATGTGACCTTATTTGGACACAGGGTCCTAGTAGATGTATCAAGTGAAGATGAGGGCATCCTGGATGAGGGCGGAGTCCCCACAAGGAGACACCCGGAGACCCAGACTCAGCCACACACAGGAGTGCGCCCTGTGCGGAGGCGGGGGGGCGGGGGGGGGCAGAGATGGGAGGGACGCAGCTCCAAGCCGAGGGACGCCCAGGATGGCGGCAGCACCAGGAGCCAGCAGAGGCAAGGATGAGTTCTTTGCTAAGGACTCCAGAGAGATCGTGGCTCTGAAGACACCTTGATTCCAGACTTGGAGCCTCCAGAGCTGTGACAGAGCAAAGTTCTGCCACTTTAAGCACCGAGTGTGTGGCGCTTTGTTAGAGCAGTCCCCAGGGACCGGCACCTCGCTGGTAAGAAAGGATGGAGCTTGGCCTTGGCCTCTGCTGTCTGTCTGTCTCTCTCTCAGGACATGTCCCCGGCCGCCGTGTAAGAAGTCAGCCATCGAGATGCCAGTGTGCTGGGGCCGCTGTATGGAGGGACCACCCAAGCCGAGGAGCCTCCCAGGCCAGGCACCAGCTGCGAGGGAAGACGCTTCAAGATAACCCACACCCCGCCCATGTCCTACAACCTCATGAGACATCCTGAGAGGGACCGGCCAGCCCAGCCCAGCCCAGCCTCTGCCGAATTGTGACCATGGAGAGAGTGACATCCAATGAATGGTTACTGTTGTTTTAAAATTTACATTTTCTTCAGTTGTGGTAAGAAATACAACATAAAATGCATCATCGTAGCCATTTTTAAATGTACAGTTCATTGGTGTTAGATATGTTCACTTTGTTGTACAAGAATCTTTAGAGCTTTTTCATTTGTAGAACCCATTGAACGACAATCCCTCACTTCTCCCCCCATTTCTAAAGACCCCCACTCTGCTCTCTGTGAGCCGGCAGCTCCGGGCACCTCCTAGGAGTGCAGTCACACAGCGCTTGTCTTGTGGGCCGGGCTCATTTCGCTCAGCACAGGGCCTTCATGTGGTCCATGCTGTGATGAGCTTCCCTTGTAAGGCCGACTGGTGTTCCCTTGCATGACAGATTGCATTCTGCGTATCCATTCATCTGCCGATCGTGAGCATCTGCCATGAACATGGGTGGGCAAATGGACTTACTATTGTTTTAAGCTACTAAGTTAGGGGGGGAGGGGATTGTGACACAGTAATAGATCACTGAGTGTGCAAGCACGGTGTCCAGCAGCCACGCCTGCTTGCTGCTGGGGAGGCCACACCGCTTCCTGGTGCCTCATGCTGCAAAGCTTCCCAGGGGACATGTGCAGGCGGGCACCTCCTGAGCCTCATTTGCCGGCTTCCCTCACCCCCTCACAGGTTTCTTTGAGGGCACCCCCTTGTATCTCCCTTGCTCCAGACGCCCGTCAGGCTCTGCTTCGGGGGCCCTGACCTAAGACAGCTGAGGCCCCGCGGGTGCTGAGCCCTCACCGGGTTGCGGGAGCACGTGCCTGTGGAGTGCGCAGTGCGGTGTGGACTAGTCAGGCTGTTCCAGAAAAGCAGAGGCCAGGGCGATCCACGTCTGCGTCTGCGAGGAGACCAGGGCCGGCGCTGCCTCAGTCTGCGCCCAAAGCAGGAAGCCGACAGCGCGCGGTGCGAGGCCAGGAAAGACCAGTCCGGGCTCAGCAGCCAGCAGAGGGACAGCCTCTTCCTTTTCCTGCCTTTCGCTCTATTCAGGTCCAACAGGTCAGACGCGCACCCACACTGGCGAGGGCCATGTCCTTCACTCCGCTTACCAACCAACTGCCGCTCTCAGACACCCGGACGAGGGTTAAACTAAAATCCCAGCTCCGGGTCATCCAGCCAAGCAGACGCATCCAATGACCCATCACAGTGAGGGGCTGGCTCTGGTAGACGCTGAGCAGCCATTGTTACACAGATAGTCTGAAGCTGACAGGGTCTCCTCTTGTGGGGTTCAGATCCTAGACTGGGGCCGGTGGTACCCAGACCAGGCCCAGGCCGGCGCGGGCGCTCTTCCCGAAGCACCTCCCGGGTGGATTCTGCCCTGCAGTCCTGCTGGCTGGTTGTGGGGGAGTCGCTCCACCGCACAGGCGAGGGGTGAGGGTCCCCGAGGTCACCCCACTGGCCTGGGAACACGGAGCAGACCTGGCGCTTCAGAGCCCCCGTGGCCCCCCTGCTTCCACCTGGCCCCTCCGGCCCCCCCACAGGGTAGACCTGGCAGTACTTTAAACATGCAAACCAGCCTGCTCTGCTCTTCTGGACGCCGCCAAGAGCTTGCCCTGGAACACAACACAACGTCCGCATGATACAGAGAACGCCTGGCTGCAGAGCGGCTGCCCAGGGAGCTGGCCACGGGGCCTGGGGGAAGGGGCCTGCTCTCTTCGGGCTCCTCAGAGCTTCTTGCTGTCACCTCTGCCTGGGCACTCGGCTCTCGCCTGTGAGGAGCAGCCTGGGAAAACACGTCCGCCAATTCTTTGGAGACTCCTCTCTGCAAAAGGTGGGGCCCACTATCTTCCCTTTGAGGGTCCCCTGGCCTCACTGACTCACTCGTAACAAACAGAGCACAGGAGTGATGACAGGCGACTTCTGAGACGAGGCTGTGGAAGATGTGGCCGCTTTCTCCTGGTTCCTCTCGGGCCACTTGCTCCGGGGCAGCCAGCTGCCAGGATGTGAGGGCTGCAGCCCTGAGAGGAGGCCCATGGGGCGAGGGACCGAGCCTCCTGTCAAGAGCCGGAGAGACCAAGGCCTCTAACAGCACAGGACTGAGATGGTGCGATGGCTTCCCACCGTGTCCCCTTCACTAGACTGACCCGCTACCTCCCCTGCTTGTCTGTTTCTATGGGTGGGCCAGGGAGACGCTCAGGGCTTGGAGGGGCAGCAGCACTGAGGCCCACACAGCTTTGTTGCTGGTCTGTGGACTCACCTTGCTGATGTGAAGCAAGGCCTGGCCATTGTAAGGCGCTGTCACCAAGACTGAGCACCAGCTCGCCCCCCTGAGGGCTTTCAGCCGCTGGCGAGCTTCCTTCTGGGCGGCTGCCCACTGGATTCCACGCTGCAGCATCTGGTGTGGAGGAGCCTTCTAACCAGCCAGCTCCTGGATACGTTGTTCCTGCTGGCTCTGCTGGTCAGTCCCGCTCTCGGGCACAGCGTGCCCCTAGAACTGGAACAGGACCCTCGGCCGGAACCAGATCCTCAGCCCGCGGGCCTCTGCTGCAGCTCCAGCCAGT
Organism: Myotis brandtii; assembly: GCF_000412655.1. Lineage (NCBI taxonomy): Eukaryota > Metazoa > Chordata > Mammalia > Chiroptera > Vespertilionidae > Myotis > Myotis brandtii. The sequence goes on from NW_005371645.1 coordinate 2,454,604, forward strand.
CCCTTGACTAAAACCTCTTGAAAAAATGAGCCAGAACCACCAACTAAAGCCACTTTCACGTCCCTGACGGCGGAGACTGGGGCCAGTGAAGGGATCTTGCTTTGAGCACTGACGCGGGGTGACCTCTCGCACAGTAACAGAGGCCCTGATGCCCTCGGACTCCTGCCCAGGCGCACACGTGCCTGGCCCTGCTTTGATCACAGCACTGGTTATTCCCTTTAGAGCACCCGCCTGCTTTGGAGTTTACATGCTGACTTGCTTCTCATCTAGTTTCCCCTCCAGCAGGCCGACCTCCGAGGGCAGGCACCTGCTGCTTCCACGTATCCTCAGCCCCTGGGCATCCAGCTCTGCCTCTCACTGGCTGCGAGAAAACTGAGCTCTGTGCCTCAGAGCCTCAGCTATCGATTGGCATGATGGTACCCATACCTATCTCACTGGGTTGTTGTGAGTATAAAATGAACTAATACTTATAAGGTGTTCCAAACATTACTCGCACATGGTAAACATTCAGGAAGTATAAGCTGCTAGTATTTTTTTTTAAACTATCAACATTTTATTTTTTTTAAATATATTTTATTGATTTTTAACAGAGAGGAAGTGAGAAGGATAGAGAGTTAGAAACATCGATGGGAGAGAAACATCGATCAGCTGCCTCCTGCACGCCCCCTACTGGGGATGTGCCCGCAACCAAGGTACATGCCCTTGACTGGAATCGAACCTGGGACCTGTCAGTCCATAGGCCTACGCTCTATCCACTGAGCCAAACCGGTCAGGGCATAGTATTTTTAATCTTATGGTAGAAACTCAATAAATATTGTTGGGAGACTAAATGAAGGAATCTCTGCCCTATTACCTTAAGTATTCAAGACCAACTAAAACAGTCCCAAAGGCCTCTAGACCCACTGGTCGGCAAACTGCGGCTCACGAGCCACATGCGGCTCTTTGGCCCCTTGAGTGTGGCTCTTCCAAAAAATACCACCTGCGGGTGCACACGTACAATGTGATTGAAACTTCGTGGCCCATGCACAGAAGTCGGTATTTTGTGGAAGTCGGTAGTTTGCAGACCGCTGCTCTAGACAGCTGAAACAGATGTGCCAAAGGCCAGTAGCAAAGCCAATCTAATTAACTTGCAAGCTCTTAGGCCATTGTTCAGAACCTAATTACTTAATGGTTTTAGAAGATATTTATTAGCCACCTAACATATGCAAAGCCTTGTGCTAGGCACTGGGAGAGGGGAACAGAGAGCCACAAAGGTGAATTAAGCTCATTATCTTCCCTCAAAAGAGAATGCTGCATAGAGAGGGAGACAGACAGGAGGAGTGGGCGGGAGCGGAGCAGTGCTGACTATCCGGTGGCCAGACTCAATTAGTCACAATTACAACGCGTGTAACAAGCTTAATTATCTGGTCTCCTAGTTCACAATTAGAAAGCATGTTAGACAAGAAAAAAGGAAGGCTGTTGCTAGGGGCAGGTCCATGGGCAAGGGCCGAATAGTAATAACTAGTGGGAATAAGGAATCATAATTGTAAAAAACATTGAAAGCAGAATTAGATATCGGAAGCACATTAGTTTAAGGCCATTCATGTAAAGCCAGCCAACAGCTACGTATGACAGAATAGGGTTATAGTTCAGATCTGGACTCTGGTGCCAATCGCCGTGGCAGCATCACAGCATCACCACTGCCCCATGGACAAGCTATTCAACCTTCTGTGACTCGTCTTTCTCATCCATAAAATGAAGTTAATAGTAATAGCTACTTCGTAAAGTCACTGTCAGAATTAAATTAGTTAATATTTGTAAAGACCTTAAGAAGGCTTCCTGGCACATAGCAATTCTGAGAGCCTGTATCAGTCAGGATTGCTGGGTTTGTTGCAGTAACAAACAGTAACAAACTCCCCCAAATCTTAGTGACTGAAAATAGTGAAAGCTTACTTTTCACTCAAACTTAGGCTCATCATCGGCAGGCAGGAGATTCTACTCTGACTCACAACTGTCTTCACTCTAGGACCCAGGCTCAGAGTAGCCACCGTCTGTTACAATGTCTGTTGCCATGGCAAAGGGAAAGAACGCCTTCATAGGTGACTTGTTGACAACTAATTGCTCATCCCTGAGGTGACACTTTCTGGCCAGCACTGACCACATGCCCTCACCTTTCCATGTGCCGAGAATGAGGACGATCAGGATGTCAGCATGAACCATGCAGGGGTTCCTCCGTCCTAAGAATTCACACGGCTGTATCAGGGCACTGAGTTTAAAACAGTGATGGACCTGAAGACTAAGGTCACTTGTTTTGAGAAAGTGAAATCAACATTCATGCCCTGGCTGGTTTGGCTCAGTGGATAGAGCGTCAGCCTGCAGACCGAAGGGTTCCAGGTTCAATTCCGGTCAAGGGCATGTACCATGGTTGCAAGCTCCTCCCCAGCCTGGATCCTGGTCAGGGCTTATGCAGGAGGCAACCAATTGATGTGTTTTTATCACATTGATATTTCTCTCTGTCTTTCCCTCTCTCTTCCACTCACTCTAAAAATCAATGGGAAAATATCCTCAAGTGAGGATAAAACAAAAACAAAATGAAACGAAACAAAAACATTCACAAGGATCCCATGGTTCTAAGTAAGAACACAGCTGGCATTTATTTGGTGGCTTGAGGAAGGGAGTGGAACACAGTGTGACCAACTGTTCACCCGTGGGACTGTGGTGTGCATGGAGGACATGATGGGCCCCTGAGACCTGCTCACCTGTGACAGCAGGTCCTGCTTCCAAGTCATTGTGACAATAATATCTCATCTATTTCCCAATACTGAGGAGTTAGGAGTGGCTGGGCAGTTAGGGACAGGACCACAGGAGAGGAATGTAAAGGGGGGTGCAGCGGAACCCCGTGACCAGAAACCAGTTCGTCAGCCACACCCTGTCCCATGTGAAACCACAAGAACAAAGCAGGCTGAACACACAGGCAGGGAACCCTGAAGTTTAAAATGCATGGATGTTGCTAGGGCCGAATTGTTCAAACCAACCAGTGGGAAGTTAGCAGGGCACATAATAACCCCTAGACCAGTGATGGCGAACCTATGACACGCATGTCAGAGGTGACACGCGAACTCATTTTTTTGGTTGATTTTTCTTTGTTAAATGGCATTTAAATATATAAAATAAATATCAAAAATATAAGTCTTTGTTTTACTATGGTTGCAAATATCAAAAAATTTCTATATGTGACACGGCACCAGAGTTAAGTTAGGGTTTTTCAAAATGCTGACACGCTGAGCTCAAAAGGTTCGCCATCACTGGCCTAGACAAAGGAGCTGCCCCGGGACCGGCTAGGGTCCCTCTCTGCAGCAGGGAGCTTTTTCTGTAATGAAGCTTTGCTTTGGCTTACCTCTTTGTGAACTCATTCCTCGATTTTGCAAGACAATGAACTCGGACCTGAACAGAAATTTTGGATATCATCTTTGAAGGCCCCCCTACCCCACCCCGAGATTCTGCGGAATAGTAAGTGGGACGGACACTTTTGCTTTGCTTTTACTTTTATATTGGAGGCAAAACACTGGGACGGACTTAAGACTCAGGCCAGATTTCTTGGGAGACAACCCACCGAATCCCTCCCCATCAAAGAGACTGTTGGACCGGATCTGAACCCATTTTCCTCTTTCACTTTCCGCTCATCTTGCCCGAAGCCAGGAGGAAGGTGAGTTCCAGAGTTCCTTGGGTCCAGAACCAGCTCAGTCAACTCCACGGCTTGGGAGTTGCCCTCCCATAGGTGCCTGGCTGAGCAGGAGCAGGTAAGTTTCTTCTCTGGCGCTCGCCTCCTGGGCCCTGACCCCAGCAGAGCAGCTTTTACTCCCCCGCTCAGCTCAGGATGCTTACAGATAGTTGGCTTTCTAAAACCCCTGTCCTGGGGCCTTAGAAATGCAAAAACTCTTACCTGCCATCTTTAAAAAGACAAGTTTCTGAGAAAAACTTAGCCATGTGAGCATCAAATTAACTCATTTCAGCTGTTAAACCATTGATTGCCAGCAAGTCTTAAGTTTACCTACTTTGGGCCTTTTAAATACAAAAAAAGTCTCAAAATAGATTTGAAACTGTTAATTTAAAGCAGGGGTCCTCAAACTTTTTAAACAGGGGGCCAGTTCACTGTCCCTCAGATCGTTGGAGGGCCGGACTATAGTTTAAAAAAAACTATGAACATATTCCTATGCACACTGCACATATCTTATTTTGAAGTAAAAAAACAAAACGGGAACAAATACAATATTTGTATTTGCATGTGGCCCGCGGGCCATAGTTTGAGGACCCCTGATTTAAAGGCTTGTGCTTTGTTGAAAGTGTGTCTTGAAACTGAGCGTGTTTAAAATATGTTCATAAGGGTCATCTTAAGGAATGCTGGTTGTTTGCTTTTTTAGTTATTGGAAATTGAGGCTTCTACAGTTTATTAGTTGGAAATTGTATGGTTTTGGTAATAGAAGGCATGAGGCAAGGACATACATTTTGAAGGAAATAGAAAGTGAAGGTTTGTAAGGAGAAATGTTAAAAGGAAGTTCTATAAATGACACAGGCCAGTAAGCCAGGACAAGCAGATTGGGAAGCTGAGAGAGTTGCACAGCAGTTTGTAGCCATCCCGTAAATCCCATCTTTCCTCAACCAAGGACTCTTAAGAGTAACTGATTTGTATTAGGGTAAATAGTTTAAATCAGTGGTCCGAAAACTCATTAGTCAACAGAGCCAAATATCAACAGTACAATGATTGAAATTTCTTTTGAGAGCCAAATTTTTTAAACTTAAACTATATAGGTAGGTACATTGTTATTAACTTAATTAGGGTACTCCTAAGGCTTAGGAAGAACCACACTCAAGGGGCCAAAGAGCCGCATGTGGCTCGCGAGCCGCAGTTTGCCGACCACGGGTTTAAATCAACCTACTCAGGGAGACAGACAGCAGAAGTCCAATTAGTGCTATTTACTGACCACACCCAAGGACAGATGAAGTTAAGCTCCCGAGTGAGTAGTAAATGTAATTAGATAAATGAATCTAAAGTAAGCTCATTCGGAATTTGTTTAGTCCTTTTCCAGTCTGTTAAAAAGGAAAACAATCTTTGGGTCAAATAAGCCTGACAACCTTCCCAGGGTTTGAATTTTAAGAAAACTTTTCTTTTTTAAAAAATTTATTTTCCCTTTATTGATTAAGATATTACAAATGTGACCTTATCCCCCCAATCCTGCCCTCACCCTCACCCCCTGTTGTCCACATCCATCGCTTATGCTTATATGCATGCATACAAGTCCTTTGGTTGATCTCTCCCCCTCACCCCCACCCTCCCCTACCTTCCCTCTGAGTTTTGAGCATCTGATCAATGCTCCTCTGTCTCTAGATCTGTTTTTGTTCATCGGTTTATGTTGTTCATTATATTCCATAAATGAGTGAGAGCATGTGATACTTATCTTTCTCTGACTGACTTATTTCACTTAGCGTAATGCTCTCCAGCTCCATCCATGCTGTTGCAAATGGTAGGAGTTCCTTCCTTTTTACAGCAGCGTAGTATTCCATTGTGTAGATGTACCACAGTTTTTAATCCATTCATCTGCTGATGGGCACTTAGGCTGATTCCAAATCTTAGCTATTGTAAATTGTGCTGCTGTGAACATAGGGATGCATATATCCTTTCTGATTGGTGTTTCTGGTTTCTTGGGATATATTCCTAGAAGTGGGGTCACTGGGTCAAATGGAAGTTCCATTTTTAGTTTTTTGAGGCAACTCCATACTGTTTTCCACAGTGGCTGCACGAATCTTCATTCCCACCAGCAGTGCAGAAGGGTTCCTTTTTCTCCACATCCTCTCCAACACTTGTTGTTTGTTGATTTGTTGATGATAGCCATTCTGACAGGTGTGAGATGATACCGCATTGTTGTTTTGATTTGCATCTCTCATATAATTAGTGACTTTGAGCATGTTTTCATATGTCTTTCGGCCTTATGTATGTCCTCTTTCGAAAAGTGTCTATTTATGTCCGTTGCCCATTTTTTGATTGGGTTGTTTATCTTCCTATATAGCTGATATTCTAATAGGAGATCCCTTGTAGGTAAATTTCTGTCTCTCTCTGGCAGCCTTTAAGATTCTTACTTTGTCGTTGGTGTTTGCCAATTTAATTATGATGTGTCTTGGTTTCAGTCTTTTAGGGTTCTTATTGTTTGGGACTCTATGTGCTTCTTGGACTTGTGTAGTTTTTTTCTTGCCAGTATCAGGGAAGTTTTCTGTCATTATTTCTTCAAACAGGTTTTCTATTCCTTGCTTCTCCTCCTCTCCTTCTGGTATCCCTATTAAGCGAATGTTGTTTCATTTTGCGTTGTCCCAAAGCTCCCTTAGGCTCTCCTCTTGCTTTTTAAGTTTTTTTTCCAGTTGTTCCTGTGTTTGTGTGTTTTTTCCTACCTTGTCTTCTAATTCGCTGATGCGGTCCTCAGCTTCTTCTAGTCTGCTGTTTAATCCTTCCATTGTGTTCTTTATTGCAGCTATGTCGTTCTTCATTTCCTCTTGGTT
>NW_005371645.1:2461711-2466658 GCF_000412655.1 Myotis brandtii
GCAGACTCAGCTTTTGCTGCTGCCTCCGTGGTTGGATACACGCGATTCCAGCGGCAGCTCACAGAGGCACCTGTGGTGTGTTTGCCAGCAGGGTGTACTGACACACTCTGAAGGGCCCTGGCACTGAAGCCACTGGATTGCAGTGTCTGTGGGCAGGTATCCCGGAAGAGGGAATTCAGCGTTTCTACAGCCCAGCAGTGCACCCCTGTTTGTTTAAGTGCACGACCAGCAGGGCTTACAGCGGGGCCCCAGGGCTGCCTGTGGAGCGGTGGTCTTGGGAGACCTGCACGCTGGAAAAGCATGCACCTGTAGTGTCCAGAGTTCTGCAGCTGTGGGGTGGGGAAACTCAGTTTTTGCTGATGCACCTGTGGTGGATAGGCACGCGTTCCTGGTGGTGGCACACGGGAGCACCCACAGTGAGTTTGCTAGCGCAGGCGCACTGAAGCACTCTGAAGGGCCCTGGTGCTTAAGTTGCACAGCTGGGTGTGTGTGGGCAGTTATTCAGGCAGAGGGAATTTAGAATTTCTACTGGGGGGCAGTTCGCCTGTGTCTGTACAAAAATCACACCCAGCTGGGGCTCACAGTGACTCCCAAGAGAAGTCTATGCAGTGGTGTGCCTCGGAGCCTGTGTGCTGGAGACCCCGAATGCGATGTCCGAGGTCTGCAGCTGGGGAGGGGGAAGGTTGCACTTACTGCTGCGGGTGTGGTGCTCCTTTGGAGGTGGAGATCCCAGGGTCTGCGAGCCTGCGGGTGGGGCAGCAGGATTTTGGCTGGAGTAGCTTCTGGGTCGCGGGCAGTATCCCAGGCCTGTCTGGGTGGTGGTGCTGCTGAGTTCCTAGAAGAGGCCACTCTCCCCTTCAAGATGCCCTGGGCTCCGTGCCCGAGTCCCGCAGTCCAGGGAGTGCCGCAGCGGTGGTAGTCTCTCCCTGTCCCAGAGAGCCTGGTCCGTCAGCCTCTGCTGCTCCTGCCGGATTTGACGGTCCCTCACTCACACACACACCACACACATCCACACACTCTCCTTTCATCCCTTCACTCACTTCCTATCCCTCACATCTGTCCTGCCAGCTGCCATCTTTTTTTTTTTTTAAGAAAACTTTTCTTGACCTAGAATTGGCTTTAGGCCCAACTTGCCCTGCAGACACAGTACAGCCACTGGGTCACTCTCTCCAGCAGACCAGGGTTTGTTCCTCTCCTTATGGAGGCCAAGGCCTTGGCAGCACAGGAGGTCTTGTGGGAAAGCGCGATATGCCCACAGGCCCTCACATACAGTCACATGTGTGGGGCCACGCTCGGGGTTTCGGCTGACATGACCTCACCGATAAGCATGTATATTCTGGCTGGTCGGCTCTGTCAGTGGGTGTGCACTAAAGAGGAATCTTTGAGCTGCCCTCCACGGGGACGGCCCCGGCTACAGGACACTGGGTGTCCTTCTCTCTCTGTCTTTCCAGATGAGACTCCTCATCCACAGCCAAGGCCCGCACCCCCCTGGGCTGTACACTGAGGAACTGGGGTTCACCGCACCCGCAAACCCTGAGGGAAAAGCGCCTGATCTTTTGCACTCCAGCTTGGCCGCAACACAAGCTTGCAGGTGGAGAGACATGGCCCCTGAGGGCAGTGGTAACTGTAGCACTAGCTCACGGTTAAATCTGTTTTGAAGACGGAAGGAAAGTGGTCAGAAGTTCCTTAATTTCAGGCTTTCTTCACTTTAAGGGACAATCAGAAACTGTACCAGCATTGCAGGATTGATTTTAACTCAGCGAGGGCCCCAAGGCAAACCTCTTCATTAGGAGGGCCAGATCTAAGTCTCCCCAGGGTTCCCCTGAACCTTTTAGTCCCCCTTACCCTGCTCCCTAAGGTAGGAAGCCCGCCCAGAGGCAGGAGTACATGGGCCCCTGCCACCCCCTATCCCCTCCAGGTCCTGGCAGGCGGTGAATATGGACCCACTCGTGTTCTCAACAAGACCTAAAGCAAATCAAAACTGACCTAGGGACCTTCCCAGGTGACCCTACAAGCACACAGATGTCTGCCAGGGACTAACACACCTTCTGTCTGTCCTGGGAGGATGTGACATCCTCCAGACGAGACCCTCACAGGATCGGAGAAGAAGAGTGTTAGAAGCTGCCCAGAAACTTGGAGATGAACTTTACATGACTAATGCTTGTGGGCCTGACAGTCAATAGCAGAGTGAATGCTTCCCCACTGGGCGACAAGCTGTCCCTTTAGAGCAGTGGTTCTCAACCTGTGGGTCGCGACCCCTTTGGCGGTCGAACGACCCTTTCACAGGGGTCGCCTAAGACCATCCTGCATATCAGATATTTACATTACAATTCATAACAGTAGCAACATTACAGTTATGAAGTAGCAACGGAAATAATTTTATGGTTGGGTCACAACATGAGGAACTGTATTTAAAGGGCCAGAAGGTTGAGAACCACTGCTTTAGAGGATCCCAGCTGGGATCCAGATCTCCCACTGGAAAGTGGCGTGGGGAACGTTTTCAGACGTGTGCTCCAGGGCCTGAGAAGGAGGCCTGTAAGCCCTGAACTATTCTAAGCCGTCACCCACAACTCAAGGGAAGCACGCAAGTCTCTCGGCCTTCACGACAGGCGCAGGGAGCTTTGATGAAACACACTCCCATGTCCACAGTCCCCTGAGGGCCACTCATTTTGAAGGACAAATGTGTCACTCAGTCAGTCTGCACCAGACATCAGGAGGAAGCTGCAAAAATTGGCAATCGTCCCCGAAAGCACCTTAGATAACCTCCTAAAGGCAGCCACTTCGGTCTCTTACAATAGAGCCAGGAGGAGGCCGAGGAGAGGAAGGTACGGGGAAGGGAGAAGGCCGTGACACTGGTCGGGGCACTCTAAGAGGCCAATATCATAACTTGAGGACCCCAGGGGCATGGAGTTCTCGGGGCTACTTGCTGTGGCCAACCGGGCACATCGCAGGATTGTCCAGGAGAAAAGAGGAAGCCACCCGGCCCTGTCTTATCTGAAAGGGGGGCCACTGGAAGTCAGACTGCCCAAGGGGGTGCAGCCTCCCGGGGCTGATCCTGCATCCCAAACGGTCCAGCAGCAGGACTGACAGGCCCTGGGGCCTTCCCATCTGGCTCCAGCACGGACTGTCATCTCCATCCAGGAGCCCCAGGTAGCCCTGACTGTCGAGGACAGGGAAATTAATTACCCCTCCACACTGGAGCCACCTTCTCCGTCCTCCTCTCCAATCCCAGCCTCCCCTCCTCCAATAGCGTGACTGTAGAGGCGTGTCTGGGAAGCCGGTATCTAGGCATTTTTCTCAGCCTTTGGGCTGCAGTTGGGAAAACCTGTTTTTCTCACATGCCTTCCTGATCACGCCAGCAAGCCCGATACCCTGCTAGGACACAGCATCATAGCCTGCTTGGGCGCTCCATGTGTATGGTGCTGGAACGAGTGATCTGCCTCCTCTGGTGGAGGCCGCGATTGACCTGAGGTATGGGCCACCCAAGGGGAAGTCGGCAGAGTGGTTAGATACACCTCAGGAATTCACCTCCCTCTCACCTGGAAGCAGTAACCCTCAAGCTGGAGGCAAAAAAGGGATGATGGGCCGTAACAGACAACTTGAAGACACAAGGCCTGTTGAAACCCTGTAACAGCCCATGTGACACTCCTGTTCTGGGCATCCAGAGGCCCAATGGGGAATGGAGGCTGGTCCAAGATCTCCGTTTAATAAATGAGGCAGTGATCCCTCTCCATCCTGTGGTCCCCAATCCTTGCACCTACTGTCCCAGGTTCCAGAAGACGCTGAGTGGTTTACAGTGCTGGGCCTCAAGGATTCCTTCTTTTGTAGACACTTGCATTCCAATTCGAAATTTCTCTTTGCATTCCAGTCCACCCAGCTGACCTGGACTGCTTTGCCCTGGGGCTTCAGGGATAGCCCTCATCTGTTTGGCCAAACATTGGCTCGGGATTTGTGTCAGTTTGACCACCGGCAGACCAAAGTATACAGAGGTCACTAGATTCCCTGGCTCACATGGTTCTGGGTCATAGAATGGCCTAATTACCTTCCCACCGAGCAGGGCAGCATCAGTGCTATTGCCCATACTTCCTGCTATATGTACTAGTATGTCAACAGCTTTTGAAAGGACACTAGAACACAGGCTATTCTTAAACAGGCTGCGTGGTTAAGGGGACAAGCATCACATTCTCTATCTTCTGAAATTTGGCCCAAATCCATGGTATGCTTCCCTCATTAACCTCATGGCTTTTACTCCTTTTGGGACCACTGCCCAGCCTGTTCCTAGTATTATTGTTTGGCCCTTGTACTAGCATATGCAATCATCTAACTTAATTCATACTCTCTCACCTAGAATCCATTGAACTACAGATGGTCATGGAAATGGAACCCCTAATGACAGCCCCTATCTTCCATGGTCCCCTAGATCGCCCACCTCTGATGGAGCCCTAACAACTGTCACAATCAACAATGCCCCTTACCAGCAGGAAGTAGTTAGAGCAGTCATTGTCCCTCTTCCCTAACAGCAGTTAGGGACTCCTAGTCGGAGGGGGAGTGAGGAGTTAGGAGCGGCGAGGCAGTTTGGGACAGACTATGAAAGGAATGTAAAGGGGAGGTGCACCTGAACCCCAAGAACAGAAACCAGTTCCTCAGCCACACCTGTCCCATGAAAAATCGCAAGAACGAAGGGCCCTGATCCCGGGCTGAACTCAGGGTGGAGAAAATAAGCAGGAACCCTGAAGTTTAAAATGTATGGATACAAATATCACATGATCTCACTTATTTGTGGGATCTAATGAACAAGATGAATTGACCAACAAAATAAGACCCAAAGCAGGGAGGCATGGAACAGACTGACATACCTCGATGTGGGGTGGGGGGACGAGAAGGGATAAACCAAAGAACTTATATACTTCTATGCACAGCCCATGGACACGGGCAATAGCGGGTGAA
>NW_005371645.1:2466704-2469193 GCF_000412655.1 Myotis brandtii
GGGATAAATAGGAGACATCTGTAATACTATCAACAATAAAAATATGTTTAAAAATAAATTAAAAATAAAATTATTCTTAAAAATAAAAAATAAAATAAATTGTATGGATGTGTTTCCTTTTCTGAAAAATGGCTTTGAAAATGGTACCAAATGAGTGAACTGTGTAAAGAGCCTGGAAGGGTGTCTCCTGCTCAGTTAGTGCCCAAACAACACTGGCTGTGAATCTCGCCCAGGTCCATGCTTTCTGACAGAAGTGGGTCCCAAGCTCATGTCTTAGGCACCTGGTATGGACTGTGAACTCAAGGGGCAAGCACTTCCGTGTGGCCTGAGCAGTGTTAAAGAAACGTCATTTTGACACTGAATAAAGGCGACTGTGGGAAAGACGATTCAGGGGGGCTGCGCACAGTGGGCTTGCAGTCTGCAGGAGAGATTGGCTCCACTCCAAATAACAAGAGAAACTGGGGAATTGTAACCAAGGAGCGGAGTGAAGGGTGTCAGTGGATGGAAAATTACTAAGAGGGCAGGGTAATTTGTTGCTAACCTGACCTACCAGGATTCTCCCTGAAGGCAGGCCAGAATGGTCGGATGTCCCCTGGGGCGGGGGCAGGGAGGGAAGGGTTCTTGCTGAAACATGCCCATGGACAAGGTCTAGTTGAAAAAAGTGCTCAGAGGAGACTAGCCTAGAGTTTGGTCAATAAGAGAGCTTTTGTCACCACCCACCAGAGCATAGCCTGCCAGCCCTCACATCATGCACAATGCTGTCCTCCACCCTCCCTCCCGGGACACATCTGTGGCTGCTGAAATGCAAGATGCCCCTTCACCCCACCATGTGCAACTCACCCTTAAGGGGGGCAGTAACACCAGGGGACCTGGCCCTGAATGGGTCTGCCTAGGGCTGGCCGGTAGCGTGTGGGTTCTTGACTTCATGCAGGAAAAATTTAACAACAGAGTCCAGGTGACTATGAGGGAACGTTCATTAGAGCTGGGACATAGCCCAGCCCATGTGGCTCAGCAGTTGAGTGCTGCCCCATGAACCAGAAGGTCACAGTTCAATTCCTGGCCAGAGCACATGCCCAGGTTGTGGGCTTCATCCCCAGTGGGCATGCAGGAGGCAAGCGATCAATGATTCTCTCTCATCATTGATGTTTCTGTTCTTCTCTCCTCCCTTCCTCTCTGAAGTCAATAAAAATATATTTTTTAAAAAGCTGGGGACATAAAACAAGAAAGGGCTTAGCATAGAAGAAGCAATGGGAGAGCCCAGGCAGGGCTGCTCTGGCTCACTGGGAAGTCAGAGAAAAGGGGCCTTGGGGACAGGTTAAGGGCTGAGTCTGGGATGAGCTGCTGCTGCCCATTGCTCCCCTGGTTGCAAGTCTCATGGGGGCCCCTAGAGTTTAGGAGATGCATTCCTGCGGGGGAAGAATAGTGGGGAGGGAAAAGCAGGGGCGTGCTTCCCAGAGGGAGAGCATGAACTGGGTGCTTTTCATTGGGGGTATTTATCTCTCTCTTGCAGGTGGGAATCTTAGGGGAGGTCTAAGGAGACTAAGGAGAAAATAAACAAATGGGATTACATCAAAATAAAAAGCTTCTGCACAGCAAAAGAAATAATCATCAAATTGAAAAGGGAACCCACTATATGGGAGAATATATTTGCCAATGATACATCTGATAAGGAGTAGTTAATTTTCAAAATATGAAGTACTCATACAACTCAACCAAAGGAAGACAAACAATCCTATTAAAAATGTACAGAAAACCTAAAAAAACATTTCTCCAAAGAGGGCATACAGATGGCCAAGAGACATATGAAAAGATGCCAAAGTCACTAATCATCAGAGAGATGCAAATTTAAGCCACAATGAGATATCACCTCACACCTGTCTATCATCAAAAAATCAACAAACAACAAGTGTTGGCAAGGATGTGGAGAAAAGGGAACACAAGTTCACTGCTGGTGGGAATGCAGACTGGTGCAGCCAATATGGAAAACAGTATGGAATTTTCTCAAAAAATTAAAAATGGAACTTCCTTTTGACCCAGCAATTCCACTTCTGGGAATATATTTTTAACCCCCCCCCAAAAAAAAACAATCAGAAAGAATATATGCATCCCTATGTTCATAGCAACATTATTTATACTAGCTAAGATTTGAAAACAGCCAAAGTGCCCATCAGTTGATGAGTGGATAAAAAAACTGTGGGACATTTACACAATGGAATACTATGCAGCTGTAAAAAAGGATTTCTTACCCTTGAGACAGCATGGATAGACCTGGAAAATATGATGCTAAGTCAAATAAGTCAAACTGAGAAGGACAAATATCACATGATCTCACTTATCTGTGGAATCTAATGAACAAAATGAATTGACCAGGGTGGCATGGAACAGACTGACATACCTCGATGTGGGGTCGGGGGACGAGAAGAGGTAAACCAAAGAACTTATATACTTCTATGCACAGTCCATGGACACGGGTAATAGGGGGTGAAGAG
>NW_005371645.1:2469207-2474468 GCF_000412655.1 Myotis brandtii
TGTTACGGGGGCGGGGCGGATAGGAGACATCTGTAATACTATCAACAATAAAAATATATTTAAAAAACACAATGAGACAGCACCTCACACCTGTCAAAGTGGCTATCATCAATAAATCAACAAATAATAAGTGTTGGCGAGGATGTGGAGAAGTGGGACCCTAGTGCACTGTTCGTGAGAATGCAGATTGGTGCGGCCACTGTGGAAAGCAGTATGGAGTATCCTCAAAAAATAAAAAATTGAACTGCCTTATGACCTAATAATTTCACTTCTAGGAATTTATCCAAAGAATCCCAAAACACTAATTCGAAAGAATATATGCACCCCTAAGTTCACTGCAGCATTATTTAGAACAACCAAGATTTGGAAGTAGCCCGAGTGCCCATCAGTAGATGAGTGGATGGAAAAGCTGTGGTACATTTACACCATGGAATACTACTCACATCAAAAAGGAGGAAAATTTTACCCTTTGTGACAGCATGGATGGACCTGGAGAACATTATGCTAAGTGAAGTAAGCCAGTCACAGAAAGACAAGTGCCATATGATTTCACTCACATGTGGAACTTGATGAACAAACTGAACTAACAAGGACACTGGAGACAGACCCACAGAGAGCAGGCTGACAGCTCTGGGGGAGGGAGGTGTTGAGGGGAGCAGAGGGACTGAGAAAAAAGGAAAAAAAAAGGAGAAAGAACTCATGGACACAGACAACAGTGTGATGATTACCGGAGGTGGGGGCAAAAGGGGGACGTGGAGATGGAAGAGGATACAGGGGATAAATGGTGATGGGAAAGAGAATCGTCCCTGGTGCGGAAGCAAGTGGGTAGAAGTTGGATGAGGAACAGCTGCACCCGTGGTCTCAGTTTCTTCTCACAGAATGTGTGTTCATTGCAAACAGGAAACGGTCACCTGAAGGTGGAGAACCCAGGCCGACTCCTCCTCGTCAATGTTGGCAAACTTAACGTCACCAGGTCTAGGGCAAGTGGACGCTGTGTGCTTTCTGACAGGACGCACTGAGAAAACCACACTTCATTTCTGTGACCTTCTTGCCAAAAATGTGCAGCAGGAATCTAATCATGTGGAAATATCAGACAAAGCCAAGCGGAGGAACAGTCTGAAACACACATAACAGCTGTTCTCCTGGAGAATGTCAAGGCCACGAGAGTTAGGAAAAGGCTGAGAGACTGAAGAGACAGGATGACCCAAAGCCACGAGCGGCCTGGGTGTGATCCTAGACCGGAGAGGAAAGGATATTAATAAAGGACAATATTGAGCCAAACAGTAACGTTTGAAAGGGGACCCGAGTGGGGTCATGGTCTTTGTCTCAATGGTAGTTCTGTGACTGTGTGGTTGTATTATCTTTATATAAGGAGACTTGTTCTTAGAAAATAAACACTAAAATATTCAGGGTTGCCATGAGCAAGGAGCGTCCCTGAAAGGAGCTGGTGTCTCTCTACAGCGCCAGGCTTAGTAGGGAGCCCTTCCCCAGAAGCTACAGCATCACACGCAGGTTACACACAGGGAAGGGCAGCTTAGGCAGTAAAAGCAACTGAGCGACCTTTGGGCGCCAAGTCCCAGTCACTGGGGCTGCAGGTGGAGAGGTGGTGTGGGCTGCAACCCCTCCCCCAAGTCTGGATAAGGACTCACCCCTTGTGGGCTATAGCTCAGAGCCCCCACCACCCACCCTCGAGCTGGCTGCACCTCCGGTCACGCCCAGCCCTGTGGACCTCCGGGCGCTACTGCTGCTGCCTGGCTTTAGGCCCACGCCGCCTATTCACCTGCAGCCCCAGTGACTGGGACTTCGTGTCCAAAGGTGGCTCAGTTGCTTTTATTGTCTAAGCTCCCCTTCCCTCTGTGTAACCTGCGTGTGATGCTATTGTGTCTGGGGAAGGGCTCCCTACTAAGCCTGGCATGCGTAGAGAGACAGCTCCTTCCAGGGATGCTCCTTGCTCATGGCAATCTTGAATATTTAAGTGCTTATTTTCTAAGAACAAGTCTCCTTATTAAAGGTAATATAACCACCACAGTCACAGAATGAAGTCTATAAAGCATGCAGTAGGTGAGCGCCATACTCATGCATCAGTCACACGACTGTTGTGTTCAGTGGCTGCCTGAATCCTTTGGAAGACTTGGAGCACAGAACATTCCTTCTCCATCAAAATCCACTTGCAAGAGGAGGTAGCATTATCCTGAGAGTCGTTGGTATTCTACTAGTCCACCCCCCTTTGCCAAAATGATTCATGTTTAGTTACTCACACTCATCCTTCCAAGAATAGCACTATGTGTGGGGACTCTTTTCTTCCCAAAAGCTCAACAATGGTGACTATGTTGACATTATTTCTGGAACTCACAGTGAACAGTGTTGTTGGGATAATAGATGCTGTGAATCCCTGATGACAAGACACCTGGAGGAGAGCGACACAGTTAACTCAACCATTCCAATGCTCTACCTACATATGTAAGTATGGTTTATCATGGGGTTTCACGAGGAATGCTTCAGATTTAAATATCTAGCTATTTCATCTTTACAAAACACACTTATTGTTTTTCTCCAACATCCATCTCCTCTATTTTTGTTGACAGAATCCAAACCCTCTTTCCTTTGTCTGTGGGGTGGATAAGCTACTCAAGCTGGTAATTAAAGCACTGAATTCTCTTGTCCATCATGACTGGTTCCTAATTGAGATGATGACCCAAGTCATCTGATGTGGCCCATTACCTGACTTTTCTCAGGATCACACAAAGACAGAGAGAGGTTTAGTTTTTGCTTGGCTTGGGGTGGAGGCGGCAGGTCTGTGGTGGCTCAGTGCCAGATCTGAGGAGAGGCTATCGATGGGCGGGAGGTTTCCTAGTGACAGTAACTTGTTGGCTTCTGGTACAAAAACCATTCCCCACTTTGCCATTTAGCAAAACCCTGATTTTGCACGAGGGAAGTACAGCCAAGAGTGTAGAGAGGTCAAGTCCTCCTGTCATGTGTGGGGACTCCGGGCTGACCATAACCGAAGAGATTCCACTGGAATGTTCTATTTTGTAAGTTAACCATTTTGCTTAAGCCAGTTGTACTTGGGTTTCTGTTACAGCACAACATGCTGATTAATATAGCTATTTCAGTCACTGATCTCCTAGGTTTGACATATGGACACAGTCTGCTTTTTCTACTCTGCCTGTGCTTTCTACTTTTAACCTTGGGTGCCCTGTGCTGACTAGCCATGGGCATTCTCCCAGGCTTGCACTCTGGTCTTCTCATTTGGTCTTTCTATAATCGCCTTTGAATGACCCCTTATTTTCACTACTTTGAATTACACTTCTAAACTGATGAGTACCAAATAGTTCCCACTCTAATTCAACATGAGCAATGGATGCCAGAAACAAACAATGCCTCAATGTATTCAATTCGGTGTTGTAATCAAATGAAACTTGTGATGAGATTAATTTGAGATGGATCTGATAAAATATAAAAATGTGGCATTAAAAAATCATTCTGACACTTGTTAAAAGGATAAGGAAGTATTTCTTCAAGACTGTTAGGACAAGTGTCAAGACACTGCAATAGAGAGAACAATCATGATCAGGCCCCAGCAGATACAGGAGTGGCAGCTGGGGCTTACAGCCAAAAAGCAGAGCGGGTGGAGTGGGGTGCAGATAGAAAATGACTGAGAGGAAACATCAAGGGTGGGGCATTTCTTTCCAAACTGACTTAAAAGGACTCTTGTTGAAGGCAGGCCAGGGTGACAGGTTACCAAGGAGGAGGGGAGAGATTCTCTCTAAATGGATTTATCAGGTTTCTTGCTAAACTGTGCTCAGCAGTCCAAGGACAGGGCCCAAGGGCCAGGCTTAGTTAAAAGGAGGGCTCAGAATGAAACCAGGAGCTGGTTCTTTGAAAAGATAAACAAGATAGTTGAGCATTAGCCAGACACATCAAGAAACAAAGAGAGAGGAAAGTAGCGAAGTAACAACTGACACCACAGAAATACAAAGGATTGTAATAAAATACTATGAACAACTACTAGTATATGCCAACAAGCTAGACAATATAGGTGAAATGGACAAATTCCTAGAAAAATACAATCTCCCAAAACTGAATCAGGAAGAATCAGAAAATCTGAGTAGGTCCATAACAACTGAGGAAATAGACGCAGTAATAAAAAAAAAAAATTCAAGCAAACAAAAGCCCAGGTCCAGATGGTTTCACAGGGGAGTTTTACCAAACATTCAAAGAAGAACTAACACCTAACCTCCCCAAACTATAAAAAAAAAAAAATCCAAGAGGAAGGAACACTTCCAAGCTCTTTTTATGAGGCCAGCATTATCCTAATTCCAAAACCAGATAAAGACACTACAAAGAAGGAGAATTACAAGCCAATATCCCTGATGAACATTTATCCCTGATAAAATCCTCAACCAAATATTAGCAAATCGGATCCAGCAATATATTAAACAGATTATACACCATGACCAAATGGGATTTATTCTAAGGATGCAAGGCTGGTACAATATTCTCAAATCAATAAATGTGACACATCATATAAACAAATTGAAGAACAAAAATCACCTGATCATATCAATAGATGTAGAAAATGCATTTGACAAAATCCAACACTCATTTTTTATAAAAACTTTCAGCTAAGTGGGAATAGAGGGAGCATATCTCAACATAATAAAGGCCATATATGACAAACCTACAGCGAACATCATACTCAATGAGCAAAAACTAAAACCATTTCCCCTAAGAACAGGAACAAGATAGGGATGTCTGCTTTCACCACTCTCATTCAACACTAGAGGCCCGGTGCACAAAAATTTGTGCACTCAGGGGCGGGGGGCGTCCCTCAGCCCGGTCTGTGCCCTCTTGCAGTCTGGGACCCCTCGGGCTTAGGCCCGCTCCCTAGGGGAACGGGCCTAAGCTGGCAGTCAGACATCCCTATGGCAGCCCGGGAGCCCTCAGGGGATGTCCACTTGCCAACGGGGAGCAGACCTAAGCTGCAGTCGGACATCCTTAGTGCTGCTGAGGAGGCGGGAGAGACTCCCACCACCACTGCTGTGCTGGCAGCCATCAGCCTGGCTTGTGGCTGAGCGGAGCTCCCCCTGTGGGAGCGCACTGACCTTGTGGCTGTCCCCCTGTGGGAGCGCACTGACCACCAGGGGGCAGCTCCTGCATTGAGCGTCTGCCCCCTGGTGGTCAGGTGGTCAGTGAGTGACCAGTCATTCCCAGTCTTTCTGCTGTTAGGGTCAGTTTGCATATTACCCTTTTACTATATA
>NW_005371645.1:2475362-2477579 GCF_000412655.1 Myotis brandtii
CTGGCTGGAAGCAGGTATCTGGGATTTATTTATCTTCTATAATTGAAACTTTGTTGCCTTGAGTGGAGCCCACAGCTGGCCAGGGCAGGTGGGAAGCTTGGCTTCCTCCATTGCTGGGGCAGCCAAGGCTCCTGCTTGCTCCAGCTCCGTGGCTGTCGGCCGCCATCTTGGTTGGGTTAATTTGCATATAGTCACTCTGATTGGCTGGTGGGCATGGCTTGTGAGTGTAGCGAAGGTATGGTCAATTTGCATGTTTCTCTTTTATTAGATAAGAAGCCTGTGGTTGTCATGCCATCACGCCACAACGACCGATCAGCATGGGGTGAGCGGGGCTGCGTGCATGGCAAGGCACGCGTGGGTGGGTGGGGACTTGAATCTGGCGGACTTGACTAGAGGTGTGGGTGGGTTTCTGTGTCCTGCCTCCTTTGGCAGCAGTGGCAGCAGCCATGGGACTCTTTCTGGGTCCTGTCGAGCTGCGGGACTCTGGGTCCTGGGTCTTGTGCAATTTTGTGTGCTGGGCCCCTAGTAAATAAATAAATAAATAAATAAATAAATAAATTTAAAGCAAGCTTTAAAGAGAAATCATAAACTAGTGAAAAAGGACATGGAATGTGAAAAGTGATTAATGTTTTAATATGGTGGTATTTTGATGATGTGCAGGTCCCCTTCTGCTGGAGACCAGTTCCAGCATGACAGCAGGGCTGCATCTGGGAATGGCTGATGGCATTTTCCCAAACCTGAATAGGATACATTAAATTGATTTCTTGGCTGCCAGACAGCTAAAGGGCATCTTAATCTACATGTTATTACCTTCTACTGGCCAAACACCTGAATAGCCATAGGCTAATTCCCCCATTCTGAAACCCTGACCCTTTGACGTGTATATCTCTGCCTGGCCTCAGGACAAGTTGTGTTAATAAAAAGCATGGGGTCCTGGGATAAGGAGACCTAAGACCTGAGAACCTAAGACCTTAGACTTAAGACCTTAAAACTTAGCTCCTTTAGCTAAGCTCCTCTGACCCCCAAATGCTTTTCAAAATTATGTAAATAAATAAATAAATGAATGAATAAATAAATAAATAGGAGGGCTCAGAGGAGTCTAGGAAAATTTTGGTCAAGGAGAGAGTATCAATGGTATGCCAGATTAGGCAGAAAGGTGAATGTAAATAGTGGAAATTAGTTTTACCCAAATCACATTTCAAGTTGATTTTTTTTCTCCTTTACTTGTTTGCTCATATCTTACATATACATATATATAAAGAGTCAGGGGCTGTCACATCTGAAACAACCAAACGGACTACTGAACAGGCTGAATGGGGTGACAACGCCAGCAGGGGGGTTAGTGAGGGATGACCAAATGACTGAACACCAGGCTGTGTGGGGTGACCAGCCCTGCAGGGGGTTAGTGAGGGAAGACCAAATTACTGAACAAGCAGGCTGCGTGGGGCGACCAGGCCAGCAGGGGGGGTGGTGAGGGGTGACCAAATTCCTGAGCAGCCAGTTAGGGGCAATCAGGCAGGCAGGCAGGTGAGCAGTTAGGAGCCAGCGGTTCTGGATTGTGAGAGGGATGTCCAACTGCCAGTTTAGGCCCCAGGATTGGGCCTAAACCGGCAGTCAGACATCCCCTGAGGAGTTCCGCATTGGAGAGGGTGCAGGCTGGGCTGAAGGGACCCCCTGCATGAATTTCGTGCACCAGGCCTCTAGTACATATATATCCTATCTAATAAAAGAGAAACATGGTAATTAGCCGTACGGCCGCTACCCTTCCCATTGGCTAATCAGTGAGATATGCAAATTAACTGCCACTGGAAGCGAACATGAGACAGGGAGGCTCCAGTGACTGCCGACTCCAACGTTCCCCGCCTGACTTGCCGGCTTCTCAGCTGCAACTCTAAGCAACTAAGCAACTATTATAGAAGCTAAACAAAACCCCAGAAATCTGCTTTAGTCAGCCGGGGTTCAGCCAGCGGACCACAACATTGTATCAAATACAGAAGGTAAACAAAGGCCAGAAACCTCCTTTCAGCAGCCGAGGCCTCAGAGCTAAAGCTGGCCCAGAATAAAAAAAAGAAAGAAAAAAAGGAGCGGTTGGGAGCTTCAGTCACCTGCCAGCCTGAAAACGGCCCTCAGCCTCTCACCCAGACTGGCCAGGCACCCCAGTGGGGACCCCCACCCTGGTCCAGGACACCCTTCAGGGAAAACCAGCCGGCCCCCACC
>NW_005371645.1:2479727-2482434 GCF_000412655.1 Myotis brandtii
ACCCTAATCAAGCCCACAACCCTGACCAGAAATCCAACTGTGACCTCCTGGTTCATAGGTTGATGCTCAACCACTGAGTCATGCCTGTTGAGCATTTTGCTTGTATCTTATAGCTTCATCTTACCCTCTTTTTTGTTTGTTTTTTGTTAATCCTCACCTGAGGATATTTTTCCATTGATTTTTAAAGAGAATGAAAGAGAGAGGGAAAGATAGAGAGAAACATCTATGTGAGAGAAATACATTGATTGGTTGCCTCCTGCAGGAGTCCTGACCAAGGCCCGGTCTGGGGATGAGCCTGCAACCTAGGTGCATGTCCTTGACCAGAATTGAACCCAGGACCCTTCGGTCCACAGGCTGACGCTCTATCCACTGAGCCAAACTGGCCAGGGCCATTTTACCCTCTTGCATCATAATTCTTATATACTGTCATTCACACATTTGCATTGGGCCATTGGACCACCCTGGCCTGTTTTGAAAGCCTTGTACCTGCCATGTCTTCCCCATCTGAGGCCTTTGCACACTCAGGTCCTCTGCCTTGAACTCCATCTTCAGGTATGTGTGTGTGTATTTGTTAGTCCTCACCCGAGGGTATTTTCTTCATTGATTTTTAGAGAGAGAAGGGAGGGAGAGAAGGAGGGAGGGAGAGAGAGAGAGAGAGAGAGAGAGAGAGAGAGAGAGAGAGAGGAGAGAGAGAGATGAGAAAGACACGATTGGTTGCCTCCCACACACGCCCTGACTGGGGCAGGAGACAGAACCTGCAGCCAGGTACATGCCCTTGACTGGGAATGGAACCTATGACCCTGGGGTGTGCAGGTCGATGCTCCAAGCCCTGAGCACACCGGCCGGGCCATCTTTAGTCATCTTTGGCAGTAGCCATCCCTTGGTTCTCTCCTTACATATGAATTGGTTGCCTGGATGGAAGGAAAGACGGGCTTCTTCAATCCCTGACTATGACACAGCCCACAATGAAATGATTTTAAGTGTCAGGTAACTCTCCATCATAGTACTTATCACAGTTGCAATTTGTTCTTTGTTAACCAGTTGAATAATGTGTAGCTCCTCCATTATACTGTAAGCTCTAGAAGGGAAGAGACTGTGTTTGCTCACCCTTGAGACTACTCGGCTAGCAGATGGCCTGCATTAGATACTCGATACGCATTTACAGAACAAGTTGCAAGTGGGAGGAAAAGGGAGGGCCTGGGCGGAGGAGGTGAAATGGCTACTGTCTACAACCAGGTGCTTGGCCATCCTGGAATCCCTCAATTCAGGGAGGGGTCCAAGGCAGAAGCCATGGAACCGAATTGCTCATGAAGGACTTTGTGGGTGCAGGCCCTTGACCAGGTGGCCTCACCAGTGCAGCCTATGGCAGCCTCCTACAGCCCCATGGGGAACCGGACAGCCTCCCACAGCCCACAGGGGATCTGAGACCCTCACCCAGCCCCACGGGGGACCTGAGACCCTCACACAGCCCCACAGAGGACCTGAGACCCTCATCCAGCCCCACGGGGACCCGAGACCCTCCCACAGCCCCATGGGGGACCTGAGACCCTCACCCAGCCCCACGGGGGATCTGAAACCCTCACCCAGCCCCACGGGGAACCAGACAGCCTCCCACAGCCCACGGGGGACCGGAGACCCTCACCCAGCCCCACGGGGGATCTGAGACCCTCACCCAGCCCCACAGGGGACCTGACACCGTCACCCAGCCCCACGGGGGACCTGAGACCCTCACACAGGCCCACGGGGGACCTGAGACCCTCCCACAGCCCACGGGGGACCTGAGACCTTCACACAGCCCCACGGGGGATCTGAGACCCTCACCCAGCCCCACGGGGGACCTGACACCCTCCCACAGCCCATGGGGGACCTGACACCCTCCCACAGCCCCACGGGGGACCTGAGACGCTCCCACAGCCCCACGGGGGACCTGAGACCCTCACCCAGCCCCATGGGGGACCTGACACCCTCACCCAGCCCCAGGGGGGACCTGAGACCCTCACCCAGCCCCATGGGGGACCTGAGACCCTCACCCAGCCCCATGGGACCTATGGCTACAATGCCCTTCAGGATTGGCCAGCCTTGGGCCAAGATGACCAGGCCTGTGTGCAGTCATAGGCTGTGGGCTGCACCAGGGAGGGAATGACCTTGGCCAGACAGCACTGCCAGCAGCTGGTCCTTCCTTGGCTGAGACCTGGGAGGGGGGTACCATGGCTCCTCTGTGAGGTGGCCCTTCTGCCTCCAGGTTCTGGGATCTGCCCCCTCGTTGCCTTGTCCCTCAGGCCTCGTGGTGCTGAGAGCCCTTCACCTACCAAACCTCATGCTGCTCCAGGCCTGGCTGGGTCCCGTTGGCCCACACCTTTGCAAATGGTCCATTCAGTAAACTCTCCTGCAACTGCCACTTTGATGTGCCCTCTGCTTCCTGCTGCAACCTTGACTCACCCCCGGCTCCCGAGCAGAGGGCAGGGACCATGTAGCCATGTGGAGAAGGGCACATCTTTCCTCAGGACTGTTGTGATAGGTCTAGGACAGCCGTGGGCAAACTACGGCCCATGGGCCGGATCCGGCCCGTTTGAAATGAATAAAACTAAAAAAAAAAAAAAGACCGTACCCTTTTATGTAATGATGTTTACTTTGAATTTATATTAGTTCACACAAATCACACAAACATGCTTTTGTTCCGGCCCTCCGGGCCAGTTTAAGAACCCAT
>NW_005371645.1:2482548-2483966 GCF_000412655.1 Myotis brandtii
GACAGGGGGCGGGGGCAGCAGTGCACGATGCCCCAACTTTCCTTGAGCCGGGAAAGGCCATAACCAGGGCATGATGTCACCCTCTGCCTCACCCAGCGAAGGCCCACCCTCCTTTACGGTCCATGCAGATCCTGCTTTTGGAAACAACGATGGCCGTGAATCTCACCTTGAGTGACTGAGCTTGGTTTCCTATGAACTCCCACAGGATTCGTTGCTTGAACTTCTGGAAGATATTTACTGGGTCTTGTTTTGTGCTGTAAGTTCATTCGTTCTTATTTTTAAAGGGCACATATCCCAGCCTCAGAGTGAAGTGGAGGGCATGTTTGGGAACTTACTCCCCGCTCCTGCACGCGGAAGGTAGCGAACTAGTTACGATCAAACTCGGAAGCTGGAACGTGTCACTGGATAGCTGACTGTTCTGCCCCACTTTCTGGCTCTTTTTGACTTAGTTATACCCGGAAGCCAGAAACACATTCGCATTCACCATCAATGTGTGCCTTTCTCTATCTGAATCCGTCCCCTGTGTAAGAAGTAACACATGATACTTCTCTCTTATTCCAACTCCGAGGCACTGTAACGTGAGCTGGAAATATGAGGCACTTAACCATGTAATTCAGACAAAATCGCCTGGAGATGTACTTGGTGCGTCGTACACAGCCCAGCGGTGGGAGAATTGAAACATTCGCTCCTGACAGATAAGGAATCGATTATCAGTGGCAGCGTGGGCGGTGCCGGGAGCGTTTCTAACCTGTTAGAGTAGCTATTTTGAGGGAAGCAGCCGATGACACCCTCACTCTCCTCGCGTCGTGCCACTTGAGACAGAATCTGTATTTCCTGTGCTGGTTAGGGTACTGGGGTGGCAAGTAACAGAGACCAAATCACAAAACCCGATCAAATAAAGGAAAAACAAAGAACCATTGGCAGCGATGGTGTAACTAACGCTCAGGAAAAGCTGAAAATGAAGCTTTAGAAAAAACTAGAACAAGACAGGCTCTGGGTTTCTGGTTAGCAGGAGTTGGAACACGTGGCATTTTAACTTGCAAGTCCTAATGGGACCTGCGAGTCCACCCACCCCACCCCCACCCTTGGAGGGGCCACTGTCAGGGGAATTGGCCCTGCTTCGCTCGGTCACGGCCTTCCAATGGCTCCTGTTGGATCCACTTGCATTCGATTGTGGTGGGTCTTCTCAATCCTCATTCATGCATTTGACATGCATTTCTTTAACACTGCACGGACCTTGAGACAGGTATGGAGGACTCAAAAGTACGTGCAGTGCAGATTCTGTTCCCTAAGGGGACGATGGGAGGCAAGTGTTTAAATGCCCGCAAGAGGGGGGGAAGGCTGTGGGCCCTCAGGGTCTTCCCTGCCAGGGACCGAGGCCAGTCTCCACCCCGAACAGGGACAAGCACAGCTCAGGG
>NW_005371645.1:2484018-2487893 GCF_000412655.1 Myotis brandtii
CGGGCAATGAGGCTGAAGGAGGAGCCTGAAATACCACCTGGGGGTTTCCCACACCGCCCCCACCCTGCTTCTTAAATCACAAAGCAGCTTGATCATTTTCTTCCTGTTAATAACCCTGTGTTTTATGTTTTGAAATCCAGACCATGCAAACCAAGCAGCCTACATTCAGTAGTAATTAATTCATTCTCACATTATAAAAATTAATGAATGGCATTATTGAGTTCATGTTGTTAATAAAAGGGAAACATAATTTCCACGTGGTTCTTGGAAATACTGAAAAGAGCTTCCAGACAAGTAATATATGATCCCACTTTATGTGAAATCTAAAAACTAAAGGAAAGAAAAAGAAACTAAAGCCATAGAGACAGAGAACAGTTGGACAGTTGCCAGAGGTGGGGGTTGGAGGTAGGGCTGGGGGAGATGGGTGAATTGAGTCAAAAGGTGTAACTTCCAGTTAGAAAATTAGCAGGTCATAGTGACTAAGGTTAATAATGCTGCAGCACGTATTTGAAAGTTTCTGAGGGAGTAGATATTAAAAGTTCTCACCACAAGAAAACAATGTAGCTATGAGTGGTGACATGGTGACTAGCTTAGTGTGAGGATCATGTGTGATGTGTACGAACACTGAAGCATTGTGTCATACACCCGAAACCAGCAGACTGTTACCTGCCAATTAAAGGGGCTTTCAGTCCCTCCCGGGGCCGGAGACCCCTCATTTGGTGGCTGGGGTCTGTCTGCAGACAGGAAACTCCAAAATGACAGTGGCCAGCAGGTGGGAGCATTGCCTTCACAGTGATCGTCTCATGGCTCAGGTCCGATTTATAGAGAAGTTCCCATGCTTCCTCGCCACAGCATTACGTATTCTGTGAGAGAGAACGCAGTTCCCGCAGTTCCGCTCCTGGCTAAAAACACTCGTGCTGAGGGGGAACCCAGGCTCACATTCGTTCACGAGCCCACCATCTCCAGCGCCTTTTTAACTTTTTTGTTAATCCTCAACGAGGACATTTCTCCATTGATCATCAATGTGAGAGAGACGATCATTAATCGATTGGTTACCTCCAACCAAGGCATTTGTCCTATCAAACCCTGGACCCTTCAGTCCTCAGGCCGATGCTCTAACCACTGAGCGACCAGCTAGGGCAGGGTGCCTGCTTCATATGCAAGCTTGATAGCAGATGAGCTGGGGCAGGAGGCCCAGCCTCCCTGCTTTCCATCCAGTGCCTGCCTCCTACTGCCCAAGCACATGAACGAGTAATTCTAGAACATACGGTCTGGGAGCTCATATACTCAGAAGCAGGCAAACTTCCCAGCAGCCTCAAACCATGTAGTTTTCTACAGGGGCCGAGAAGCACTGAAAGGCCTGTCTGGTGTGCAGCCTGGATCAAAGCCAACTATATTCCAATCCCGCTCCGCTGACCGGCGCTGTGGTCGGGGACAGTGACTCCACTTTTCTGAGCCCTGTTTCCTCCTCTGGAAAAAGAAGATGATGCGAGTCCCACTCAGGGGGCGTGGAGCAGTTGCATTAAGCGAGGCCCAGGCGGACTTTCCCCCAAGCTGCTCACTCGCTGGTGCCCACCTCCGTAAAGGGCACCACTTCCCACAGCGCAGCGGCTCGGGAAAAACTCCTGAAGCCATTCCCGATCGTTTCCTCTCTCTAAATCCAAATCAGTGTGCCCGGAGGATTCTGTTTCTGAAACATACCCAGTGTGTGCCCTCCGGTCTCTCTCCATTTCCCGCCCTCGTCCAAGACACTAGGCACTTTCCCTGTCGGCTACGCTGGTGTCTGCTGTGTCCTGCTCTCCTGCTTTCTGCAGCTTGCGCCTCACCGAGTAGCCATTTGTCACTGTTCAGTATGATTTGGTTCCATGTATGCCTTAGAGTAAAGCCATCCAGTGGCTTCCAGTACACTTAGAACACCTGCCTTCCACACCTCCCTGACCTTACTGCCTGGTTCTCCAGCCCCTCCCCACCGCTGCAGCCACACCCAGTGCGGGGGACTGGGTCACTGTGCTCTGTTCTCACGCTTCTGTAATAGTCCAGCCAGGGTTGTGTGTGGTAGTGGACTGCCCTGTCCCTGGACATGGGCCTGGGCCTGAGCTTTGCTTTCAGTGCATGTGAGTGGTTCTGATGGAGGTAGAGCCCTAAAATAAGTGTGTTCCGTTTGGCTCAGCCTCTTGGGCTCCTGTGATCCGCCAGGAGAGAACGTGCCCCAGGTAACACGGTCCAAGGAGAATGAGGGAAGATGGCCAGTGGATTTAGACCAACCCATAGTCTGAAGACAGGTCACTAAGCAACGGCCTCAAGCAGAGCCATCCCAGAGGCCTGAGAGCTGTGAGCCACAAACACTGATGCTCGCTCCCATAGCTGCTGAGTCTGTGCTGGGGTAGGATCGCTGCAGCAGGGGCTGGCTCACGTACCCGAGCCCTTTCTTCTTGTTTTCTGTGATTTTCTTGCTGTTTGAAGCTATTCTCTTTGCCGGGAACCAAGTTTCTCGCCCCGGCACTGTTGCTATTAGAGGCTGGCTGGTTGGTGAGGCTGACCTGGCACTGTTGCTATTAGAGGCTGGCTGGTTGGTGTGGCTGACCTGGCTCTGTAGGATGCTCAGCACATCCCTGACCTTCACACACTAGAGGCCAGTGAGTCCTGTCATCCCAGCTGTGGCCACCAAACGTGCCTCCAGACGCTGCCAGGGTGCCCGGGGCAGAGCTGCCCTGGCTGAGAGCTGCTGTAGAACAGCACGCCTGGCCCCGCTGTGCTGGCTCTTCCTGATCACTTAGCTTCCCCTCTGATGTCAGACCTGACACTCCATGGAGCTGCTCATTTGCTTCTTCACTCAGCTGTCTCCCTCCCCCTCTTGCCATCACAATAGACCCTGGCAGGTGACAGGCGGCACATGAGCTTATCTGGAGAATGAAGGCTGGAAACACCGTCACCTGTGTCGACTGTAAGGCATTATCATTGTACGAGTTAATTCTAAAAATAATGAAACATAGAAACATTGGCCGCAGATGACAGCGTAGCAGCCGGGAGCTGCTGGGTGCTGTAATTGCGCTTTCTGCAGCCGCTGAGCCCGAGGTCTGAACAGAACTGCACTCAGAATGAATGCTCTGGAGCCTGCGCTGGGTTTGGTTAACAGAGAAAGAAAGAACTCTCCGTGGCCTTAGGATATCTTTTTTAAAATATATTTTTATTGATTTCAGAGAGGAAGGGAGAAGGAGAGAGAGATGGAAACACCAGTGATGAGAGAATCATTGATCTGCTGCCTCCTGCAGGCCCCACACTGTGGATGGAGCCCACAACCCGGGCATGTGTCCTGACCGGGAATCAAACTGTGACCTCCTGGTTCGTAGGTCGATGCTCAACCACTGAGCAACGCGACCAGGCTTAGGGTATCTTTAGGATGGATTTAAACAGCAAAATAGTTCAGTGGGTGTGATTTAATTTGTTTTCCTCAAATAGCTGTGTTCTTCACTGATGTCTCTAGCTCTGTTTTGCATACGTACCTTCAAATAGCCACAAGTTAACCAAGTGGGGGAAGGCATGTTGAAGTAGATGGATAGGGGTGCAAACCTCCTTCTTAATAACTAAGTATGCATGGAATCTGTCATTACATCCTCTTCCTTAACAACAGTTGAAAAACCAGTTTTCCACGGGTGTCAGCCCATCACAGGAAGATTTTTTTTCTAAAATTAAGACATCACCTAAATACAGACCCCAGGGGTTTGCTGGGGCTTTTGATGGTTCAAAGGGAAGCGTAGGGGAGGTGGGACTGGCCCCAGTGCCAGTCAAACTTTAATCTGCAACCTGGTGGGATAAGTCGCAGCCCCTGCCCGGCTGCTGTGGTGATGGCAGTGACTGGGGCTCCTGGCTGGGGG
>NW_005371645.1:2507595-2509110 GCF_000412655.1 Myotis brandtii
GGACAGAGACGATGGGGACAAGGTCTTCCTGGAGACCAGCCAGGACAGGGCTGCTGTGACTCCATCTGATAAGACTTGATCCCCACAGTAGATTCTGAGCACAACGCGCCCTTTGGAAGTTTGTCCTGTACCAATTTTATTATTTATTATTATTTTTTGTTAATACTCTCCAGAGGATATTTTCTCATTGCTTTTTGGAGAGAGTGGAAGGGAGAGGGAGAGACACAGAAAGAAAAACAGAAACATCGGTTGGTTGCCTCCTGCTCGTTCTGGATTGAGCCTGCAACCTAGGTACATGCCCTTGACTGGAATCGAACCCGCGAACCTCTCCTCCAGGGATTTCGTAGCTGCTGGGGATCTCCACTGTAGGGACTCCCTGCTGTCAGTGCCCGACCAGGAGCCGTAGTTTTGCTGAGTTGTCCTCCCGCTGACGTCTGGCTCCAGCTCAGGGATCAAACCCTGCCCTTAGGACCAGCATCAGAGGCTCTGAAAAGGAGCCACAAGGGAGAGACCCAGCTGGAGGAGGCTTTATTGGGCTTTCACCATTTTTTAAAAATTGAAAACTTCACCCACAATCCCGATTTTTGGTTTATCTTAGAAAAATGGGTGGCCTGGCACACTGAGCCTGGGAGGCACGGCGGCTGACGGAGCCCCGGCCACGCCTATCCTGCCACCCGTGTACCCCGCCTCCCAGTGCCTGGGAGCATGATGGTTTGAGGTTCTTGCTCTGGAAGGAAAACTCTCTAATCTCATTGGAGCAGCCCTGGTACCTGCTCATCGACCGACGGAGGGAGCCAGGAGATGGCCTGTGTCTGCTCTGGGCTGAATTACTCCCCCACCCCTGCATGTGCTGAAGTCCTAACGCCCAGCGCCTCAGGAGGTGGCTGTGTTAGGAAAAAGTCTGTAAGAGGTAATCACGAATACGGAGTAGTTAGGGGCCCATGCCAATCCGACTGCACAGAGAGGAAGAAACACCAGGGATGACCGGCCAGAGGAAGGCCAGGGAGGCACCCCAGGAAGGCGGCCCTCTGCACGCGCAGGAGAGAGGCCATGGGAGGAACCAGTCCTCTGACACCTGGATTTCAGATTCTAGATCCCAGACTACGAGGCGGTAAATTTCTGTTGTTTAAGCCACCCAACTGGGGGTGCTTTGTTAGGACGGCTGAGCAGCTAAGTAGGGTCACCCCAGGGGAATTCTTCGTCCCCCGGAAGTAACGCTGTGGGTCCCGACTCATACAAATGCTTCCCCTGCAGCCTGAGTAGGTCTCCTCCATTCCCCCAGACCCGCCCTCTAACTTCTAACCATATTTTATTATAAACTTCAAGGCAACGGCGTGTAAACAAAGGTAAGCGAGCAAAGCTCTTGGTGAGGACAGAGGGAAAGTCAGAAATGGAGGCAGCACTCCCCTTTCTCAGGGCCAGGCGATGGGTCAGATGTGAGGCCGGACAGACTCTGGCCCCGCATCTCAGGAAAACGGAGCACCTGCGGGAAGAGGCAGCAGCCCGCACACCCGG
>NW_005371645.1:2513070-2528416 GCF_000412655.1 Myotis brandtii
CCTGCCTGCCGGCCCGCACAGCCGGGGAAAACGGAGTCTTGGGTGTGGAGAGAATCTCTCCTTTCTATGGATAAATCACAGAGGGACGGACAGCACACCAACCGCTCCTGCACGGTTGTGGTTTTACTATAAATGCCTGGGGCTGGCCGGGAGGAAATGCCTAGGAGAGCTATTTGGAGGCGCGCTGGGCGGCCTGCTGCAGGGGGGCCTTGGTGGGCAGTTCTAGGGGTTCCCAAGTAGAAAAGGGATCTTTCCACTCATGTGTGGCTCAAACACAGATAAACCCACTTACTCTTGATGATGAAGGATCGGCTTTAAGAGGGAGGGGCTGGGAGGGAGAGCAGACGCTGCGGGTAGTGCCCCGGCCGGCTGTTTCCTGCTGCAAAGGCCCCTCCCGATGGAGGATGGAGACTGAGAGCTGGGTGCCTGTCGTTCAGCCTCTTCGTCCGGGCCTCGAGGGGGCCCCTCCCTAACAACAGAACCCTCCTGGGCGGGGCTGAGGCAGCGAGGGACGCGAGGCCGGGCGGAACCGGACAGACAGCACAGTGGCAGGGACAGGAGCCAGGGGACAATGACACCGGTCAGCGAGGAGGAAAGTGACAACAGAGCAATGAACAAAATCAACCGCGTTTTAGATACAATTTATAAAGCTACACGTGGGGAGGAGGTGATCAGAGCCAATAGAGAGGGGGTGATGTAGAAGTAAGAAGTCCTGGGCCCAGTCCTGCTTCCAGAACGAGCCAGCTGTACCGGAAGGGCTCCGGGCCTGGGGA
This sequence comes from Myotis brandtii, assembly GCF_000412655.1. Lineage (NCBI taxonomy): Eukaryota > Metazoa > Chordata > Mammalia > Chiroptera > Vespertilionidae > Myotis > Myotis brandtii. The sequence goes on from NW_005371645.1 coordinate 2,513,844, forward strand.
AGCTGTCCCCTCTCCTCCGAGCCTGTGTCTGCACTGCCCGCGGAGCAAAGCGGAACGCCAGCCCCAGGGGTGCCTCCAGCCCCGGAGCCCAGGCAGCACCACGGCGCCCGCCAGCAGTGTCTCCCGCCCCGGCCAGTCCCTGCTGGCCGCACTCTTCCTGTGCCTGCTCCTCAGCCTCTGCCTTCGTGTGGTGTGTCCGCGTTTCTTGCGCTGAATTCCCTTTGTTCAAAAGCTTAGAGGGGGTCTGCTCTCCTGTTTGGAGCCTGACAGACATCTACAGCGTCAGCATCATCAGACACTTCTGAGGCCAAACCACGGCTGAGGCCGCCTGGCAGATGTACTGGCAAATATTAAAACTGCGAACACAGGGCAGCCGTGCTCAGGAGCCACCAGTACCCAATGCCCCAGCGTCAGGCCTGAATTCCGGCTCTGACAACGTTTGCATCTGATCATCAGACAGAAGCAAGTCGCGTGGCCTCAGGCTGAACGTGAGGTGGGTGTAGTGGGCCGTGGGCCTTGCTTCAGTCCTGGTCGGAGCCGTCGTTATGTTGGCGGAAGAAGAAGACGAAGAGGCTGGGAGGAAATGGGTATTCTAAGCAGCCACCATAATTGGATGAATTGACCCATTTCTAGGTTGTCGGGCCACAATCTTGGCTTTTAAGAGCAACAGTCTTTTTTTTTTTTTTTTTTTTTTTTTTTGCGGCAACTCTGCCTTTTTATTCAGGACTTAAAACTGTGCTTGCCACATAGGAGTTCCTCAATAAATATTGGTAGACATGCATTTGTTCATTCATTCATTTGTTGGTTACCAAGTAGTTGAATAATTCAGGAGTCTTGATTGCAAGCAATAGAAAGTCAAATCAAATTGGCTTAAACAAGAAGAAATGGATTCACAGGCTATTAGAATAGCTGCCGGCGTGGCTAGATCCAGGTGCTCAAATGATGCCTGGCTGTCTCTCCATTTCCAAGCTCTGGTTTCCTCTGTGTGGCTCATTGCCGACAAACTCTCCCAAGGGAGGGCAGTGAGAAGGCCCGACGTGTCCAGCTGATATCCTATCAGAGCAGTAGCCACCAGGAAAGAAAGAGCTTCATTAAAAATATATTTTTAGTGAAAAATCTAGGGCTCATCACTCACCACCTCTGACTTTCCCGGCTTGGGTCTCCTGCCCCCCCTAGCCCGAGTGGGAGCCAGGGCACCTTGATTCCTCCTCCACGCGGACTTCAACGGGCAGGCGGCTCCCAAAGGAAAGGCGGGGAGTTGTCAGCAGCACAGATGGATGCTGGGCAGGAAGACGCCACAGCTGGCCATTGGGGACAGGGTGTGGCAGGCAGTGCGGTCAGGGGTCAACTGCAGGAAACCTGTCACGGTGTGCTGCCAGTTTAAGAACATCCAAACCCGTAGAACATCTTTATAAGAGTTTGTCAGAGTTCATTTGAGCCAAACAAAAGACATGGTTTGAAGCTTTGAGGCAATGCCTCCCAGAGTAGTATAAGGCCTCTTTCCCACATTGCGGGGGAGGGGGATGCGGGGGGCGTGCTGGGTGTGGAGAGTTAAGATTACCTGCTCTCTTGAGGGTGTTTAGCTTCTGAGGGTCTCAAATGGAACGACTCCCAAGGCGTGTTAACCCAGATGCACAGAGCAGTGGACAGCGCTGGCTTAAGCAAAGACACACCTTTTTACTGAAGAGGTTCTGTGCCCAGTCAGGAATTTATGATCGGATCACCCTGGGGGTATTTTCGGTCACGGACATGTCGGATTATTATAGAGCCTTCTCATCCACATCCCAGTCCTCAGGCCTCAGGCGCCAGCAAGGAGCCTGGTGGAGGCAGTGATCAGAACCGGGCGGGGCCTCGGGGCGGGCGGGGCAGGAGCAGGGCGTCTCCGCAGGTGGGTGCCGGGGTTGTTGGGCAGCAGCTGCCAGCGTTGCCCAGTCTGAAGCCAGGAAGGGGCTCGGTGTCCACATTGAGCCTCAGAGGTTCAGAGAGGCCTCCCAGGAGCTTTGCTGAGGCTGCGTCAGGACAGTCGGTTTGGGAGAATGGGCTGTAAACGATTTGTCCCATGGGGGGCCAGGGCTGGGGACGGAGAGGGATGGAATCTGCGCCACCAAAATGCACATGTGTAATCTTCCAACTTTCAGCCCAGTTGGGAGATATGACATTTGTTTTTTCGAATTAAATTTTTAAATTTCAGAGAGAGCCCTTGTGCACTGTGACGTGTGCAAAGGTGGCATTTCCCAGAACTCCAGTAGAATGTCGCCCAGGTCTGGACACGGCTGCAGTCCACAGCCTGACTCTTGGGCTCGTTTGTGTGTGTCTGTGACTTATGCAGTTCAACATTCTTGTGAAGGGATAGCTCTTTTGTTTCAACTAATTTTTTAATGTAGTTTCACATCCTTTTTGCTTTCTTCACTTGGCTCAGGCTTTATTTCTCCTTCCGAGCACGTCTTAGCACCTCTGTGGAGGTTGCATCTGGCTTCTGAGGTTGCGCAGTGCCAGGCGCTGAGCTCCGGGTGGCAGCCCCGTGCCTTTATGCCTGCACCCAATGCTTGCTAGTGAGCACCTACTTGGTGCCAGGAGTGACAGAGACAGTGCTGAATTGAAGAGACAGTCCTCCCTTTGCAGAGCTTATAGGCAGTGAGGTGAAAAAGACCAGAGGAAAACCAGTGAGCAGTTAAATAACACGAGCTGCCAATGCAATGCCGGCTCCATGAGTCACAGCAGGGGGTGGGCTGTGCCCGCTAGGTGGGCTGGGAAGTGATCTCAGGTGCTGACCTCTCCTCTAAGGCAGCTCTAATGGACCACCGTCTCCCTTTCAGTGCTTGTAGCAGACACCCCTCATCTCCAGTATACAGCTTCAGGCTTCTTCCCAACACTGCTCTCCCTGCAGCCACACCTGGGAGCTGGAGATGGAACTGTCTGCGCCTCCCAGTAGCTCCTTAGTGGACACTGGGAAGGAAAGAACAAGCCGTCTTCCAGGAAGGAAGGAACTCGTTGGATCAGTAAAGACGTCAATCCAAGGGAGCCTGGGCCTTGCCTGGGACCCCTAACCAGCTGGGCAGCATAAGGACCAGAGGCAGCGTCACCCGCACCAGCACAGCGGCAGCGGCCTCACACCTGGCCGAGCAGGCCAGGCCTGCTGGGGTGCAGGCTCCCGGGCCTGGGCCAAGGTCCTGTTTTGGTAGGTGATGGGCGGGACCTAGGAGTCTGTTTTGCAACATGCGTCTCTGGTCATTCTGGTACAGGTGCTCCATGGACCAGACTTCCAGAGCCACTGCTCTGTGCCACCAAGTCTGCCATGTTTCCACAACTAACCAGTGGCCTCTTTCCCCACTTATTCCCATCGAAGGTCCAGGGCTCCGGGTGCCAATACTGGAAACTCTAGGCAGGGAGGTGACATGTTGGCCCAGCCTCCCACGATCTGGCCCTCCCTGCCCCGCAGCCTCATCGTGCACGACGCTGCCTCACTCCATTTGCCTCCGATCCCGGCCTCTTTTCAGTCTCGGGGATGCAACCACCCCACAAACCACCTGCTGGGACCGTTCCTGTGTCGGGATCCCTTCCTTCACCCACTGATCCTAGAGCCTGTCACTTTCTTGGGAAATCTTCCTTTTCTTCCCTGGGAGATGCTCCACTGGGCCATAAAATCAATTTATTCATTTTGTGCAATTTAGTGAATGGCACCTCTTTCTTAAGATACTTGGGATGCTATCTTTCAGAAAACTGTCATAACACTTAACCTCACATGGTCAAAGTCCCATCTCATCTCCTTGTCACATTAAGAACTCCCCCTCCCCCATGGCACTGGTCTCGGTTGCTATTGCACCTCCTCACTATAGTAACAATATGGCAATGTTGGTCACTACCTGCTCACTATAGTAACAATATGGCAATGTTGATTACTACCTGCTCACTATAGTTACAATGTGGCAATGCTTGTCACTACCTGCTCACTATAGTAACAATGTGGCAAAGTTGATCACTATCTCCTCACTATATTAACCAATGTCACCCCAATAACTTCAATAAAAAAGTTTTTAAAAATCTTCTTGCTTTGCGAGGGTATAAATAAAAAGTCTGTCTGTGTTCATGTTTGTATCCCAGCACCTGGGATTGTGCTTGACTCATGATATTGATTTCGTTAGTGTTTCTGCAGCTTTCTCCACAGCCTCCTTAAAGAGCTTGCTCCCTCCCTCCTTCTCCCAGACCTGGACTTACCTGTCAGTGATAAAACAGGGTCACAAAGCACCGCCACGCCCTGGTTTCCTGTCTCACCCAGTCCCTCAGAGCAGGGCCATGGGGGCCTGGTAGTGGCAGAGTTGAGTGCTGGACGCTTGACGGGGAGCTGCCTGTCGGGCCCACTCAGACCCTCACCTGAGGCGGCTCCTGGGTCCTGTGCACCAGTGATCACTACAATTCGGCCACGCCTCACTCAAATCCCACTGGTGGAAAGACAAAGCCCTTCAGAGACTGCCTTTATTCAGTCCTGCCAACTTCCCCGGACTCCTGCCCGTAACAAGCCTGAGACCGGAACCCGGAGGTGGCGGTGCCCCGGGCAGGCGGAACTGACGCCCTGGAGCCACGTCCCAGCCACCCAGTCAGGCCCCTGCAGAGTAGTAAGACCCACAGATCTTTTGTCTGGAAATCATCTCCCTGCAGCACTGGGAGCTGTTACCATGGAAACGAAATAGCTGCACTTCTGAGGCTCTTCGCTAACAAGGAGAAAAGCAGAGCCGCCTGTACGAGAACTGACCGGAACCACAATGACTTGCTGGGTTGTGACGCTCATGTTTGTCTGGCCTTGTATTGCGGCCGGAGCAGCCCTGCCGGTGGGAAGGCAATGAAGACAGACAGACCGGAAGAGGAGGCCGCCTGCGTCTGTCTGCTCGGTCCCCACACCCTGGGCACTCCCGGATGGTCCTGGGGAGGCTCCTGCAGCCGTGGGCAAACTACGGCCCGCGGGCTGGATCCGGCCCGTTTGAAATGAATAAAACTAAAAAAAAAAAAGACCGTACCCTTTTATGTAATGATGTTTACTTTGAATTTATATTAGTTCACACAAACACTCCATCCATGCTTTTGTTCCGGCCCTCCGGTCCAGTTTAAGAACCCATTGTGGCCCTCAAGTCAAAAAGTTTGCCCACCCCTGCCCTGGAGGGGAGCAGGGCTGTGTCCTGTGAGCAGCTGCTGAGAGAGGCGGGGCCTGCAGAAGGCTCCTCCCAGCTGAGCACCTCCTGTCCTGGCCTGTGAGTCCCCGTGCGCATGCCCCACGTGCAGGTGGCCAGGAGGGCCCCGCAGCAAGGACTCCACCTCTTCCTGGGGCCACACAGGAGCCATGGGCCCGCACCAGGGCCTCGTCCTGCACTGGCCGGTGGGGCCACAGCAACCACAGCAGGTGAGAATGGCCGTCTTCACAGGCGTCCACCCCCGGAAGCTGGCAACAGCCAGTGGAAGCCGGGCTGTGCTTGGCGCAGCTCCCAGAGTTCCGGGGGGTCTTCCTCATTGTTTTTGGTTCCAAATTAAAGGAAGAAAGGTCAGGGCGTGTTCCGGGGCACCAGTCAGGCCACTAAAGGCTCTGCGCCTTGGGGACACCAGTAGGTCCTCCTCAGGGGTCTCTCCTCGCCTCTGGGACTGACACCAGGGAATACAAGGCACCTGCCAGCGGCAGGCGTGGCCTGAGGTCAGGGACAGGTGTGCCAAGGACGGTCATCCACTCACCCTCCAGGTCGCAGCTCCAGGAGCCTGGTGGCCCAGGAAGACGTCCTCCCAGACCCCTGTCAGTCACAGGCCCCGTGACCAGCCGACCTCAGGGCTGCGCCCACCGCAGGGCCCTTCTCACTTCTGTCTGGGCCAACGAGGGCCGGGCAGCTTGCAGGAGCCTGGGTCCCGTCCACCGGGTGCTGCCCATTTCCAGGCCCGGGCCGCTCCTCGGACCCTCTCGGCTGCTGGAGCTCAAGGTGAGAGCGGGGCCGGGCGGCCTCCCTGGCCGGTCTTCATGGGCCAGCACAGCACAGCCCTGCCTAGAGGTTAGGGGGTGAGAAACGGGTCCTGCAGGCGCCGAGGCTGGGCAGGACTCGGGTACCGGACAGGCGGCTCGCACAGCCAGGGGCCCGGGCTGAGAATGACTGAGAGAGAGGTCCTGGCTGCCAGGCGTTTTGTTTTGTTTGACTCACGAGGGCACTGAGGCTCAGAACGAGCACTGGGCTCCCCACAGGCAAACACTGTGAGGCAGTCACGGCCGCACAGACCCTACGCAGGGTGTTCATTGCCCTACACTCCCACCTGGGGTCATGACCCCAGGAGCGGAGATGAGCAAGTATGTATGAAGCTACAGCATAAACACATCACGTCTTCAGGGAAGGGGCCTCAGTTTTGCTCATTCATTTAGCAAATCATGAATAAACTGTGCCTCAGTTTCCTCTCCTGTGAAATGGGGGCGGCAAGCAGACTGCGCATTTAGAGCACTTAGCCCCGAGCACGGAGAGCTCGGCGAACACGGCCCTGTCCGCACGGACACTGCCTCCCACAGACTGACAGCCAGTAACCGGAACAGCCCTGGGCCGGGCGAGGCCACTGAAACCACTGGAGGCGGAACGGTGGGATGGGAAGCTCTCTGAGGAGGGGGTGCAAGCTGAGCCCGAACAAAGAGAAGATCATGTGACAGGGAAACAAAAGAGCCCAGCAGGGGCCTGGCACACAGCAGGGGCTGGGCTGTGGGGGGTGAGGCAGTCAGATTCTCACAACAGCTGGGACGCCTGTTTCCCCAGGTCGCTGCCAAGCAATCCTGCGACAGCAGCTGGGTGTCCGACAATCCAGTCAGTGACCCCCCTACCTATGGAGACCGCGGACCCTGCAGGCCCAGGGCCTCACCCTGCCACAGGGTGGGGCTCAGTGCAGGGCCAGCCTCAGTCCAGCAGCCCCCTCCCCACATCCCCATCCGTGTCGGTGCTTCTCGCCTCCTCTCCCCGCCCCAGAACAGTCCAAGTTCATTTCCAGCCGCCCAGCCTCCAGAGACGGGAAAGTGTGCTAGCTTTGCCTTCAGCAGAACTGCAACCTGAGCCCTCGGTGCTTTGACATCCTGTTTCCAATTTCCTTTCGAGGCTTGAAGCAGGGACAACGCGGAAAGCCCACACATTCCAGAGAAAGCCAGCCGCACGCTCTGCCAGACAAGGGCCCAGGGGCGGTACAGCACGCTGATACTGCGACCCAATAGCGCGCCCAGGGTGACGCAGGGTGATGGTGAGAGGTGCCCGAGAGTGTCTGCGCTTGCAGAGACCTCTCCTAACAAAGCGGACACGCCTGGCGGCAAGATCAGCAGATGGAGATGAAAGCTCCGAGAACAGCCCTTCTAGAAGCAGCTTCTTTACGGACTTGGGATTAGGAGGAAACTTAGGGAAGATTCCAGGGAAGGGAGAGAGCAAGACGGGGTTGGGTGACAGGATCATCAGCAGGTTGCTCCCCCCAGGGTGGTGAGGGCTTATTTCACAGGCTGCTACTGACAACGGACAGGTCGGCCCTGGCCCAGGTGGCTCAGTTGGTGGGAGCACCGTCCAGTACATCAAAAGGAGGCGGGTTCCATTCCTGGTCAGGGCACTTACCCAGTGGAGGTTCGATCCCCGGTCGGGGTGGATGTGGGAGGCAACCGATGTTTCTCTCTCTCTCTCTCTCTCTCTCTCTCTCTCCCCCTTCCTCTCTCTAAAACAACAAAAAAGAAGTAATAGGCTTGAGGCGTGACTACCCAGCATGATGGTCCCGTTCGGAATTCACGCTCAGATCAGCCTGTGAGGCTCCTTTCCATGGCGCCCTTTGTGCCCAGCACGCAGTGTATATTCCAGGGCTCCGGGACCTGCTATGAACATCAAAGTCGAAGTAGAATGTCACCGCCTCAGACACATAGCCCCAAAACCAAACGGCCGGGGGCAGAAGAGCAGAGTGGCCGAGAGCCCCTGCTTCCCAGGCAGCCAGTCCTGAGGGCGAGTCCCAGGCGGGTTTGACCTTTCTGTGTGTGTCAGGGTTGTCATCTGTGAATTTAATTTGCTCACACATGTCCTGGGTCCTGGGCTCTCCGGACACTGCCCCCCCCCCCCCCCCCCCCCCCCCCCCCAGCAGACAGGCGGAGGCGGGCCCTCTGCAGGGAGGAGCAAGGGAGAGCGCTGCTTCCCTGACTGGGACCTTGGGCTCCGAAGGGGCTTTGCGATGCCCGGATGTGAGTGCGGAAGGCATCCCGGGGACTCCTCTGTCTGCTGCCCACGTTCCCGCTGGTGCGCAGCCTGGGACGCTCCAGCCCAACCTCGAAGGGAGCTTTTCCATCAGGTGAGCCCTGCCCTGCGCGTGCACGCATGCGCACACACGTGCACATGCACATGCAACATGCACACATGTGCACACACGTGTACACACAACACACACGTGCACGCACATAACACACTCACATGCACACACGTGCACACACGTGCACGCACATTCACACACGCGCGCGCACAAACACACCCAGTGATGGTCTCTCACCCGCCGCCCCTGCTTCCCGCAGGCTGGCCCATGCACTGGAAGAGGCCGAGTGGGACCATGACAGAGCGTGGGCGCCTCTGAGAAGCACCAGGGCCTGTGGCAGTGAGGAGCCCATGCTGGGCAGCGGGAGGGGTCCGAGGGGTCCATCCTGAGCCTTCCCTTTAAGGCTATGGGGTGACTTCACTGGGTTTCCTCCTGCATCTCCATGAGAATTTCCCTTGGCGCTCAGGCTCCAGCAGGGAACCCCCCTCCCCCACCATCCCGGTTCCAGCAGCAGCCCCCAGGTGCTGATGTGAGAGCAAGTGGCTGATCCCACGGGAGGGAAGGGGACAGGAGAGAGGGCACCGGACAAGGCTGTCCAAGGGCAGGCGGGCTCATGCCTCTGGAGCTCAGACCTTGCGGGCAAGTTTCCCCCGAGGGGGCTGGCTGAGAGCTGTGTCTGACTCTTCCAGTTGCTCTAACAGAAGGACCAATGCCTGGGAGCTGACAAACTACAGGCCTTTGCTCCTCACAGTTCTGGAGGCTGGGGAGTCAAACCCAGGTGCCAGAGACGGGCATCTCCAGGAGCCTGCTCCCTGGTCCTCAGACGCTGCATGCTCACTGCACCCCTCAGCACCCTCTCTGCTCCCCCTCTGCTCCCTCTCTGCTCCCCCTCTGCTCCCCCTCTGCTCCCTCTCTGCTCCCTCTCAGCTCCCCCTCTGCTCCCTCTCAGCTCCCCCTCTGTTCCCTCTCTGCTCCCCCTCAGCCCCCTCTCTGCCCCCTCCAGCTCCCTCCTGCTCCCTGAGCTTTGTGTAGACATAGAGCAGTGGTGTTAGGTGGGCCCTATTTGAATGGAGTCCCTGGGAGACCCAGAGGGATTCTGAGCAGTTTGAGGTCATGACTATTCAGAACAGAGAGGAAAAGACAAACTTGGTTTGTGGGGCATATAATGAAGAGAAATACATACTCACGTAGAATAGCAGGGACAGGCCCAGGGATGGTGACCCCTGTTTCACTGAGTGGACTCCCATGGGTGCCTGGCGATGCGCTGTCTGCCAGGTCGAGGGCAGGGGATGCCTGTCTTGCTTACGGGCTGTGTTCCCAGTGCCCGCCCACAGCTGGCACCCAGTGGGTGCTCAGAAAAGATCAGAGCAAACAAGAGAAAGCACTGAGGTGGGAAGCTCAGCGCCTTTCCTGTGGACGCTGTGTTTTCATAAATGAGATTTCTGTAACTCAGAGTTGAGGGCTAGGAAAGGGTTTCTAAGCATGCCCCCACCTGCCCGGATGCCCACCCCTGGGTATTCAGCGTGAACCTGGGCACTGCTCGGAGGGATTTTACAAATGGAATTAGAGTCTCCAGTCACTTCGTGGAATTGAGAAGATTTTCGGGGTGGGCCTGACCAATCAGGTGAGTCTTTGAAATGGAAGCATTTCCCTGGCCAGTGGCAGGAGGGATGTCGGGGAGCTCCCCGAGCAGTGACCCTGTGCAGGGCCCACAGGTGCCTCTAGAGGCCGAGAGCAGCCGGCCTCAGCCAGCGGGAAGTGGTGCCCATCAGACACCACAGGCACTGATTCTGCCAACAACCGGATGGGCTCCGGAGCTGACCTTGCCCAGAGCCTCCAGACCGGAGCCCAGACTGATTAGCACCGCGCTTTGCCCTTGCAAGACCCTAATCAGAGAGCCCCATGGAGCCCTCTATTTTTGACCTGCTGTAAGCTGCTGAGTCGTGGTGGTTCTCTACGCAGCAGCAGCAGCAGAAACCATTATCAGTGTAAACAGAAGGGGCCTAGACTTCTGGCCCGCAGGAGAGCCCGGCAGTCAGGGACATGGACTTGGACTTGTAGCCACATGCCTAGAATCAATTCCCAGCTTTGCCATTTTCCCAGTTTGGGCAAATTATTTAACCTCCCTGAGCTTTGGTTTCTTCATCCATGAAATGAGGATAAAAATAGCATTTTCCTCCACAGGTTGTGGTGAGAATCCAATCGGGCGAAATATCCAGAGTGCTCACGGCAGCGCCTGGCACAGCATTATCAATCCTGCTATTACCTTTTTAAAAGATTTCTAGAATCTCTCCCCAAAGCCCCAGACCCGGGAAAGCTGGGCCTGCAGGCCGACCTGAAGGCAGTGATCCTGGGCTGCCCCTCCCCCACCCTCCCTCCCATGCACAGCCCTCCTGGCTCATTGCTGTTTCCTGCTGGGCCCTGTCAGCATTGGAGTTTGTGATCCCTGACCATGGATCCATTAGCTGGAGAGTCAAGCAAAGCCTCAATCCTGACTTTCCCCCTGAAGGCAAGCCGAGACCCCCGCCCCTTAGCCCGGTGGCTGTAGTCTTCCAACCCTGCTCATTTGTTCTCTGGAGGGTTAGAGGGCTCTCTGGCCTTTGGCTAGAAAGGAAACGTGCAAGGACTCTTGCAGGCTTTTGAGCTGAAGATCCTAATGGATCCCGAAGAAGTGGCCCCTGAGGGCTTCCGAGCACCTAGTCCAGTTAGGGCTGCCATTGCCCCCACTTCCTGAAACAGGCCCAGCAGCCAGAAGAGACGCCATCCTCCCCTTGATGGCCCGAAGCCCAGGCCCGCTAGACACTCTGGACTGCAAGTGCTGGCTGCTCCAGGGCCTCACTCTGCTCTGCTCTGGAGACAGTGCCCTGGAGCCTTGCCAAGAAGCAGGAGGAAATGCCACTTGAAGCCCAAAGCCCTCTCCTGGTCTCAGCTTCAGTTATCCTGGAGCATCTGGGGAGCATCTGGGGAGCATCTGGGGAGTATCTGGGGAGCATCTGGGGAGTATCTGGGGAGCATCTGGGGAGTATCTGGGGAGCATCTGGGGAGTATCTGGGGAGCATCTGGGGAGTATCTGGGGAGCATCTGGGGAGTATCTGGGGAGCATCTGGGGAGTATCTGGGGAGCATCTGGGGAGTATCTGGGGAGCATCTGGGGAGTATCTGGGGAGCATCTGGGGAGTATCTGGGGAGCATCTGGGGAGTATCTGGGGAGCATCTGGGGAGTATCTGGGGAGCATCTGGGGAGTATCTGGGGAGCATCTGGGGAGTATCTGGGGAGCATCTGGGGAGTATCTGGGGAGCATCTGGGGAGTATCTGGGGAGCATCTGGGGAGTATCTGGGGAGCATCTGGGGAGTATCTGGGGAGCATCTGGGGAGTATCTGGGGAGCATCTGGGGAGTATCTGGGGAGCATCTGGGGAGTATCTGGGGAGCATCTGGGGAGTATCTGGGGAGCATCTGGGGAGTATCTGGGGAGCATCTGGGGAGTATCTGGGGAGCATCTGGGGAGTATCTGGGGAGCATCTGGGGAGTATCTGGGGAGCATCTGGGGAGTATCTGGGGAGCATCTGGGGAGTATCTGGGGAGCATCTGGGGAGTATCTGGGGAGCATCTGGGGAGTATCTGGGGAGCATCTGGGGAGTATCTGGGGAGCATCTGGGGAGTATCTGGGGAGCATCTGGGGAGTATCTGGGGAGCATCTGGGGAGCATTTGGGGAGCATCTAGGGAGCATCTAGGGAGCATCTGAGGAGCATCTGGGGAACATTTGGGGAGCATCTGGGGAGCATCTGGGGAGCATCGGGGGAGCATCTAGGGAGCAGCTGGGGGGCATCTGGGGAGCATCTGGGGGGCATTTGGGGAGCATCTAGAGAGCACCTGGGGAGCATTTGGGGAGCATCTAGAGAGCACCTGGGGAGCATTTGGGGAGCATCTAGAGAGCACCTGGGGAGCATTTGGGGAGCATCTAGAGAGCACCTGGGGAGCATTTGGGGAGCATCTAGAGAGCACCTGGGGAGCATTTGGGGAGCATCTAGAGAGCACCTGGGGAGCATTTGGGGAGCATCTAGAGAGCACCTGGGGAGCATTTGGGGAGCATCTAGAGAGCACCTGGGGAGCATTTGGGGAGCATCTAGAGAGCACCTGGGGAGCATTTGGGGAGCATCTAGAGAGCACCTGGGGAGCATTTGGGGAGCATCTAGAGAGCACCTGGGGAGCATTTGGGGAGCATCTAGAGAGCACCTGGGGAGCATTTGGGGAGCATCTAGAGAGCACCTGGGGAGCATTTGGGGAGCATCTAGAGAGCACCTGGGGAGCATTTGGGGAGCATCTAGAGAGCACCTGGGGAGCATTTGGGGAGCATCTAGAGAGCACCTGGGGAGCATTTGGGGAGCATCTAGAGAGCACCTGGGGAGCATTTGGGGAGCATCTAGAGAGCACCTGGGGAGCATTTGGGGAGCATCTAGAGAGCACCTGGGGAGCATTTGGGGAGCATCTAGAGAGCACCTGGGGAGCATTTGGGGAGCATCTAGAGAGCACCTGGGGAGCATTTGGGGAGCATCTAGAGAGCACCTGGGGAGCATTTGGGGAGCATCTAGAGAGCACCTGGGGAGCATTTGGGGAGCATCTAGAGAGCACCTGGGGAGCATTTGGGGAGCATCTAGAGAGCACCTGGGGAGCATTTGGGGAGCATCTAGAGAGCACCTGGGGAGCATTTGGGGAGCATCTAGAGAGCACCTGGGGAGCATTTGGGGAGCATCTAGAGAGCACCTGGGGAGCATTTGGGGAGCATCTAGAGAGCACCTGGGGAGCATTTGGGGAGCATCTAGAGAGCACCTGGGGAGCATTTGGGGAGCATCTAGAGAGCACCTGGGGAGCATTTGGGGAGCATCTAGAGAGCACCTGGGGAGCATTTGGGGAGCATCTAGAGAGCACCTGGGGAGCATTTGGGGAGCATCTAGAGAGCACCTGGGGAGCATTTGGGGAGCATCTAGAGAGCACCTGGGGAGCATTTGGGGAGCATCTAGAGAGCACCTGGGGAGCATTTGGGGAGCATCTAGAGAGCACCTGGGGAGCATTTGGGGAGCATCTAGAGAGCACCTGGGGAGCATTTGGGGAGCATCTAGAGAGCACCTGGGGAGCATTTGGGGAGCATCTAGAGAGCACCTGGGGAGCATTTGGGGAGCATCTAGAGAGCACCTGGGGAGCATTTGGGGAGCATCTAGAGAGCACCTGGGGAGCATTTGGGGAGCATCTAGAGAGCACCTGGGGAGCATTTGGGGAGCATCTAGAGAGCACCTGGGGAGCATTTGGGGAGCATCTAGAGAGCACCTGGGGAGCATTTGGGGAGCATCTAGAGAGCACCTGGGGAGCATTTGGGGAGCATCTAGAGAGCACCTGGGGAGCATTTGGGGAGCATCTAGAGAGCACCTGGGGAGCATTTGGGGAGCATCTAGAGAGCACCTGGGGAGCATTTGGGGAGCATCTAGAGAGCACCTGGGGAGCATTTGGGGAGCATCTAGAGAGCACCTGGGGAGCATTTGGGGAGCATCTAGAGAGCATCTGGGGAGCATCTAGGGAGCATCTGGGGAGCATCTGGGGACAATCTAGGGAAGCGGTGTGTGAGAGCATAGCCCAGGGATGCGGCAGGCACAGTACTTTTCATCTGGGGGGCAGATGGGCAGAAAGAGGGCCAGCGTTCTCTCAGTGGAAAGGAGAGCCTGGCATGGAGAGCCAGGCAGCCCCGTCCTGCCTGCCTGCCTGCCTGTGGGGCGATCTCTGGGCCCCTGGGGAACCTGTGCTGCTCTGCTGCCTCACTGCCTCCATTCCTCTCTTCCTTAGCTCTGCTCCCTCTCGGGTTGTGAAAATGGATGGCTGACAAGTTCTTCACTCACTACCTGGTTTTCAGCCTCAGTTTGGAGCAAAAGCGGAAGAGTAGACCTTGACTGCGCCTCTCTCTCTCTCCTCTCTCTCTCTCCTCTCTCTCCTCTCCCTCTCTCTCTCTTCCTCTCTTCTCTCTCCTCTCTCTCTCTCCTCCCTCTCTCTCTCTCTCCTCTCTCCTCTCTCTCCTCCCTCTCTTCCTCTCTCTCCTCCCTCTCTCTCTCTTCTCTCTTCTCTCCCCACCCTTTCTCTCTCCAAGCTTGTCCTAGCATTAAGTTTGCATGTGGTACAAAATGGGTGCAGTCTTCCATAGGAAATATTAGACATGTGCCTATTCTTCCTGCTCTTTTCCTTTCCTTTTCCTCATGGAGCCTTGCTATTCAAATAGAGCCTCTTGCTGAGAGTCTGTTAGGATTCCTGCGTCCCAACCT
>NW_005371645.1:2528509-2531940 GCF_000412655.1 Myotis brandtii
GTACACGATCTCGGGGCTGTTCCGAGATCGAAGGGGAGCAGTCCCGCCTGGGTCTGCATTCCTTGCTACAGTTGGACTGACTCACCCACTGCTTTGGGGGAAACAATCACTATAGAATCAGAAAACAAAGTGGGAAGGAGGTATGGAAATCCTGAACACTGAGTTACTAGAACATGGGTTTAAATTGAAGGCAGGAACATTTGTATGCGTAGTTACAGAACCCATTGTTTTGCCCAACAAACTAAAAGACTCCACCCTGGGGGAGAGGAGGTGAAGGTGAGCATGAAAACAAGAGCTAAGTGATGCCAAAGGACTCCATCCCCCAGGGAGCCCATGGCGCCCAGTCAGTGCCCAGTTGCCCTCCAATGGCCATCTGCTGGGGGCGCTCATGTGCCAGAAGGATTGCATACAGGGGTTCCAGCTCTTCCTGCACCAAGGACGTGCCTCAGTCCCCATCTGACTGCCCGAGACCCGTGTGGGCCCAGCTCCCTAGGATGGAGCAGAAGTCCCAGAGTCCTAAAGAGGTGATGCAGCTGGAAGCAAAGCTTCGCTAGGACTGAGATGGGACTGGCGTAGGCGGCAGGGACCACACCGGGTGTTAGACCTGTGGGGTCAGAAGGGACCTGGGTTCAGCAACCTTGGTACTTGGGTTCTGGCCAGGAAAGAATTCAGAGCCAAGGCCCAAACTGTAAGAGGACATGTATTGGTAAATCGCAGAGGTGGAAGAAGTCATTCCTAGAAGAAAAGGGCTTAGGAAACCAGTTCCAGAGGCCAAGGATGGGCCCTAGGCGCTTGGGAGTGAGGAAGTGATGGCAATGTGCCTGGGGGAGGGGAGAGGAGGGACAGGCTCCCTGTGCTCCTGGGAGGGAGGGGCACAGGGTCCTCCATCCTAAGGGTTTTAAGGGTGAGCTTTAGGGGAGGGCCCAGGGGAAGGTCTCAATAGAATGTTCAGCAGCTTTCCAGGGGTGTCCTTTCAGGTCGGGGTCTCCACTGACTGATTAGCCAGCACCAGGGCAGGAGTCATTACCCAATGCAGTGGGGCCTGACGTCAGCTGTGGCTGGTGTTGCTGCTTTTCTGGACCTGGAGCTGAAATGCAACTAGATGTTCTCTCTAGGGAGGAAAAGTCAGGTGGCCAAGGATTCCTTGCTCTGCTGGAGTCTAACCACCTCCCTCAGAACTAGGAGATACAGCTCTCACTCCCTCACCAGCGCAGGAACTTCCAACCCACCCACCCCACACTGTTGATTTACTTTCCTGCGTGCATGGTTCATTGCCTGAAGAGAAGGCACTGAAACTCCCAACTTCCTCCTTCAAGGGAAGACACAGGAGCAATGAAGTAGACTTACCATAGAATAGATCATCAGAGCCGAGAATTACCTCGGAGATCATGCAATGTAACCCTCACTCTATCCATCCAACCATCTAACCATCCATCCGTACATCATCCATCATTTATCATCCATCATCCATCCATCCATCCATCCATCCATCCAACCATCCATCCAACCATCCATCCATCCATCCATCCATCCATCCATCCATGCAGATTTCCACTAACTTGACACATGTGTTGTCTCCCGTAGGCAGGGTCATGCACAGCACCAGGAGGGTCCGTACTGGGCAAAACCTGAAACAGACCATGACTGTCCTCAGCAGCTTATTTTCAGTAAAGAGATGGTCACTAAGCACATGAAAGGAGGAACTAGATGTGCTTCCCTTGAGGTCCTGCAGGCAGTGCACTCTCCTGGGAGGTGAGGGCTCTGTAGGAAATGTGGATGAAGTCAGCATCAGAGAAGGGACTGAGGGGCCAGGCAGAAGCCATGCGCCGCCTTTCAGCTTCCCGTCCGCTGTGGAATGCCAAGGTTGGGCTTATGATAGAAGCAAAGCATGACACCTCACACATCTGGGAGTGGCTAAGCTCTCTCGTCTTCATTTGTTAGGGGAGCCCGCCCACTGGTGTGTTCCCCTTAGCTGCTCACCAGGTCCCATGAAAAGGAGAGCAAGGGCCCTGGGTTTCGGGAAGTGGGAGGGATTGCATCTCCAAGAGATACACCTGGAGAAGGATGTGTCCCTTTAAAAGTCACTTTGCTAGCAATCGCTAGCAGTTTTCAAGGTCTGGTTTTATCCAAGCACCATTCTAAATCCTACTTGCATAGTCTCCTTTAATCCTTGTAACAGTGTTTTGAGTTGCGTTCTATTATAATTCTCATATTACAGAGGCTGACACTGAAGCTTGGGGAGGCTGAACGACTTGTCCAAGGCCATTGACCAAGTGAGTGGTAGAGCGGGGATCAGACCCGGGTTCAAAGTGGGAGAGGAACTTGTGCTGGGTTGTGGCGCAGCTGCTGCCTCCACCCAGGGCCTGAGTCACCCAAGAGGCACTGCTGGGCGGGGCCTCCAGCTCAGCCCACTCAGGGGTCTGGTCCTCTGCAGCCACCATCTTGAAACTGTTAATCCTATATGATAAAAGGCAATTATGCAAATCAACCAAAGGGCGATGCACTGACCACCAGGGGGCAGATGCTCAATGCAGGAGCTCTCCCCTGGTGGTCAGTGTGCTCCCACAGGGGAAGCACTGCTCAGCCAGAAGTCTGGCTCATGACTGGCGAGTGCAGCGGTGGTGGTGGGAGCCTCTCCCGCCTCCGCGGCAACGCTTAGGATGTCCGACTGCTGCCCTAAGCCATCAGTTGGACATCCCCTGAGGTCTCCCAGACTGTGAGAGGGTGCAGGTTGGACTGAGGGACCCCCCCACTCCCGAGTGCATGAATTGTGGGCCTATAGTAATTATATGTTCAGCCCTAGCTGGTTTGGCTCAGTGGATAGAGCATCGGCCTGCAGACCAAAGGGTCCCAGGTTCGATTCTGGTCAAGGGCGTGTACCTTGGTTGCAGGCTCCTCCCTGGTCCAGGCCCTGGTTGGGGCTAGTGCAGGAGGCAACCAATTGATATGTTTCTCTCTGTCTTTACCTCTCTCTTCCACTCTCCCTAAAAAAAGAAAAAAAAAATCAATGGAAAAATATCCTCAGGTGAGGATTAACAAATTTAAAAAAAGAAAGAAAAAAAAGAAAAGAGAATTAAGAGTTTAATAAAAATAAAATATAATATAATCATCTCTCTATATAAAAGCCTAAGCGACCATCACAACCAAAACAACTGAACGGACGACTAAACAGGCTGTGTGGGGTGACCAGGCTGGCAGGGGGGGCAGTGAGGGATGACCAAGCTGGTAGAGGGGGGTCAGTGAAGGGTTACCAGGCTGGCAGGGGGGCAGTTGGGGGCAACCAGGCCAGCAGGGGGGCAGTTAGGGGTGATCAGGCAGGCAGGTAGGTGAGCAGTTAGGAGCCAGTGGTCCCGGATGTCCCAAACTGGCAGTTGGACATCCCCCAAGGGGTCCCGGATTGGAGAGGATGCAGGTTGGGCTGAGCGGACCCC
>NW_005371645.1:2532083-2542868 GCF_000412655.1 Myotis brandtii
GCTCAGCACCTGCAGCCACCCCCACCTGCCCCCCCACACACTGCCCCCCACATGGCCCCCCCCACCTGGCCCCCCCAGCAATCAACACTGCCTCACCTGACAGAGGCCTAGGCACTCACCACGTGAAGAGTCAAGGATGGGTGGTGTCTAGGAGCAAGGCAGACACTGTGTGTGGGCAGGTGTGGTGGCAGCAGCAGGGACAAGCCTCTTGCCCACCCATCTCTACTGAGGGTCCCCACTTGGAGGTTGCAATCCAGGGAGAGTGACTTGCCCACACCTGGCTGAGGCAAGAGTGTCAGTCTGGTGGGGGACCCTGGCAGCTCTGGGGGGTGGGATAGAGGAGGTGATGTGGGTGCTAGCCTGCGCCACAGGGTCCGGGCTGTGTTGGGCTGCACTGCCGGGTGCGTATCCCCTGCCTGAGAGAGTGGGACATTAAACAGCAAATAGAAACGCAGGGGGAGGGAGAGCGGCAGAGACCAGTGGAAGAATGAAACAATGTTTTCCATTTTAATAGCTTCAAAGCATGTTTTCTTGAATTTTGAGCAAGGGGCCTGCATTTCATTTTGCCTGGAGGTTACAATGCTGGAGCCTGGACTGCTCTGCTGACAGGGCGGCAAGGGCCACCGCCCACGAGCCTTGGGGCGCCTTCTCCCCTCCCCACACCACGGCAGAGGCCACTGCCAGGAAGGGGGCTCCTCCCCAGTCAATCTCATCGCTCCAATTTGGGGCTTTCTGATGGGTTTCGGCCCATGGCATTCTATCTGTCTAGCTTCTTAGAGTTCACTCCCATATATTTTATTTTACTTAGTTTTTAATGGTTAGATGTGCCTGTTTACCTTGCTGACCTCTTTCCACAGACTCTCTCATTTAATCCCCTGAGTGACCCTATGCAGTACATGCCATTATTATGCCCATTCTATGTATGAGGAGACCGAGGCTTGAGCGGCAAGAAGTTAGTGCAATGACTGAAGGTCTTTCTGCTGCCTCTTTGCCAACCCAACTTTGCCTGTAGTTCCCACTTGATAAAAGAGCTTTTCTTCTCATTCCCATTTAACTGTGTGGAAATAAAAAATTATGGATTTTGAAGCATCATTTTAAAAAATATTTTTATTGATTTCAGAGAGGAAGGGAGAGGGAGATAGAAACATCAATGAGAGAGGATCATGGATTGGCTGCCTCCTGCACGCTCCCTACTGGGGATGGAGCCCGAAACCCAGGCATGTGCTCTGACCAGGAATCCAACTGTGACCTCCTGGTTCATAGGTCAATGCTCAACCACTGAGCCACACTGGCCAGGCTGAAGCATCATTCTTAACACGTTCTGAGGTGCCTGGGACCTGCCCTGGACCAGCTCCTGAGCGTGGGAAGGCCTGGGTGCTGGTCTTGGGAAACACTTTCCTGGAAGAGGATCTACTGGGAGCATAGAAGCCACCGGAGGAATATATGACCTGGTACAACATTTCCAATCCCACCTCCCATGCGGCCAGCAGGCAGTGACTGCCCAGCTGCTCATGGGGAGTCCGTGACAGAAGGACGCTGTGGAAGGACGGACGCCATGGCAGGAAGGACGCTGTGGCAGGAAAGACACCGTGGGCTGTATCAGAAAGGACGCTGTGGCAGGAAGGACGCTGTGGCAGGAAGGACGCCGTGGCAGGAAGGATGCTATGGCAGGAAGGACGCTGTGGCAGGAAGGACGCTGTAGATGTTCGTGTGTGTCTTTCAATGCAAGGAGACACCCAAGTGTGCCGTGTTCCCAGCCCCTCCTGGGCCAGCAGCTGGTGGAGCTCTCTGCAAGGGTCACAGTCCTAGCAGGGGGCGCCCCTGGAGGCTGCCAGCTGACCTGCTAATCACCTGTCGTCCAGGAAGGGGAGGGAATGCGGAAAAGATGAGTTCCCAACAGAAGGCACTGGGGCCTGGCAAGCTGGCATCTCCGGGGTCCAGGCCTCCTCACGGCCCCGTGGCAACAGCTGTGCCTGGAGGGGGGCTGGTCTGTTTCTGCCTCCCCTCCCAGCGGCCGGCTGTGTGGGCTGCCCCCTGAGCAGGCCGCTGGCCAGAGTTCCACAGGCGTCACGGGAATTGCTGAGGGTGAATGTGGGGCAGGAGCCCAGAGGGGCAGGAGCACGAGGCTTTTCTAGATCAATGTTGTTGAATAGAAATGTAATGTGAGAAAAAACGTAATTTTGAATTTTCTAGTAGCCACATTTTAAAAAGTAAACAGAAATTTTATTTAACATAATGTATCAAAAACACTGCCCTATCCAGGTGGCTCAGTTGGTTGGAGTGTTGTTCCATACAGAAGGTTTCAGGTTCAATTCCCGGTCAAGACACATAGCTAGGTTGTGAGTTCCATCCCCAGTCAGGCCACGTATGCGAGAGGCAGCCCATCAATGTTTCTCTCTCACATCAATGTTTCTCTCTCTCAAATCAATAAACGTATCCTCAGGTGAGGTATATATATATCACTTTAACATGTACTCAATATTTTTTAAAAGTATTGACATATTTTACATTTTTTTGTACCAAGTCTTCAAATTCAGTGTGTATTTTGCATATTCAGCACATCTTCAGCACATCTCAGGCAGGACTAACACCAAGTGCCAATGGCCACCTGGGCTGGTGGCCGCCGTACCGGATGGCTCAGCACCAGGTGGTGGTAGAAGTAGAACTCGAAGTGTCCTGCTGACTGTCTTTGACATATTGGGGTTTCATATTTCAACTTCCAATCCTTCTTTTCTTCTAGGCTTGCCAGGTGTCCTCCAAGCCTCAGGTCCCTGTGGTTGAAGACCAGCAGCTTTGACGTCACCGGGGAGCTTGTGAGAAATGCAGCTCTCGGTGCCAGCCCAGACCTGCTGCATCAGGACATGCTCTCCACCAGGCCCAGGCGACTGTACACATTGCGAAGTTGGAAAACACTCCCTGCCCCTCCTGATTGCATTTGACCTTCATTTCAACCTTGGGCTCTCTTGTCACATGGATTCCCTTGTCCAACTACTGAACCATTGACTACTGTCAAATATAGATGACAGCCGCATTCTCGGTACTGTCCCCAAGCTGCAGAAAGCCAAGAGGATGGAAACTCAACAACAACAACAAATGAAATGCTTAAGATGGCTGCCACTTACTGAGCACCTACTATGAGCCCGGCTCCATGCTCAGCACTTCTCATGAGTGACCTCACTGACACCTCGTCCACTTCAGGAGCCTGGCGCATTATTACACCCATTGTCCCCACAGCTCAGTCCCGGTGGAGTGATTTAAGCCCTGGGTCTGCCTGATTGGAAAGCCCAGTGCTTGGCCAGGTTCAAGTCCATATGGTTTGAGTGTGTATATCTGTGGTGGTAGTGGGACTTACTCTTGCTCAAAATTTTTCTCATTCTGATTTGTTCATTCTCCATGGCTTTTCTCACAATGGCTGCTCCATACTTTGTTGTTCTTGAACCCCAGCCTCACCAACTGGACCCTCTGAAAATGCCTTCTCCTTCTAAGGAAAATTCAAACCGCAGCACAAAATGACTTCAGCTTCCATCTTCTTAGTCTGAAACCTCTGGGCATCTCTGCTGCACCCCGACTTTGCCTCTGCTTCATGGCTCCCCAACAACCTAATGGCTTTTGAGCTTTCCTGTGTGGGTCCTGAGTTCACAGCTTGGCATTCTGATTTACACCCAGAGGCTTGGTTAATTAGAGTTGCCCTGCAAGCCAAGCCATCTCAGGAGCAGAGCCCTCTGAGAGGTGTGGATGCACAAAGATGCAGGTCCAGGGACACACCAACCTCAGGCTCCAGCTGAACAGTTGGCGGCTGCTTCTCCTTCTCCTTCTCTCTCTCTCTCTCTCTCTCTCTCTCTCTCTCTCACACACACACACACACACACACACACACACACACACACACACGGCTCTCTGAAAGATTCCTGATGCACAGTCTTATGTTGTCATTGGTTGGGTGAACCAGTCTTGCCAACTAAGATGGGGCCCTGTCTCCAGCATCTTGTATGAGCCACAGTCTCACAGCCTGTGGTACAGGGAAGGCATTGAAGGGGTGCTTGTGAATGAGCACCAGGTGCTGAGTTTGGGGTCCTTCAGAAGTGGTCCCTGAGCAGGATTAGAGGGCAGGCATTTTATCTGAGAAGGAAGGCAACACCAGTAGGCAAGTGGGGATCAAGAGAAAGGGGGATAGCACTCAGTAAATCTCATGCTTACAAGACAGCTGCCCTGGGGTCCCTAGAGCTTAGATCCCATGAAGAAACCCTTGGAGCCAATAGAACAAACACCTCGGAGCTACGCAGCCGCAGAGTGAGAGATCCAGGATTGTATACACCAAAGCCCACCACTTCAGTTGAGGGCTGCTCACAGGGGTTCTAGCAGCAAGAGAAATCTCCCAGTTGGCAGTCAGCCACGTTACCTAGTTGGTGAGGGAGTGGGTTGGGGTGAAGGTGGGCCTGGGGTGAAGGTGGGCTTGGCAGTGTCTGCCTGGTTGGCCCATGGTGACTTGTTTAGAACTCTGACCCACAGAACCTGTGGGTGGGTCCCTGGAAAGGCTGGGCCTGAAGGCCCTCTCTGTGGGTTTTGTTGCCTGCTGTAGGCACAGCAGTAAGACCAGGCTCTAGGAACATGCTGGGACCCTGTCCCGCCCCCATCTCATGCTTTCCAGCTTGACAGGCCGACTAGCTGGGCAGACACATCCTTCAGCTCAAAACACAAGCTTCAATCAGTTCCTTGGTATCTCTGTTTCAGAGGCAGCGCTGCTGTTAGGGGGAAAGAGTCTATCCCAGGAGAAGGAGGGTGAAAAAGTTTTTATCATCTATGTATCTATCTATCTATGTATGTATCTATGCTACCTATCTATCGTCTACCTATCATCTATCACCTATCTACCTATCTGTCTATCATCTATCATCTATCTACCTATCATCTATCTTTCATTTATCTATCTGTATTCTCTATCTATGTGTGTTTTGGAAGGGTCATCGTGGGGCAAGTTCAAGGACCAGGGAAACATGTGACTTGGCAGTCATGGAAAAACCCAATAGGAGATGAGGGTGATAGTTTGGAATGCTGAAACCTTATTTTGCCAAAAGCAACCTAGATGGGTCTGTGTTTGGGTCAGCTTTCCTTCTAGAATGTTTATAGTAATATCGCCTTGTGGAAATACTCTGTGTGTATGACATTTGAATGTTTGGAGTGTTATGCATTAAGAGGAAGATAGAAGAGAGAAAAGGGGAAGAGAGAGAGGAGGGGGGAAAGAGAGAAGGAGGAGAAGGGAAGGGAAAGAAAAGATAAAAGAGGGTAGAGTTGATCGAAGGGTTAAAAAGCAAACTTGGAGCACGCCTTTGAAACAGAGCGAGGCAGCAGGCTCGCAGGTTTCCAACAGGGCCCTGGCGCCAGGCCTCGCTAGTCCGCTAGTCCGGAGCCCCAGGAAAGCTCCGAGGGGAAGACTCCTTCCTCAGAGCGAGCTCTTCTCTGCAGGAGGGACCTCACTTTTCAAGCCACAAAAGTAACTATGAGACCAGCGTTCCCTGCAGAAAAGTGGAGAGTCCCATGCAAAACAAAGAGGCTCAGAGCATCTTTGTTTCAACAGTCTCGCAACTGGATCTACTTCTCTTATCCTTCTGAATTAGGAGCTTAAAGGGAATTCATTCACTCACTTTCTCACTCATTCACTTATTCATTCAACAAATATTTATTGAGCATCTACTCTTATGGATTTAGTGGTGAGTAAGAAAGCCAAGATCACCACCTTCCTGGAGAGTGTGTTCTAGTGGTGGTGAGAGACAGGAGATAAAGATGCTAAATAAATGTAATCATGACAAATTCGATGACGGGTTAAAACAGTGATGCGTAGGTGTTGATTGGTTACATAAGCTGGTGTCTCATTGTCTACTGCTGTGTAATCCATCACCCCAAACCTTAGTGGTCTTCTCTGCTCCATGGAGTGTCAGTTTGAAGGCCCTCCAGGTGGGGGTTCAATTGGGGCTGGAGGATCATTCCAAGGTGCTGGTTCGCATGGCTGGCAGGTTGGTGCTGGCCGGCTGCTGAGATAGCCCGACCGTGGGCCATGGCTCCAGGTTCCTTCCTGGCTGTCTGCGCTTCCTCCCAGCGTGAGAGCCAGTTCTGAGCAGTAATATTCCAAGATACAGAGCGTGGGGTTGCCAGGCTTCTGATCGCCCAGACTCAAAGGCCCAGAACCAGCCTCTGAGGCCAGGACACGGGGAGGGGAAGGGACTCCACACTGGCCAGGCGGGCCTCTCTGAGATGATTTGGAGCAGAAACTGGAAGAATGAGTGCGTATCAACGAGGTGAGGCGCTTCGAGAGAGTGGCTTCCAGGCAGAGGGAAGAGCGAAGGCAAGGCCGTGAGGGGGGAGTGCAGGTGCAACGGCAGTGGAAGAGCTCGGAGCCCTGCGCTGGGGCTGCATTAGGACCCTGTGTTTCATTGGTCAGGCACCGCGCAGGCTCTGACGGACTTTAGCAGGAGGGGCATGGCCTGGTCGAGACTTCTCCACGCACACGTGTGTGGAGGACGCTGTGGGACCCTGGTGCGGGGGGGCTTCCCTGACCCTTGGGGCACACCCTCACCCTCACCTGTGCCCAGATGTGCTGGTGCTCTGGGCAAGCATGGAGGCGCTTCCTCTTAGCCGGGCAGGGGGCGCTCCAGGACCCCTTTGTGCCCTGCCCTGTCCCACACAACCCCGAGTGCCTGCCCAGAGGCGGAGGACACTGTGCCCTCTTGCCACCACCAGACATGCCTCCCACATAAGCTCCTCAGTAGACTCATGGCGGACTGTGGAGCCACCTGCCTCTTTCTGTGGGCTCTTGGCCCAGGGAAAGTCCAGCACATTAACTTTGTATTAGTCTGCTAGCACTGCCAAATGAAACCCCACAGACGGGCAGCTTACACAGCAGGCCCTGTCTCATAGCTCTGGAGGCTGGAAGTCCAAGATCAAGGTGTCTGCAGAGCTGGTTTCCCCCGCGGCCTCTCTCCTTGCCTGCAGGTGGCTGCCTCTCACTGTGCCTCACGTGGTCTTGGCTCTGTGTATCTTTGTGCATCCAAATGTCCTCTTTTATAAGGACACAGTCAGATTTAATTAGGTCCTACCCTGCTGGTCTCTTTTTAATTTAATCACCTCTTTAAAGGCTCTATCTCCAAATACAGTCACATTGTGAGGTATGGTGGTTAGGGCTCCAACATATGACTTTTGGAAAGACACAGTTCAGCCCGTAACACCTACTAAGACACTGTATTCCCAGGCAGGTCCAACAAGATGCTGTGAGACCAGGTGGGGGCTGCAGCAGAAACCTGGGGGTGGGGGGTGGGGGGCCGGGAGCGGGATGTGATAGCACAACAGACTGGAAGCCTCTGGACAGTGGAGATCCCTGCAGCGGGCCCCTCTCTCCTGTGCTGTGTCTGGTACCTCAAAGCCTCGGCTCTTCCAAATGTAACCCAACAGAATGTCACATCCAGGGCCAGCCCCGAAGATCCTAGGCCAGGATCCCTACTGGATGCACAGCCTTGCTGCCAACAACTGACAGCAGCCTAAACACACAGGGTGCTATGGGTTGTAATTGTGCAACCAAGAGTACACGTGGGAGTCCTAGCCCTCAGCACTCGGAGAGAGACGCACCTAGAAGCGGACTCCTTAGAGAGAGTAGAACGAGGTTGCTAGGTGGGCCCTAACCTGACGTGCCTGGGGTCTTCATAAAAGGGAAATCTGGACACAGCCAGGCACGCACAGAGGGAGTGAAGTGAAGGCAGAGGGCTGGAGCCGTGCACCCACAGCCAAGGACACCCGAGGGCACCAGAAACTGGCAGAGGCCTGGGCCAGTCCCGTCCCTGGCACCTTCTCGGGGAGCCTGGCCCGGCCAATGCCTCAGTGTTACACTTCTGGCCTCCAGAGCTGGGAGACAACACATTTCTGGGGTTTTCAGCCCCTCAGTTTGTGGTACTTTGTTACACAGCCCCCAGACCTCATGCACTGGTAGACCAGAGGGCTGCACTCACCGGGAGCAGCGCCCAGGCCACGTCTGCTGGGAGTCGGCAGGTAAATAACCCAACTTCCTGTCTGCCTGCAGTTGGGGGACTCTGAGGTGGGGGAGAGCCGTTTCTCAGGTTTCTGCAGTGGGATGAGCCTCCAGCACCCAGGGAGCAGGTGCGTGATGACACGCTCCTTTTTGCCTGTCTCATTTCTTCACTTTCTGCCCATTTCCAGGGTCTCCTGAAGAAACATCTTACACCCAAATCCTTGTCTCAGCTCTCCTAGGGGAGCTCTGCCTGAGGTCGCGTTGCCCCTGGCAGCAGTCCAAGTGGGGTCCGGCTCCCACTTCCTCTGTCAGAGGGACTGGCTGCCTCTTGGGCAGGCCCTCCCCCAAGCCTGGCCTACGCACTCCTGCTCTCTCCCAGGGAGGCGGTGGGACAAAACGGCTCATCTACGGGAGTTAAAGACACAAAACCCTCTTAGTTTACCCCCCACTTCCCTCTATCTCGGTCTCCAATCAAGGGCTTACCCAAGGGTCAGGGGAGGGAGAGTTTGCCAATTACTGCCTCATAGTTAAGTGATACTCAAAGCAGGAGAGCAGCGGTGTCTGTGGTGTGCGGCGTCCTTTCGCCAGGCCCATGTGCTCAGAAAACGTTCTGCAGGAAGAGGAGAGACAGTTAGAGCCCCAATCGTATGAGTGACTCGGGGTAGGCTGGGACAGACCTGGAAGAGCACATGCCAAGGGCCTGGGGTGACAGCTCTCCACGTGCACGGAGGACAGGCTGCAGTCATTTAACATAGTCCGCATGTTTTCACTCTCCTCTCGGAAGACACTCCCCTCCCCGTGAGTGGGCTGGGCTGAGTGACTCACTGCTAACACACAGGTGAGGTAGCATTGATGTCCGACTTTCAAGACTACATGGTCAAAGGCATCCGAGCTTCCTCCTTTCTCTCTAGAGCCAGTCATTCTGGCGAAGGCAGCGCCCTGTCAGAACACTGCCCACCAACTGAAGAGGCCCACGTGGTGAGGAACCGAGGCATCTGCGAACAGCCAGCAAACCTTCAGGTGGCCACAGCCCCGCTGGCACCCTAACCACAACAGAGCCAGAGGAACCCCCGAGCGCTCCCAAACCCGCAGAAATGGTGGGCTGGTGTGTCTTTGTTGTTTTAAGCCACTGAATTTTAGGGGTAACTTGATGCGCAGCAATCGATAACTAATATGACTATATTCTATTTGAGCTTTAGTGCGGGTGGGAAGAGAGAGCCAAACCAAGCACACGGCTGGGGACAGTTCAGCACCGCATACGTCCCCGGGAACCTGACTTCTCCAGCTGAATGATAGTTCAGACAGTAGAAAACCCTCACTTAAAAAGTAGAGAGAAATATAGGTCAGGAGAAAAGAGGTGCTTTTCCCAATGGTGATGTCCATTTTGGAGGGACCCTGGTCGTTGGAGGCAATAGACAAACTCTAGTTACAATGCCAGGGATCTCCAGCGGCCAGGCAGCAGTTGAGGGCTCAATATTGAGGGCTCACAGACACATTTGCAATTTCCAGGAAACAAAGCTGCTGGTGAAATTCCAATGCAGGGTTAATATGCTAAACTGATTTATTTGTGTTCCAGGAACATTGTTGGCATCTTCCCTTAAACAAACCTTCAGACCCCGGACACAGACAGGAGTTAGTGTGGACTCATGTTCAGCTACTTCTTGCAA
The DNA here is from genome assembly GCF_000412655.1 of Myotis brandtii. NCBI lineage: Eukaryota > Metazoa > Chordata > Mammalia > Chiroptera > Vespertilionidae > Myotis > Myotis brandtii. The sequence continues at coordinate 2,541,765 of NW_005371645.1, forward strand.
ACAACTGACTGCCAGCTGGCAATCCCTGCCTTCAGAGGAAGGCTCTTGAGCGCCAAGATTGAGGGGAAAGTCTCTACCCTGAAGGGGCCTCACAGGGGTGCTCATTAAATGATCCAGCTCCTAAAAACGTTCCTTTCCAGACATAATAAGGGTTGGCCTTCTTCTGTGGAGTCCCAGGCACCTTCAGTGTGATGATGGCCGGTGCGCCTTCGATGGCCCTGGTGCTTAAGCAGGCAAATAGCTTAACAGGAGCCAGGTCCTGCAGGACGAAGCTGTTTTCAAAGGCCCACTCTCTTCTCTCTCTCTCTCTCTCTCTCTCTCTCTCTCTCTCTATCTTTTACAGACAGTAACAGTCTGAGTTCTGACTTAAATATACACCTCGTAAAATAAGACAGTTTCCTACCTCGGGGCCTTTACCAGTACACCTGCCGCCCTCTCTCTCTCCTTTTGTCAATCCTCACTTGAGGATATATTTTCCATTGATTTTTAGAGAGAGTGGAAGGGAGGGAGGAAGAGAGAGAGACATCGATGTGAGAGGCATACATCGACTGGTTGCCTCCCGCATGCACGCCGGCGGGCTGGGGATTGAACCTGAAACCCAAGTAAGTGCACTTGACCGGGAATTGAAACCCAGACCCTTTGGTGTGCGGCTGGCACTCTAACCACTGAGCACACAGGTCAGGGATCACCTACTACTCTCTTTATCTGAAGTGTTCTGATCTCCTAGCTCTTAGAATGCAGTTCAGTGTTTCAACCTCAGTTTAAAGGTCCCAACCTCAGAGAGGCCCTGATGCCTGTGGGCACCCTCCCCTTCCGTCTGTGACAGTCGTTTTAGTGCCACTTGGCCAGACTGAGTCCGGAGTTATTGGGTGAAACGCAGGCCTAGGGGTTGCTGGGAAGGTGCTTTCTGGGTGTAGTTAGAGTCTGTGATCAGTTTGCTGTGCGTAAGGCAAGTTGCCTTCACGTTCCCTGAACAGCAGAGCTGAGGTCTCCCCAAGACATTCTGCCAGCCATGGCTTCCCTCCAGCTGGGCCCTGCCCACCCTCCCTGAGGGTTGGGCTTAGCTCTCCAGCCCCCCCCCCCCCCCCCCCCCCCCCCCCCACC
>NW_005371645.1:2543296-2561861 GCF_000412655.1 Myotis brandtii
CCCATTTGCTGCAAACCATTTGGTGCAATGAGTCTCAATGCAGACGCCGGCTCCGCCTCCGGTGGGCCCTGCGTGAGAAACCAGGCCCTTTGCTGGTTGATTGTCTTCCCACTGGGGCTGCCTAAAAGGAAATACAATGCAAATGCAGGTGCGGTTTTGGGAAATACACCTGTTAAAACAAACGTGCTTTTTTCATCTGACTCGTAAACTTAGCTGGATAGTCCACATTTGATTTGCGACCCTGCTTGTCCCATGTTGAACTTACGTTGGTTATGGATTTGCTAACTTATTTACTCTGTCTCCCACCTCCTGAAACAGGGCCACGCGGAGTGGGGATGTGATCATACGGAGTGAGTGAGTGGAGTGAGTGAGTAAAGGAATGGGTTTGTCACCTGCACCTTCGCACCTTCTGCCCTGAGGGCGCAGGTGACCTTCACAGGTGGGAGTCAGGTTCTGCGCAGGACCAGGGAGCCCTCGCCGCTGGGGGCTGGGCTGGCACGGGGGTGTGGTTAGTGTGGTTATGTAACTACTTTAATGAGCAGAAAATGGAAAAACAAAAGTGCAGGCAGCGATGACGAGAGGTGTGGCTCACAGACAGTGCAGGGCGAGGAGGATGGGACCCGCAGGCGCCCTGCGTCCCCTCAGGTCAGAAGGCCGCGAGCTGGGCAGCGCTGTGCACAGGGAGGCGAAGGGGCTGGACTCTGAAGGAGGATTTACTTTTCAGCGCATCTGGAGGCAGAAACCGCTTTTAACAAGTGAAGCTATTGTTTGACTTGGGACGTTGGCTCTTTCTTCTGCCTGCAGTTTCAGCCTCAGCTCACGGGCCACCTCCTCCCTGAAGCTGCCCTCTGTCCTCTGCTGCGACCACCTGAAGCACGTGCCACCACGCCTGCTGTCATTTGTCACCTGCTTACAACTCCACTTCCCCTCTAGGCTGCAAATTTCCTCAAACAATACATGTTTTATGTCCCCGCCCCCAACACACAAACACGCATGGTGTGGAACTGAATGTGAACTTGCAGTTGAAAGGCCTGTGGGAACCCTTTGACCAGCCGTCACCTGCCTCTCGGAGGCAGCTCCCGTCTGTCACATGAGCTCAGGTGTGGCTGAGGAGAGGCCGCGATGGGACATGGTTCCTGGGGACTGTCCTGTTAGTGGAGCCTAAGCTTACACTGAGGTAAGAGTGTCCTGGGTCCTGGGGAACTGCCTCTGAGCCCTGCTCCCCTCCCGCCAGTGGGATTGAGATATCTTTCCTGGAAGAGCCCTGCCTGCGGTCCTGCTGCCCGCCCCACTGCGGAGCCTGGCACCGCCACGACCGGGCCCTGCGCTGGGCTGCCGTCCTGTCCGTGCCTCCAGGCTGGAACCAGTGGGCCTCCAGATGGGCGTGGTCAGAAAGTGGAGGTGAAGGAAAAGCCATGATTTGGGGCCTGGGGACAGAGACTTCTGCCCCAGCTTAGCTACGTACCACCCATTGGATCCTCCCACCCCTCCTGCGACCCAGCCTCTCTCAGCTGTTCTCTCATTTACGCTCCTGCGTGGGACCTACGCCCAGCCGCCAGGAGGGCTCAGGCCTGGCTCTCCCGTCACTGCCGAGGGCTGCCCCACACATAGAATGCTTAGCAGTCTCCCTGGCCAGGAGCACCCACCACCAGTGTGACCACCACGATCTCTCCAGATATCCCCGGGGGCGAAATCTCGGGGAGCCGAGAAGCAGTGCAGTGAGGATCGCACTCAGTAATTCCCACGTGCTCAGAAGCCACAGAGCTTAAAAGAAGTGCTGCTCATAGTTACTGTTCTCTTATCTCAGGGAACATTGAGTAGCCTCTTCTGTGACTCCTTGGCACTTAAAGAATAATACCAGCTACGCAGGTGAGTGCCTGTGATGTGGTGGGCTCTGGGCTTGTCTCACCGCAGGGGAAAACCAAGGCTCTGAGAGCGGACGAGGCATAGCTCATATTACAGGAGCACATGGTACGAGCAAGATTTGAACTTGGGAGGTAGGACAGGTGACTAAATTTGTGCTCTCACATTGTAACTGCAACAAATTACCACAACTTAGCAAGTTAAAACAGCATCTCTCTCTCCCAGTGTCCGAGTGAGGAGTCTGAGAACGCTGGTGTGGGTCCCTGCAAGGTCGCAGTCAAGGCTTTGGCCAGGGTCTCACCTGAGTGCTCAGCTGGGGACACAACTACTCCCAAGCTCACGTGGCTGTGGGCAGGACGTCGCCCTCGGCTGGCTGCCAGGCCTTGCCTCTCACCCAAGGCCACCCTCAGTTCCCTGCCCAGGGCTCGCTGCAGAGTAGCTCCTAACAGGACACTGGCTTTATTTAAGCCGGAAAGGCGAGTGTTAGCAGCCGGACGTGGCAAGCCTTTGTCATGTAACCATGGAAGTGACGTATCCTCGTCTTGCTCTGTTCTGTTGCTGAGCCAGCCCACACTCAGGGGTGGGGGTTACAGACGCACGAGTACCCGCGGCAGGACCATGAGTGCCATCCAGGCAGCCCCTGCCTCCCGCTGGCCACACAGGTAGCACCGTTTGGGCTGCAGGGTTCTGTTTGTCTTGCTGTTCCTTTGTTTTGTAGGCTGTCTTGTCTGCTCAGGCTGGTATAACAAAGTACCACGGACTGGCTGACACGCTCACATGCATTCCTCACAGCTCTGGCGGCTGGAAGTTCACGGCCCCGGTGCCGGATGATTTGTTTCGGGGAGGGCCCTCCTGGTTGCGGACGCTGCCTTCTCACTGTCCTCACTTGGCAGAGGGAGACAGAGAAAGAGAACTGTCTGGTGTCTCTTCTCGTAAGGACAGTGATTTCACTTGGGCACTCCCCCCTCACGACCTCACCTAAGTGTGATTATCTCCCAGGGCCCGCTGCTGAATGCCATCATGTTAGAGGTTAGGCTTCCACACAGGCATTTTGAGGCGGAGAAGTCAGTCCACAGCATGGCTAAAATTTTGTCACAGAAAAGGACACTTTTCAGAGCGAGGGATGGTGACTCCTCTGGAGTGGACACCTTTTGTATATACTTCTCCTGACATTTAAACAAGGCGTGGCCCTGGTAGGGCTCAGGAACTATAGGCAGAGTGAAGGGAAAAACACATTCATAGGAGCAGAGAAACAGCCCAAGAGATTGGGACCCAGGGCAGGCGGACTTGAGTGGGAACTGGAGAGGCAGCTAAAATAAAGCAAGTAGGGGCTTACCTGGTTAGGGCAGTAGGACAGAGAAATGGGCACTTCAGAGTTCAATCTCTCCAAACAGCATTTTTAACTTGCAAGTGAGTATGACAATAATACTTGTGTCAAAGGGCCGCTGTGAGGATGGGAGAAGGTAATTCATAAAAGCCCCTAACACAGTGTATGGCTACACAGTGGTTGAGAACATCTGTATTAGTTTCCTCTGTGACTGTAATAAATTGCCACAAGATTAATAGGCAAAACCAATACAGCATTATTCTTTTACTAGAGGCCCGGTGCACAAATTCATGCACCAATGGGGTCCCTTGGCCTGGCCTGTGAGATCAGGCTGAAACTGGCTCTCCGACATCCCCAAAGGGGTCCTGGATGGCAAGAGGGTGCAAGCCAGGCCAAGGGACCCCACCGGTGCACGATCGGGGCTGGGGAGGGACATGGGAGGTTGGCCAGCCAGGGAGGGACCACAGGAGGGCTCCAGGGCATGTCTGGCCCATCTTGCTCAGTCCCGATCAGCCAGACCCCAGCAGCAAGCTAACCTACTGGTCGGAGTGTCTGCCCCCTGATGGTCAGTGCACATCATAGCAAGTGTTTGAGCAGCCTTAGCATATCATTAGCATATTATGCTTTGATTGGTTGAACAGACGACTGGAACAACTGGACACTTAGCATATTAGCCTTTTATTATATAGGATAGCTCTGGAAGTCAAAGCACTGAGCCATGGCAGGCTGCAATCTTCCTGCAGGCTCCAGGGGGAACTTCCTTGCTTTCTCCAGGGCTGAAGGCCACCTGTGTTCCTAGGTCAGTGGTCGGCAAACTGCAGCTCAGCAAACTGCAGCTCGAGAGGCACATGAGGCTCTTTGGCCCCTTGAGAGTGGCTCTTCAACAAAATATCGACTTCTGCGCATGGGCCACGAAGTTTCAATCACACTGTACGTGCACGCCCACACGTGGTATTTTGTGGAAGAGCCACACTCAAGGGGCCAAAGAGCCACACGTGGCTCGTGAGCCGCAGTTTGCCGACCACTGTCCTAGGTGAGCAGTCCTTCCTCCATCTTCAAAGCCAGCAGCAGAGAATCTCTCTTCTCTCACACCTGATTCCACCCCCTCTCTTCTTCTCTCTGTGATTCTGATGCTCATCTATTTTATGAGGACCCTGGTGAATACACTGAGCTCACCTGGATAATCTCGCATCTCAAGGTTCTTAACTTAATCATATTTGCAAGTCCCTTTTACTGTGTAAGGGAACATGTTCACAGGTTCTGGGGGTTAGACTGTGGATATATGCAGGGCATTGTTCAACCTATAACAAGTCACTCTGTCCCCAAAGTTTCATGTCTGTCACAGTGCCACCTCACTGGGGGATGTCCAAGCTGCATCTCTCCCGACATCACGCTGACAGCGTTGCTCAGTGAGCACTGTCCGTGGCCTCTGGCACCACCTCGCATCTGTCACGTTTACCTCTCTTCATAGACGAGGAAGATGAGACTCGGAGAACTAAAGTAACTCCAAAGTCACACAACCACAGCAAACAACCACCCGACAGACCAGGGTTAAGAGTGACCCTAATTGACTTCCAGTTCCGTGTACTTGGCACCAGCAGGCACTGTCTCCACACACACCCCATCAGACCCTGAGGCAGAGCTTAGAGCTCAGGCCCGACTGGTGAGGCCCCCTGTGTTTGGGGTGTGGTCAAGTCAGTGGGAGCCCGGGCTGGATTTCCCACAGCTTCTCACGCACTTAAGGCCCATCTTCTGTGGCTGCCTCCACCCCTGCCTTCGCATCATTGCTTTCCCTTCGGTGCCACCTCGTTGCTCCTTTATGATGGTGATTCACAGTCTCCTCTCTCATCTGCTTAGGGTTCTGCAGGAGAATTACATTGGGTGGAGCGTGCCAGGCCCTGATTCTGACGTGCTCTGTCCTTCACCCCGTGATCATCACACTGGGTTCTCTGGGTGTGTGGGCACCTTAATCTGCCCTAGGACCCACTCTGGAAGCATCCTCCGGGCCACCATGGCCATGGCTCTGTTGCTGAATCATGGTCAGGGGTAGGGTGCCCTTCCTTTCAGCTGGGCTCACAAACTCGAGGGGCCTAAAGCCAGGGGCTGGGGGCTCTGTTCAGCTGTCTAACGCCTGCTCAGCTCCCCGAATTGTTGACTTTCAGGAATTTGGGCCCAGATCTTCCAATTTCTGGATACAATCTTTAAAAACATGTTTTTATTGATTTTGGAGAGAGATGAAGGGAGAGGGAGAGAGAAACATCTATCGGCTGCTTCCAGCATGCCCCCTACTGGGGATGGAGCCCAAAACCCGGGCATGCGCCCTGACTGGGAATTGAACTGGTGACCTCTTGGTGCATGGGACAAGGCTCAGCCAACTGAGCCACGCTGGCCGGGCTCTGGACACTATGTTACATACAATATTTCCCTTTAAAAAATGTCAGCATCTATTTATAAACCATTTTTAAGCACCAGTAGGACAAATAAAACACGTCAGCTGGCAGCTTTGGTCCCATTGTGAACTCCGTGCTGGAGAGACCCTGAGACTCCCAGATTTCCTGCAGCTCGCTCCACATGGGCAAGGAAATAATGAATGAGTCCCTCGCCACCCAGTTAGAGCCCCTGCACATTCCCTCCTGCCCCCTGGAGGGAAGATAAACAAACAGGAAAGTCCTGCCCTGCCTCCACTGGGTTCAACCAGCCACGTTATCCCCTATGGGAGGCACCGGAGGCTGGGCTCTGGAGAAGCACCCCCAGCTGCAGACCAGCCACAGGCAGGAGGCTTCCCCAACGGGGCCAGGGGAGGGGCCTGGGCAGGGCCAAAGCTGGGTTCAAAAACTGGTGAGCATGAGCCTGGGCCATGACCGGCTGAGGGGCGCATTGCTACGGTGACCTGCAACTTCTAGAACCATCTTCATCCTTTGGAAACCTCTCCACGGGGATCAAGAGTTTCTTTTAGTGTCTCATGTAGTATCTCGTCAGCATCACAGCCACACGTGCCCTTCAAGCCCGCGAGGTGTCACTGCTCTTGAGAGGCCATGCAGAGTGCCCCCGGGGCCCCCATTGCCCAGCTTCTGGGCCAGCCCAGCACTCTATGCCCGAGGGAGCTCAGGGGGGACCCTGCCCTCTGGCCCTCAGCCTCCCTCCCTGGTGAGTGCAGCCAGCAGGGTCTGGCCTTGATGGTGAGATTGAGATTGTGGAGCACAGTCGCTGTGGCTCCTGGCACACAGCAAGCTGTGTCAGGCACATCACCGCCTCGTCACCTTTGAAGAATTTAGGTGGAGGGTCATCACCTTTGAACCTGCCATGAGATAGAGATGCGTGCTCTCCAGAGGGCCCGATGCACCCACCCTTGTCACATTCTCTCCCCTCATCTCCTCTATAGAAAGTCTACCCAACTTCCAAACCCACCTCCAATACCACTTCCTCCTCACCAGATGCAGTGGCTTCCCCCTCCTCCCAGCTCACTGTCTCCTTCATTGGCACATGCGCTGGGGCACTCCTCACAGCTTGCCCTGGGCAGTGGCTGAGTGGGTGTGTCTTTCTCCCTGGGGACAGGGATGCATCTTATTTTCATGTCACCATGGCACCAGGTCTTTGATACAATAGGTGTTAAGTCAGTATTTGTTGAAGATGTGTTAAAGGAATAAAGGAATTAGGCCTCCTGGAGTCACCAGGGAAATTCAGCCAGAGTGAGTGTGAGATTTGAGAGCCAGCCGTTGTCAGGCTGAATTTATAGACAAAGACTTCACATCTCAGAAGCTATGGGTTATTACAATAATAAACAACAACAATGCTAGCACTGATTGAGTGCCTGCTGCATGCCGGTGCTACTCTAAGCCATTCACACAGAATGTTTTCTTGAATGCTCACACTGCCTTGCGACATTTGTTTGACTTTATTGGCTCACCATCTAGGGGAGTGCGCTGAGGTCCAGATGGCCGGGAATGTGCCCAAACACTTACCACTGGCCAGTGGCAGAGCAGGGATTGAAGCAGGCATCTTGGTCCCCACAGAAGTAGATCCTGAAACAAATATCTGAGTGCAAACAGTTCATTTGCCAGGTGTTCCAGGAGCCCAGGTAGGAGACAGGAAGCTGAGGGAGGGCAGCGGGGGCCTTAGGGAGCCTGCCGTCTCTGGGGGCAGCGGGGCCTTTGTCCTCCAGCTCCCATTCCTCTCTGGCTGGGGCTGTTCTTGGGGGCGTGGGCCCCGCACGCCCAGCCTGGCCTGAGTGAGTGGAGCCTACTCCCTGGGCAGGGAAAGCCCAGCTGTGTGGCCCAGCGAGGTGAGTGCAAGGCTGCAGCGGGCTGACCTCCTGGTCGATACCAAGATGCTGAGTTCAGAGTCGTTCCTCTCACCAGCTGGAGGCTGGTGCTGCTCACTGAGAGGCTCACGAGACGCATGCTTCCCCAGGCCCTGCCTGGGCACGGCTCTGTTCCCATAATTAGCGCCACCTCCTGGTGCCGCCCTGTGCCCTCTTCAGCACACACATACCAACATGAACCTGTAGGCGGCATGTTTGTTCCCTTTGGAAGGAGCGAGGGAGGTGGGGGCAGGTTGGAGAGCCGTGCTGAGGGTCTCAGAGGCTCACCACATGGCAGTGGCCACAGACCGGCCTGCATGGCCACAGACGGAGAGTAAGTCTTGCTTGTTTATTTAGGAAATCTGGGCCTGTTAACCAGCCTAAGGAATATTAGAAGTAAACTCTCATTTGTGAAATGAAATAAAATTGGTGAACTTCAAGACACTGGATTGATTGGCGGAAGACTTTGAGAGAGGTGTGCACAGGTGTGCAAGCGCAGCTGCCTGTGCTATCTTAGCACCTGGTAACTGGGACCAGCAACAGCCAGCTAAGGAGCCCTGGCCCCTCCCTCCATCCCTCTGCGGGCAGCATGGCCGGTGAAGCACGCAGGCCTGGCACCGCTCCGTCTGGTCCAGTCCTGGTTTGCCCAGCAGTGAGGACCTCAGTGTGAGTCATTCAATCGTGCTGAGGCTCGGTTTCCTCACTAATCAAATGAATAGACACACTAGCTCTTGCCTCTAGGCCTGCAGTGAGCATAACGGGGCACGGACATCAGCAGCTGCCCGGTGCCCAGCTGCGAGCGGCCCGAGAGTTTGGCTGAGAACAACTTCTGGGTTCTTTCTCGGTCCACAGGCCCAGCTCGGGCACCCCGAGGGCTCCTCCTGGTGCGCAGGCCCAGCTCGGGCACCCCGCAGGTTTGGCTCTGAGGCCGCCATGTGGGGCGAGGACGGCGCCTCGGCACCGCCTTCCTGGGGCTGGCCTTGCCTTCAGTTTGCACAGAACCGCAGCACCTGACAAGCAGTAAACCTGGTGCCTGCAGACCGAGCTGCCGCTGAAGACTCTACCACACTTAGCGTTTCTCGGCTCTTAATTAGCAAGCGAGCACAGGAACGGCCAGAGGACCCGCTTTGCTGCAGCCATTCCTGGGCCTGAGACGGCGGGGCAGTTGTGCCTAGTGAAGCCCTTACAGACAGCCCAGAGGCCGCGCTGCATTCCTACTGTCCGGACAACTCCTGGGCCTGTCCCTGAGACCTGAGCCGGCTTCTGGGTACCCGCGTGCGAAGGCGAGAACTGGAGCTGCCACAGTTCATGTTACTCCGAGCTCCGACCTGTGCTCATGGGGGTGGTGGCTGAACAGATAGGAACACTGTCCTTCCCGCCTCGTCAGTTCTGGCTGCACAGTAACCAGCCAGCAGGGGCAGGAACAGACTCAGGGGTAACACAGGCGAGACAGCCTGTGACAGCGCCGCTGGCTAGGGAGTAACAAAGGAAGGAAGCCAGACCCCCAATTAAGCTGGATTCCCGGGAGAGGCATTTCCCAGACCCTCCAGGGAACCGCCGCACCCTCCCCCAAAGAGGCTGGTCCCCAAGAAGGCAGGAAAGACCACTTTCCAATCTCCTCAGATTAGGGTGGGGGGGGGGTGTCAACGGGGGAATTCCTCTTCTGGGCACCTGCCTGTCAACCAGATGTGCTGGGCCAGGAAAGCCTGGGGAAAGGGTGGGCAGGGGGTCGCGCAACAGGAGACCAGGAAAGGCTCTGGCTGGTTTGAAGGAAAGCGGGCTCTTCCTGAGCCCAAGGAGACAGTCAAAGCGAGAGGAGGCCTGGGCCGCACACTGTGCAGCGGCCCCGCGGCCCACAGAGCAGAGAGGAAGCAGGACAGAGCCTCCACGCAGCGAACGCCCCGCTGGGGTCCTGGCGCCCCTGCTCGGTGAGGACAGGCGGCCAGAGGCTGGGCTTCTCCCACAGGAAACGCGCTGAGCCCTGCCCTTGGGGGGCGGGCTTTTTTTTTTTTGCTCCACTAAACCTCGCCCCTCAAGTCCTGGGATGTGTGTCCCTAAAATGCCTTTCCTGCAACACCGTGGAGGAATCCTGTGTCCTCCAATGAACACTCCCAGAGACAGGGAGGCCACGTGGGGGTACAAGGCTTTCCTGGACAAAGGAAAAGCCAGGGTGGTGGAGGGAGGGGTGTCAGGTTTTAGGAGGGACAACGAGAGACTTGCAGGCGGGTGAGAGCGGAACACTGTGGCAGGCAAGTCCCCCGAGGCCTGCAGAGGCCCTGGGGCTTGGGAGTCCAGCCAACAGACACTGCCAAAGCCTCCTGTTACCAGGCTGAACCAGATGAGGCTGAGGCAGATGAGGCTGAACCAGATGAGGCTGAGGCAGATAAGGCTGAACCAGATGAGGCTGAAGCAGATGAGGCTGAACCAGATGAGGCTGAACCAGATGAGGCTGAGGCAGATAAGGCTGAACCAGATGAGGCTGAAGCAGATGAGGCTGAACCAGATGAGGCTGAACCAGATGAGGCTGAGGCAGATAAGGCTGAACCAGATGAGGCTGAAGCAGATGAGGCTGAACCAGATGAGGCTGAACCAGATGAGGCTGAGGCAGATAAGGCTGAACCAGATGAGGCTGAAGCAGATGAGGCTGAACCAGATGAGGCTGAACCAGATGAGGCTGAGGCAGATAAGGCTGAACCAGATGAGGCTGAAGCAGATGAGGCTGAACCAGATGAGGCTGAACCAGATGAGGCTGAGGCAGATAAGGCTGAACCAGATGAGGCTGAAGCAGATGAGGCTGAACCAGATGAGGCTGAACCAGATGAGGCTGAGGCAGATAAGGCTGAACCAGATGAGGCTGAAGCAGATGAGGCTGAACCAGATGAGGCTGAACCAGATGAGGCTGAGGCAGATAAGGCTGAACCAGATGAGGCTGAAGCAGATGAGGCTGAACCAGATGAGGCTGAACCAGATGAGGCTGAGGCAGATAAGGCTGAACCAGATGAGGCTGAAGCAGATGAGGCTGAACCAGATGAGGCTGAACCAGATGAGGCTGAGGCAGATAAGGCTGAACCAGATGAGGCTGAAGCAGATGAGGCTGAACCAGATGAGGCTGAACCAGATGAGGCTGAGGCAGATAAGGCTGAACCAGATGAGGCTGAAGCAGATGAGGCTGAACCAGATGAGGCTGAACCAGATGAGGCTGAGGCAGATAAGGCTGAACCAGATGAGGCTGAAGCAGATGAGGCTGAACCAGATGAGGCTGAACCAGATGAGGCTGAGGCAGATAAGGCTGAACCAGATGAGGCTGAAGCAGATGAGGCTGAACCAGATGAGGCTGAACCAGATGAGGCTGAGGCAGATAAGGCTGAACCAGATGAGGCTGAAGCAGATGAGGCTGAACCAGATGAGGCTGAACCAGATGAGGCTGAGGCAGATAAGGCTGAACCAGATGAGGCTGAAGCAGATGAGGCTGAACCAGATGAGGCTGAACCAGATGAGGCTGAGGCAGATAAGGCTGAACCAGATGAGGCTGAAGCAGATGAGGCTGAACCAGATGAGGCTGAACCAGATGAGGCTGAGGCAGATAAGGCTGAACCAGATGAGGCTGAAGCAGATGAGGCTGAACCAGATGAGGCTGAACCAGATGAGGCTGAGGCAGATAAGGCTGAACCAGATGAGGCTGAAGCAGATGAGGCTGAACCAGATGAGGCTGAACCAGATGAGGCTGAGGCAGATAAGGCTGAACCAGATGAGGCTGAAGCAGATGAGGCTGAACCAGATGAGGCTGAAGCAGATGAGGCTGAAGCAGATGAGGCTGGGGCAGATGAGGCTGAAGCAGATGAGACTGAACCAGATGAGGCTGAACCAGATGAGGCTGTACTAGATGAGACTGAATCAGATGAGGCTGAACCAGATGAGGCTGAACCAGATGAGGCTGAACCAGATGAGGCTGAGGTGGCATCCAGGACCCCCTCCTGAGCAGGTTTCTCTGTCTGAGTCTCTTGGGCAGGGACTGGGGGAGGGTCAAAGGTTCTTTCTGAGTTTTTTTTTTTTTTAATAAACAGCTTAAAATCAATGTCCCCTAAGCAGCTTCGGGTGGTCGAATAGGGTCCCCTCAGGGTTGAGAGTCCTGACAGTCCTCATGGAAGTGCCAGGTGACCCTTGAACCAGACCCCCAGGGTCGGCTGGGATTTCTGTCCCCACCTCCTTCCAGTGCACACTAGGGCATGCCAACCTCAGCCTCAGGGAACTGGCCCGGCAGCCTCTCCTTCCCAAAACTCTTTTCAAATGTCTTTCAAGAACCCAAATGTTCAGAAACAGGGCTTTCCCTGCAAATGGTCCCTGGGTCAAGCCTGTTACTGTCAGATGAGGGAACCAAGGCCCAGAGACCGTAGCTACGAGTCCCAGGTCTAAAGGACCTCATGGTGAGTTGGGACAGAAGCTCAGGTCTCCCATTGGGAGGGAGGAGAAAGGTGTTGGGGGAAGGGAGGTAGAGAGAGGGGGAGCAAACACTTTTATTCAAAACTCCCACTAGCCGGCCCAGCCCGGGTCTCAGGTGGCTGGAGGTTGTCCCGAACACCGAAAAGGCTGTCTGCTCAGGACGCACACCTGGGTTGCAGGTTTGATCCCCAGTCAGGGTGTATACAGGCGGCAACTGATAGATGCTTCTCTCTCACATCAATGTTTCTCTCTCTCTCCCCCAAAATCAATAACAACATATTATTGGGTGAGGATTAAAATACAATCCCACTGATGAGGGGCAAAGGTCTGCTTAGTAATAATAACAACGACCATCTTTTATTGAGTGCTGGCTATGTGCTAAGAGTCATAGTTGGCTCTTTAAAGGTGGGCGTTGTTACCACACCTGGAATATAGAGGAGGAATCAGACTAGGGTGGGGAAGTAATTGCTCCAAGACACCCAGCGCAGCATGGGATCAGTTTCCCCTTAGAGCAGCGGTTCTCAACCTGTGGGTCGCGACCCCTTTGGCGGTCGAACGACCCTTTCACAGGGGTCGCCTAAGACCATCCTGCATATCAGATATTTACATTACGATTCATAACAGTAGCAACATTACAGTTATGAAGTAGCAACGAAAATAATTTTATGGTTGGGTCACAACATGAGGAACTGTATTTCAAGGGCCACAAGGTTGAGAACCACTGCCTTAGAGCTCCCTCTCCCGGTGTAATTGACGGGTCTTCTCTTTTTCTAGATTCCTGAAGACTTTAACTTCTTTCCCTGGTGCTTCACTCCTTTCCTTTTCAAACCGACAAGGCGGGGGCACCGTTATTCTGTAATGTTTAGAGCACTGGCAGCCAGAACTGTGGGAGGAGGTAGGGGTCAGAGGGGCCTGGATTAAAAGAAGAGAAAAGAAGAGAAGAGAAGAGAAGAGAAGAGAAGAGAAGAGAAGAGAAGAGAAGAGAAGAGAAGAGAAGAGAAGAGAAGAGAAGAGAAGAGAAGAGAAGAGAAGAGAAGAGAAGAGAGGAGAGAAGAGAGAGAAAGGAAAGAGAAAGGAAAGGAGAAAAGAAAAAATTTTAAAAAGTGAGAGAAGGACTGGATTGAAATTCTGACTCTGACCCTTGCTGGCTCTGTCCCTGTGTGAGCCTCCAGGTCCTTGCTGGCAAAGGATAAACCAACCAAAACCCTGTGCTTGTGAGCCGTGCCTTCCGACAGAGCAGAGTGCTTGGGGCCGCCATGGAGACCTTGCAGGGCCCTCTGCTGCAGCAGGTCCTCACCACAGTGAGAGCAGGCCGGCTCGGGGCTGACAGTTCCTGCAGCAGGAGGAGGGCGAAAGCGGGCAGCAACTGACACTCAAGATAGTCAGCCGACCAGTGGCCCTGGCCTTTGCTCTGTTTCCCGCCTGGACAGTGGGATGAAGTCACAGAGCTGGCCTCGGGGCCGCTGGCCACGCTGAGCAGCAGGAACGCGAGCCTGTGTGCACACCAGCCCAGGCAGAGCCGGCCCTGGGGGTGCTCAGACGACTGTCAGTCTGGCTCAGTGTCGTGCTGTCAGCATCGTGAGATTCCCAGTAATTGCTGCACGGGGCCCTGTGTTTTCACCTGGCTCTGGCCCACACGGTACGCAGCCAGTCTGGCCTGGACAACATAGTGAAGCACAGAGCTGGGGCCCCTCCAGCGTCCAGGGGCTTAGCAGGAGGCCCTCGGTGTGCATTTCTGACACGGCCCCAGGCCCTGCTGGTGCTACTGGGCTACGGACGCCTGGTGTTTTGTTTTGTTTTGTTTTGAGAACTACTGATTCTGGGAACCCGGGTTGGCACATCGGAATCCCAGGGAAGTGCCCGCTCCCCTGCCCCCAGGTGAGTGGAAGGCTCCGAGTGACTCCTGGCTCCAGTGTGTTTTTAAAAGCTCACCAGGTGGTTCTAATGTACAACCAGGACCAAGACCCACGGGGTTTGAGCAGAGTCATGACTTTCTCTCCGGAAAAGGAAGGCATCAGGCACCCAGGCCCCTCCTAGCCCCTCTGCGGGGGGAACCCTTAGGGAGGGCAGGAGGCAGGGTGTTCCACGAGCACCTCAGATGAGCCTTGTCCTGGGATAGCTCGGAAGGCCCGTGAGGAGTGGCGTTTCTTCATCTCTAATGTGCACAGGAAGCACCTGGCATCTTGTTAGGAGGCGATTCTGACTCGCTAGGTCTGGGGTGGGTCCAAGAATTTACACTTCTTCCTCGCTCCCTGGGCCAGGATCGGGCGGGTAGGACGATGTTTGAACAGGTCATCGCAGGGGCTCAGCGCGGCAAGGCCCGAGACCAGGCCCCTCCAGGGAAACCGAGGACCCGCGTGAGGAGCTATATCAGGGAAGTGTCATCCAGTTACAGGGGACAGACCTGCAGTCCCCAGGAAGCCTGGTGCGGCTTAAGGTGGAGGTGATTCTTGGCAATCGAATCGGCGCGCGCCAGCCCACCTCCGTCAGAACAGTCGCCAGCACACGGCTTCACAGAGCACGGCCATCCGCCACCGTCCATGCCCACGCCGCGTCGGTGGCATCGCTGACCCTGACCGCTAATCGCTCAGCAAGCGCTGCCTCTGTGTCTATGTCTCCACATTAGTCTGGTTAGTGTGCTTTGTGCCTGTTTATTCTACAGCCGGAAAGACTTTCAATAGCCGCCCTAGTAAATTGAAAACGGATTTGACTACCATCTGACTTTAACCGAGCTTTACAACCATTCAATGAACAGCACCAGTAATCTTCCTGGTAATTAGGCGGGCGGAGGTCCGCCAGGCACGGCGTTGAGCACATTCGTAGCCAGCACCCACCCAGTCGTATTTTGGGGGGTTCCACATGGCAAGCACGTGAGCGTGGGGACGCCAGGACGGAGTGCCACCGCTAGCTGGCGGTAAACCCGCCTGCAAACACAGGGTTCACTACGGGGAGAAGGGGCCTTTGTGGCTAACACACATCTGAGCATTCCTGCTGACAGAGGAGAAATGGTTTCCTTGGTTGCTAGGAAATAGATTAGTTCCTGCGTCTCACGGCCTTCTCCCCGCAGCTGGCGACCCCACAGCGGAGGTGGGGAGCATCAAGTTCCTGCCCCTCGCGAGGTGACTGTGAGCTAGAGCTGGGTGCAGACGGGCGGGGACGGCTGCAATGCAGCAGTGAGGATCGGAGGCTGATGTTCAATTTCTGAGAACAATTGCAATTTCATGTGCCCAAGGTTCTCTGCCAACTGTCAGACTTTGAAAGGAGACAGATTGTTGATGTGTATGAGAAATTGGCAACTGTAACATAACCCAAATGTTCCTGTTTCCATGTCTACAGCAATTAAATCCCCAAAATATATCTCAGCATTTAACAAAAACTTAGGCTCCTCGAAAAAATAAATGTTCCCTGTTAGAACCAGTTCAACAATCCAATATTCCCCATCCCGGAAAAAGCAACAAGACTAATTCCGCGATGCAGGCACCTGTGAGTGAGACTTCAAAACACCCCCAACCAGGCGGCGACATCCGAGTGTCCAGGCCGGGGCTGCAGGCGGACTGACGCTGAGCTCCCTTCTCGGAAATCTGCGTGCTGCCAGCGTGGCAAACGAATCTGACAAACGGTGAAGGGTGACTGAGTTGCAGGCTCTTGCGATGTCAAGAGGCCCTCACCAGAGGCTTGAGAACAGGGCATCGTGGCTGCAGGGAAAGCATGGAGCGGGGCCTGGGCTGAGGGCAGCCGGGACCCAGCTGGGGGTCATGGGGGTCCCCACACTGCCACTGCCCTGCCAGGCGAGTCCCTGTTTAACTGCTCTGGTCTGCTGCCTCCTCTAGCAGGGGGATAATGTGTTTCTTCACAGAGTTGTCTGAGGATTCGAGGATACACTGTGACAAAGCACCTGCTTCAGGGCAGGTCTGCAATGAGAGCTAGGAGCATCTTCTCCTTCTCTTCCCAGACTCCACCCCTTTCCATTCAGTCTAGCAAATGCCAAAGTCTGCCAAAGACCCCAAAATAAGGCCCTATTCTCAAGGAGTGTTCAGCCTATTGGTCTGTTTACCTCCCCAAATATTACAGCTGGAGGAGACGGGGTCTTCCTTCAAGCCTGTGAGGAGTCCATGAAGTCTTTGTGCTGTGGGCCTTCCTGACTTTCCTCTGAAAGGCATACATATTATGCGACTAGAGTGAATATGAAAGTTCAGCAGTGTCCCCACCACTGTAACTCACCCATCATCCTTTGGACCTGGCTTCTGTAAATACTGACTCTGACTACTGTAGCTTGTAGATAAATAGCACGTTTGTATAGTATAAGAATCCTAGGAACTAACCTCAGAAGATGCAGACTCCAGCCTGGTCGGTGTGGCTCAGTGGTTGAGCGTCGACCTATGAACCAGGAGGTCACTGATTCCTGGTCAGGGCACCTGCCTGGGTTGCAGACACAATCCCCTATGGGGGACATGCAGGAGGCAGCTGACCAGTGAATCTCTCTCATTATTGACTAGAGGCCCAGTGCACGAATTCATGCACCAGTGGGGCCCCTCGGCCTGGCCTGCAGGATTGGGCTGAAAATGGCTCTCCAACATTCCCCAAGGCGTCCTGGATTGTGGGAGGGTGCAGGCCAGACCGAGGGACCCCACCAGTGCATGATCAAGGCCGGGAAGGGACGTGGGAGGTTGGCCAGAAGGGAGGGACCACAGGAGGGCTCTAGGGCATGTCTGGCCTGTCTCACTCAGTCTCAATTGGCTGGATTCCAGCAGCAAGCTAACCTACCAGTCGGAGCATCTGCCCCCTGGTGGTCAGTGCACGTCATAGCAAGCGGTTGAGCTGCCTTAGCATATCATTAGCATATTATGCTTTGATTGGTTGAATGGATGACCAGACAACCATACACTTAGCATATTAGGCTTTTATTATATAGGACTAGAGGCCCGGTGCATGAATTCATGCACGGGTGGGGTCCCTCTGGGTGGCCTGCAGGGATCGGACCAAAACCCATAGTCCAACGCTGCCTGCAGCTCCTCCCTGCTGCTCCCACTCATTCCAGCCCCACTGTGCCTGCCGCAGCCTCGCACCCAATCAGTCTTGATCAGAAGAGGCTCATGCTGCCACAACAGCACTTGCCAGCCATGAACCCTACATCTGGCGCCCTCCCAAGGGGAGTTGCCTACGGGATCAGGCTGAAACTGGCTCTCCAACATCCCCTGAGGGATCCCAGATTGCAAGAGGGCACAGGCCAGGCTGAGGGAACCCACCAGCGCACGATCGGGCCAGGGAGGGACCACAAGAAGGCTCCAGGGCGTGTCTGGCCCATCTCGTTCAGTCTAGACTGGCCAGACCCCTGCAGCAAGCTAACCTACTGGTTGGAGCATCTTCCCCCTGGTGGTCAGTGCACGTCATAGCAAGTGGTTGAGCAGCCTTAGCATATCATTAGCATATTACTCTTTGGTTGGTTGTTGGGTTGTTCTGCCATTTAGTCTATTTGCATATTACCCTTAGCCTTAGCACATTAGCATATTACTCTTTGGTTGGTTGTTGGGTTGTTCTGCCATTTAGTCTATTTGCATATTACCCTTTTATTATATAGTAGGGTTCATTGGAAATTGTGACTGGGAATTGTTGTTATAGATAATCCTGGAGAAGACTGGACATATATTAGAAAAGTCTGATTGAGCTATAGGAGAAGAACTGAGCTGCTTCAGGTGACCGTTGGCCACAGGAAGGCCATCTGTGCTGCCATATCCACGTGGATGGTGTTTGACAGTCACTGGTGCACGAATGCACAGCAGCAACACTGGGGAGTCCACTAGGGCAGCACCATTCAGAAGCCAGCGCCCATCCCCATGGTCAGGGCACCTCTTTCAAAAAGCTACAGATTTGCTCTTTCCAATGCAAGTTATTTCAAGTCATATAAAAGCATGACTTGAATTAAAGGCCTAACCATTTGAATGACAAAAATCTTAAAATTAATCTGTTTCAAAAACATCCTCTAACTGAAAAATGCCCTTTCACATTTGAATGTCTCAGGATTGGCCCACTGAATTTTTGTGTTACCTCACAATATGTGGCTGAAATTGAGATGAAGCATGAGAATTCAGCAAATGGAATGTTAAAGTATATATATATGAGGAAGAGAAAATAGAAGTTTTAAATGGAAATGACTTTTCCACCCTTAAGTATAGGATTGGCACTTTCAGATTACTGTACAATCCATTTAACATCCTTGGGTAACATAAAAGAACTTTATCATCCATGGCTTTGACCTACTTCAAACAGCATTTTTCTGGTCTCTTTTTAAAAAATAAATTCTAAACTGTGCCAGAATATGTAATAACACACACAGACATACAAAACCATATCATATTCCTTACATTAGGATGTATTTTACTATATTAATAATCTTTACAGTAAAACAGCATCTGAAATTTTATATGAAACTATAAATTAGCATTAAATATCACATTTTTATTCTATTGACCCTAACAAAATGTAATATTGTTCATTTTAAAGTTATTTGAAGATTATTATTTTAAATATATGTAGCAAGAGCATTATCTTAACTATTGGTTGGAGATTTGCTTTGAAAGATAAATTTCTCTTCAGCGCCAGTTTTCCATGGCTGCCATAACAACGTGCCACAGACC
>NW_005371645.1:2563762-2569497 GCF_000412655.1 Myotis brandtii
GCCATAGGCCTCTGCCTAGGACAGGACCTCTGCACCCCCAGGGTGCATGAACACACAGGGCTTCCATCAGGCTCTGCTGATCCTGGGGCCGGGAGGCCTCTCGACTCCACTGATCCCGGGACCCTGAGGCCTCTTGGCTCCGCTGATCCAGGGGCCGGGAGGCCTGGTGGCTCCGCTGATTCCTGGGCCTGGAGGCCTCTCGGCTCCTCTGATCCCCGGCCCGGAGGCCTCTCAGCTCCGGCTCCGCTGATCCAGGGGCCAGGAGGCCTCTCGGCTCTGCTGATCCCGGGCCCCGGGAGGCCTCCCAGCTCTGCTGATCCCCGGGCAGTGAGTCCCTCTCTGCTCTGCCGCTTCAGGGCTGTTTGGCTTCGCTCTACCGCTTGGAGCCTGAGTATGCAAATTAACCACCATATTTTAGCTTCTATAATTGAAACATTGTATCTTTTGGAGCTGTTGCTTCAGGAGCTCAGAGCCCCGCAGCCGCAGGCGGGAACCTTGGTTTCCTCTATTGCTGGGTCAACCAAGCATCCTGTTCTCAGCTGCCTGGCTGCCGGCTGCCATCTTGGTTGGCAGTTAATTTGCATATCGCCCTGATTAGCCAATGGGAAGGGTAGCGGTCGTACGCTAATTACCATATTTCTCTTTTATTAGATAGGATGTTTCTGTCTCTCTTTCTCCCTTCCTCTCTGAAACCAATTAAAAAAGATGCAGACATCCCAGTTCTGGGAGATTTGCTGACCTTCAACCATAGAACCAGGATCACATAGAACCAGGGGGACAAAGACCAGGATGACACACACCAGGCCATCACTTGACCAGGTTTGAGGTCCTTATGGGAATGGACTGTGTGGCCTGCACATGGATAATTTTTCAACCCCTTCCTCTTGGTTTCTTTGCTTTGCTTTTTCTCTCCCTCTTTATGAAAACCTCTGCCTGCACGGAAGTGGGGAGATGGGCTTTGGACAAGAGTCCCCCATCTTCTCAGGTGACCAGCGCTTGAATAAACATCTTTCCTTGTTCACCTGTCTCAGGAGTTTGGCTTTTGTGGTGGCAGGCAGCTGAACCTTGGTGTCAGTTACAAAAGCAGAAAACTGATTCAGTGGTTGAAGGGACTTAAAAAGAAGTGATTTAAGCCCTGGCCAGGTAGCTCAGTTGGTTAGAGTGTAGTCCCGATACTCCAAGGAAGTGATTTAAATTGTGAGCTGTTTGCTGGTATGTATCCAGCCCTAAAAAACAAGAATCGTGTTGGTGAACACAGCCTTTCCGTCACTAGAAGGCAAGTGCCTAATAGCTATAGAAAAACCACTCTCCCATCTTTATGAGGGAAAACATCCTGCTCGTTGGTAAGGAACTGAAGGAGGTGCAGGAGGCTGGGGTAGCCTGAGAGGCCGGCAGGCAGGCCACGGGCTGCTTGGCGTGGTGAATCCTTGGAGGGGGTTAGACTTCATCCTGGGAGTGATGAAAACGCATTAAGGAGTGTGAGGTAGATGATTCACAAGGTCAGAAGATGTGAGAAAGGGACAGAGTAAGATGCAAGGATGAGGGTGGGTGGAGAGTTCATACCAAACTTATAAAGGGAGTCTTCCTTTATAAGTGCCCGCTGTGTGGGCCGCATGGGGTGGGGGCCAGCTGGAGCCACCCCAACAAGAGCAGGCAGCTTAGGACTGGACGTGAAGAGCCTGTGAAGTCCTGACGAGTGCTCAGCTCTGACAAGCTGGGCTGAGGCATGAGGCCATATAACTGTAATCTATGGACCTGTTTGAGCCCTGGGCGTACAAATAAATTTAGCTCTGGCCGACAGCCTAAGCACATGTGTCAGGCGGAGAATGGCCACGGCAGACAGCAGAGTGCCAACTGAGAGCAGGTGCCATCCTGTGCAAGTGTTCTCTGAAGAAAAGCCGCCGCCAGCGCCCTCTCTCCCGTCCACACCCACCCGGCCCGGGGAGCTGACCTCGGGCGAGAGGTCTTGGGAGAGAGCTACCAAGTCCTTTTTTCAAGGTCACACTTACAAACTATGTGAACTTGGGCAAGTTAACCTCCCTGTAGCCTCCGTTTCCTCCTGCAAAGTGGAAATGATAAAGCTACCTGCCTAAGGATTAAGTAGCTCAAAGTATGCGTGAAGCACCTAGGACAGGGGTGGGCAATCCCTGGCACGCGTGCCAAACATGGCACGCCAGTAACTTTTGCTGGCACGCGAAACCCTCTCTTATAATCTTCCATTTACAATTTTTTTCTTAATATCAACTTTTTTATTTTTCAGATAAATTCAGTGTAGGTGCATCTTAGATAAATAAATAATTTTACATAACAAGTTATCTTAAAGACCATAGACATGGCTGACTTTGAAATGCAGTTGATTGAATTTCAAAGTAGCTCAATTTGGAAGCAGAAATGTATTGACCTTAGAGTTGACTTGGAAAACATTGAAAAAAAGCGATTAGATACAGGAGTACCAGAGAGAAGTGTCGAAAACGAACTATTGAGGACTTGGAATGCCATTCCAGAAATTTTTTTCTGTTTAAAAAACTTTGCAACAGCGTTACTCTCCATGTTTTCATCCACATACGCTTGTGAATCTTTGTTCTCAGTGATGAATTTTGTTAAGTCTCATAATAGGAGTAGCCTGACAGATGAAAGTAGTAGCTCGTGCATATCTCTGAAGGTCACGAAATATAAACCTGATGTAAAATCTCTGTCATCAGTGATGCAGCAGCAAAAGTCCCACTGATAATATCAAACGCAGTCGTAAAGTTTTCTGTCGGACTATCAGTGTACATGTATACATTAAAGAATAAATGTATTTTTCATCATCATATACTGTGTTTTTGTCGCTCGAATGAATTTTATTATTTCTTCAAGGTTCTTCACATACGTACACCTTAAGAGATATCAAGTAGGCGTAACATGTTCTCAAAAAATTAGGGTTGGCACGCAGAAGAATTTTGAGTCAGAGATTTTGCTGGTTTTGGCTCGCACTCACAAAAAGGTTGCCCACCCCTGGCCTAGGACATAGCCTGACCTTTAGTAAGCATATGGTCAGTGTCTCCGGTCGCTATGACCTGATATACCCTTGGGCTGTTCACCAACAGTCCCTCGGGGCCCACCTTCTGTGGGTCAGATGCCAAGGAGACAAAGATAAATAGCACACATGCTCTGTACTCCACGAGTTCCCCAATATTTGCATTTTAAATTGGAGCTTTAACTAATTTAATGCCAAAATGACAAAAAAAATTGAGAATTTCTTACATCTTGGTAAAGCCACGCAATGTTTTGTGTGAGGAGACTTTTGAACGGGCAGTTGTTGCTTCTTCTTGCCCTGAATGCCAGGAATTTCCCTTAACTTCCCAACAATCCGATGAGGTGGGCACCATTATTGTCACGCCTGTTTATACAGTAAAACTGCTCTTGTGTACACAGCTAATGACAGTTAATAAGGACAGAGGTGGGTTAGACATTACCCAGCTCCAGAGCCCAGGTGTCACAGTGAGCCAAGCCAGGTGCTACAGTGCCTCTGGGGGCATAGAATGTGGACGCCCACCTGGCGACAGAAAAATTAAAGGCCTTTCAAAGCGAGGCAACAAGCATTTATTTCAGATCCAAGAGAGCTGTTTGGGGTGCACTGGTCTGAGCACAAGCCCAGACGGTGCTCTGGTGTAGTGACAAAGACAATGGTGTGGGGTGGGGGGTAGGGGGGTGGGAGGAGGACATTCCTATTGGTGCAGAAAGCAGAGCGATGTCTTTAACTTTCAGACTGTATTCATTAGTCTGGTAGTCATCTCTGCTTTCTTGTTATCTTTCAAACAGTTCTCTGAGGCTTGAGGTTGCTTAGAGTTACTTTGCCCTGTTTTAATGCCTTCAAGGTTTGAGACCTATGGCGGGCAAGGCGGCTCCTCTGGCTTCATTTTAAAGTGGCCCCGTTTATATATTTTTTGACACTAGGTGGAAGGCGGCATAAATTGCAGCAAGACTAATTAAGGAAGGTATTTTCAAGAGCAGGGAATAAGACAAATGAAAGAGGGTCAGCAGGGGAAACGAGACACTCTTCGTAAGCTTAAAGTCTTCTGCCTGGAGGCAAGAAGTCAAATAAATAATTCTCCAGGCACTGCACACCCACTGGACACATGCCTTCTGCCGCGCCTGGCCTGTGTTCAGGGGCTACTACTGCCTTTGATTAACCTGGAAACCTAACAGCACAAAAGACCTCACCAAATACCAAACATGAAATGCCCTCCCTACAACTAACCGGGACGTCCGGCTCGCTGGGCGGACTTTAACGCGAGACTATCAGTCAGGAAATGAGGAGCGACTTTAAAGCTGAGACCCTGGGGTCCAGTTGGTTGCGATTAGCAGCACTGTCTTCTCCCAGGCGTGTTTGGAGTGTGTGGGGGTAGCTCTCCAGTGACTGGGGAGCCCCGTCATTTAGTGGGCAAGGGCCAGGCCTGCTAAACATCCTGCCACCCCGGTCCGTCCCACCCAAAGAATTGCCCCACCCCACATACCCTGAGCAGCCTGTGGAGAAACCACAGGAGCCATGTTCAGGTACCAAGCCCAGAGGCACTCCCTGCGGCATGTGGCTGTTGAGCAGGCGGAACCTCGCTCTGACGGTAGGGCTGGCGGTGGCAACACACTTCTTGACTCAGTTTACAGTTAGAGTGAGATCCACTTTCCTCTTCGTCTGCGCAGGCGGCGTAACAAATGACGATAGACTGGGCGGCTTCAGCAAGAGAAACTTATTCTCTCATAGTTCTGGAAGCTGGGGATTGGAGAGCAACCTCCGGCGGACTGGTTCCTGGCTGGCATGGCTGCCTTCTCTCTGTGCGCACATGAGCTCTCCTGGTGTGCGGGCAGGGGGAGCGACACGCTGTAGCGTCTCCTAAGATCACTGATCCCATCAAGGGTCCTGCTCTCAGGGCCTCTCCTAACCCTGATCGCCCCCACACTGAAGGCCCGGGGCCTCAACATATGAAATGGGGTTGGGGGTGGCGTTCAGTCCAGAGCAGACTCACTGGGAGGTCTGCTTGATGGCTATTTGAGTCCTGCAGAAAGAGCAAATCACTCTGTACCTTTTTGATGTAAAGTCAAGAACTCTGGCTAAAAGGCACGTAACCATCGGCCTCAGTCGCAAATCCCAATTGAGATTTTAGGAGAGCGGTGCTAAGAGCAAGAGTCGAGGTCAATGGAAGTCTTCACCAATGAATTAGATGCAATGCTGGTGAAAATTCCTATGGTTTTCCAGCACCCAACTGGGCCTGGCTTCCTGGAGGCGGCCCTGAGGTGCTCACTCACTTCAGGACGTAGGAAAACGTGGGACGCTACACGTAGGGTTTTCTCATGCTGCTCCACAGAGCTCCCGTTCCAGGAGAACCAGGATCGGGAAGGGCCGCCCAAACCCCTGGCTGTGAAGCCTCCCAAGGCACCGCGATGCCCTCAGAAGCCAGGGGGCACTGTGCCCGCCTGAGCGCCGCTCCTGCGCGCAGGGTTAGGGCTCCCCGGAGGCCTTCCTTCTTTCTCTTTCTGGAGTCCGTGCCTCAGGATCCTGCACCAGCACCCGTGGTGCCTCCTCACGTAAGTCAGATTCTGTGGTTTCAAATGATGGGCCCCATTCACACTTGTGTCAGCGCGAAATAAAGTCACCCAGCGCACATCCTTGGAACACCCAGAGGCGCTTCGGCCACAGGCACATGCCGATTATGTCACCAGGAGGCACCAGCTCCTGGCTGCATCCTCGGGTGGCC
>NW_005371645.1:2569540-2571224 GCF_000412655.1 Myotis brandtii
GGTGAGGGGGGTGCCTGGCCACGCGCTCTCAGGAGCGCCAGTGAAGGTCCAGGGACTCTGGGATAGGCATGGCCTCGGTCCGAGTGTGAGCCCTCCCTGGGGCCAGGAGGGGTCTGTGTCCCGGGCGCACTGCTTGGCTCAGTGCCCCCTGAGCCTCACAACCTGAAAACGGGGTTGGGGCAAATGCTGTCAGGGCCCCAACCATAAGGCCTGGTGCTCACCATGCCCGCCCCGTGCCTGCCCTGGGGGCTTTCCCAGAGAGTGGGCACGCGCCCCTGTGCACAGGGCATGGCAGCACTGTCAGCCAGCTACTGCCCCCAGAGCAGCCCGCAGCTGAGGGCAGGAAGAAATGGCAGGAAAACACTCGTGCCTGCCCGGCACCCTCGCTGGGGCACAGCCGTCCCCAGGACTGAGCTCTGGGCACCCGCGCAGTGGCCGCCTTGGAAGGTCCTCTGTAGGCTCTGGGCCTCCCGTTGACCGCGCACTCCCGGCGGGGCCGCTCCTGTCTTCAAAAGAAACCGCTGTAGTCAGGTCCTGTCCTTGGTGACTTCCCAGGGAACCGGCCTGCTCCCAGCCACAGCCTGACTGTAGAGGTCGCTGCTGTCACAGAGGGGCATTTCTCACTCTAGGGTGCGGGGTTCTAGATTCTTAGCAGTGCATATGGGCTACTCCAGGTCCTCGGAGCAGCAGGTGGCCAGACGGGATTAACACGCAGGCTCGTATGTGAAAACACACGAAGAAGCTGACAAGGAAGAGCCTAGGAGAGCCCTCAGACTACAGCGCTGGTCTGACTCCAGTGAAGGAGAGCGGGCCGGAAGCGTGGGTAAAGCCTCCTAGAATGCAGCCCCCTATAGGAGTGGACTGCCTCTGTCCGGGCTGTGCCCTTGGCTGGGAAGTGTGGCCGTGGTGCACTGTGGGAGTGGGTCTCAGCGCCCAGAAGCTGGGTCACTGGCCACTTCCAGCCCCTGCTGCCCGGTCGCACACGCCGCACCTCTCTTCTTGTCGATTCCGCACATCAGAGCTCGGAGGCTTAGCCACACCATGCTGAGTCTGAGCCTCAGAAAGCCTGGCCGGGGCTCAAATAAGAGCACACCCATGACAGTCAGTGCTTTATTTATTTACTAGAGGCCCGGTGCACAAAAATTTGTGCACTCGGGAGGCGGGGGGAGGGTCCCTCAGCCCGGCCTGTGCCCTCTAGCAGTCTGGGACCCCTCAGGGGACGACCACCTGCTGGCTTAGGCCTGCTCCCCGGAGGATTGAGCCTAAGATGGCAATCAGACATCCCTCTGGCAGCCCGGCAGCCCTCGGGGGATGTCCACTTGCCAGCGGGGAGCAGACCTAAGCTGCAGTCAGACATCCTTAGCGCTGCTGAGGAGGCAGGAGAGGCTCCCACCACCACTGCTGTGCTGGCAGCCATTAGCCTGGCTTGTGGCTGAGCAGAGCTCCCCCATGTGGGAACACACTGACCACCAGAGGGCAGCTCCTGCATTGAGCGTCTGCCCCCTGGTGGTCAGTGTGTGTCATAGTGACCAGTCATTCCCAGTCTTTCTGCTGTTAGGGTCAGTTTGCATATTACCCTTTTACTATATAGGATAGAGGCCTGGTGCACAGGTGGGGGCCAGCTGGTTTTCCCTGAAGGGTGTCCCTGATCAGGGTGGGGGTCCCCTCTGGGGTGCCTGGCCAG
>NW_005371645.1:2571642-2573953 GCF_000412655.1 Myotis brandtii
TGGCTGCTGGCCGCCATCTTTGTTGGCAGTTAATTTGCATATCACCCTGATTAGCCAATGGGAAGCGTAGCGGAGGTACGGTTAATTACCCTTTTTGTCTTATATTAGATAGAATTTATTTTTTTTAAGTGTAAGGAGAGCCAGTAGGATGCAGGCCCCAGGGACCAGGGCCAGTTGTGGCATTAACTCCTACAACAGAGGATTCTGGTTGGTGGGTGAACGCGGGCCATGAGCAAAGCCTGCTCGGGTGCCTCGGCTCCTCGGTGCCCCAGGTCTTAAAGCAGAGCCATTCTAGGTGCCGCAACCCCCGCCGCGGTCCCTGTGCCTTGCTAGGTGCCCCTGGACCAATGACTATTTAAAACCCAGCAGGTCCTCAAATAGCATCATTTTGTTCAATGTTGTTTCATCTCTCACTTGGTTGATGAGATGCCATAGAAACTTAAGGTTTTCTTTTCTTGGACAAACATTTTATTTAAGAAATCAAATTGATAGACGGGGTAAAAAATTGTGGTAGCAACTTCACATAAAGACACAAGACCAAACTTAGAATTCCTTGCTCAGGTTATTCAGAACGGAATGAAGTTCTTTAGGTGCTCACAATTAGTGCAGAAGATGTGTGGTTATGCTTGCTTTTCAGTCGACATTTACTCGTGTACAGTAAGATCCCACACTTGTTAAGGTGCAGTAGGCAGTTAGGCAGACATGAGCAGGAACCATAGGCCAGGCACCGAAGGTCGTCAGGGCAGAAAGCCCTGGGTGCCTAGCAACAAGCAAAACTGGGAAAACAAGTATTGTAGGGGGGCTGCGCCCCAGCTGACCTTTCCTCCCCTAACAGAGTGCTGGTCACATGGTTTGGCCCCTCCCCTGGCCGTTTCCTCCCTGGCCGGTCCATAGTCATGCACAGGCCCCTTAGCAGAGGAAAAGGGGCAGGAGACTAGCCTCATTGGACTCCCACAGCAGCCCTAGCACAACCCTGAGATGACAGCTAGGCTCAGGGGGGTGTCAGCTGCAGGCCGAGAAAATGGTGAAACCAGAAGAAGCAACACCATTGCTGCATTGACGAATGAGACCCTGGCCTAGTGCCGGCCAATCGGTAGAAACCATGACCCTGAAAGAACACACCTGGAGAGCTAGTGAATACCCCACTGAGATCCTCCCCTGAGGCCTCCCATAAGGTCCCACCTTTGGAAACCAGATAAAAGCCCTTAAGACGAAGGACCCACTTGCTCGGCCTGCTTCCTCTCAGGAGCACCCTGAGCGTTCTTGCCCTCTCTGTCTCCCAGGCCCACGCCTTTGCTTCCTTCCTCCTGATCTCCAAGGGTCCTTCTTGTGCCTCTAACTTTTTCATGTGCCTGCACAGCCAGCTGGCTCACTGCATCTACCTCGGTGACTTCCTAAATGAACTTTCTCTTATAATTAGATTCTTGGCTCTGAATTCTGTCTTAGCCAAACCCAAGGACTGAGGCCTAACTTCCTCAGTAGCATTTGGTTCCATTCCCACTTACAGCTACAGTCCAGGAGGCCACTCCTGCCCTCCATGGACAGCTGAGAAGGCGAGTGTGAATGTTAATGCAATGCAAGCTTTTCTTTGCTTACAACAATGAAATTGCCTTACAACTTTTTAATAACACTGACATCAACAGGTTCACCTTAGGATACTGTCTAAGGCAGTGGTTCTCAACCTTCCTAATGCCGCAACCCTTTAATACAGTTCCTCATGTTGTGGTGACCCCAACCATAAAATTATTTTCATTGCTACTTCATAATTGTAATGTTGCTACTGTTATGAATCATAATGTAAATATCTGATATGCAGGATGTATTTTCATTGTTACAAATTGAACATAATTAAAGCATAGTGATTAATCACAAAAACAATATGTATATATTGTGAAATATTTATTTCTAATTACAAATAAATGAAATTTTGTCTTGAAACATGGTGTAGTATGGGTAACAGTCTTAATATAACAACAGTAAACTACATTGCTACATTTTGCGACAGTATGCATAAAAAGCCAACGTCAGTGCAAAGGTTGAGACTGCTTCTTTCTCACCAGATCAGAAATTCTCGGGATAGTCTTTGCAAGAGCACAACGAAGATCATCTTCCACAACAAGTCTACTTCTGTATTGAGACTTGATAACCAACAAGCTGGAAAACCCTGTTTCACAAAGATATGTTGTTGGAAATGGAAGAAGAAGGCGCAACACATCTCAGACAGAACAGGATATGACTGCAAACACTTGATCCAGAATTTTGTAACTGGCATTGTAGAGAAATCAGTTCTCGCTGCATCATTGTTAATAAG
>NW_005371645.1:2575042-2575372 GCF_000412655.1 Myotis brandtii
CCTTGCTGGCAAAGCTCGGATGCTTGCTATCAAAATGGCGTTTTAGTTTGTTCGGCTTCATAGATTCGGCTGATAGAACTTCACAACAAATAACACATTGCGGTTTCTCAATTCCTGCTGTAATTCTTGAGTTAAAACCATACTGTAAAAAATTCTCACTATATTTTCTTTTCTTAATGTTCTTCTCTACTCAATCCATTGTCATGGGATGGTTTGCTAATGAAAATAATATATAACAATAGCTTTAATAATACAAAAGATGATACATGGCATAGTTCAGTCAATACAGTTCATTAAAGTTTCCTATGATTTACCATTCTCTGTGTTGTT
>NW_005371645.1:2575405-2595028 GCF_000412655.1 Myotis brandtii
TGCTTTCAACACAGTAGCTGCTTTTAACAGAGTAGCTGTTTTCAACACAGCAGCTGCTTTCTACACAGAAGCTGCTCTCTACACATGTGTGACTGGTCTGCATAAGTACATTATGGCGCCAACCCTGTCACATAAACCTGTATTTGTGTGGGGTGTATGTGATGGGGTTGGCGTGATGATGTCATCACGCCGGGTACTCGTATGTGGGCATATCTGCATGTGGGCGGACCTGCCTGGAGACGGATAGAGGAGCGGTGTCTCGGTTCCTAAGACCATCAAAAATATGTGTTTTCCAATGGTCTTAGGCAACCCCTGTGAAAGGGTCATTCGACCCCCAAAGGGGTCGTGACCCACAGGTTGAGAACTGCTGGTGTAAGGGAAAAGAAATAAAAGAACACAGCCTGGCATTTGGGCCCAGTCTCCCATTTTCCAGGCATGGATCTGGATTCCAGAATGATGGCAGGACCACTGTCCCGTCTCTGACGTAGCATTAGGCACTGCGAACGCTGTTGCTTCGGCCTCTTGGGCAGTGCTCTGCACGCTTTCATTTCATCTCTAGGTGTGTGGGTAAGTCCATGCTATGCTCCCAGCTCCACTCCCGCTACAGTTTTAAATTGTCTACCGAATCTTGACAACAATATTTGGTTCTGGATGTCAAAAGCTTATTTTCAATTTCTGAAATAAAGGTATTTCACCCGGCCAGCGTGGCTCAGTTGGTTGTGTGTTGTCCCGTGCACCAAGAGATCCCAGTCAGGGCACATGCCCGGGTTTTGGCTCAATACCCAGTAGGGGTGTGCAGGAAGCAGCCGACCGATGTTTCTCTCTCATGGTAGTTTCTATCTCTCTCTCTCTTTTCCTCTCTCTCTAAAATAATTTTTTAATTAAAAAATAAAATAAAGATATTTCAAGATCACTGGTAAAGAACACTTAATAAATAGCACTATTCATAAGCAAAATTAATTTGTTGACAATTCTAAGAAACAGAATGTACTATTTTTAGATATACAGAGTTTACATTTATATCATTAGGTTTAGATAAAGTAAGACTACAAGTGAAAGTGCTCCAGGCTATTTAATCAAATGACTTACACTGTACACATTCCTGAGTCCCTGTGGTGACCGTGCTGGTTTCCAAATTCTTCTGCCTTCAGCGTGAAAAGTGTTCTTCCCAAGAAACTAAACTTGCACTCAAATGTGCTTGACTGAATAGAATTGGCTTCATAAAGTGGACTCATTGCAAACGTGTGTAAACCACAGGCCTCAGTAAAGAAGCTCTTTCCATCTTCTTGCCTCATGTCAAGAGGCACAATGAGCCTCTGTGCCTGAGCAGCACGTGCTGCAACGGGCCAGTCACTGACTTGCCCCCGGTCTTCAGTGCCAGCGGCTTGGCAGCCACATGTCCTCATCTCCGAGTCCAGGGCTCTGGGCTCTGGGCTGGTGCAGTGATCGTCCTGGGATCCTGCCTTTCCAGCTGGCAAAACCCCACTTCAAAAGCTGGATTATCCTGGTGGCCAACAGTGACAACATAGAAGCTTCCAAACATTGTCTTCAATATACAGCTCCTTCGAAGAGCCGCTCGGTCAACAGCAGAGACCCCTAGTCAGTCCCGCAGCCGCCTGGCCTCCAGCTCCTGCTGGGACTACTGGAGCAGCCCTAGGCGACGGAAACGCAACTCTCGTTCATCTCAATTAGCTGTGATAAAATAGGTTTGTTCTAGTGCTTTCAATTAAGTTGCAGAACTTACGGCCTATGTTCAGTGATGACTTACTGTAAATCTCATGTTTCATCCAGAACCACTAACAGTGATTAAAATCTCACTTCCTAGGAGCTGTTCGAGAAAGGAGCTCTGTGGAGTCCTCCCCACGTTGGGAAGGGTGTGCTTCCTGCCTGCACAGCCCTGCCCATTCCCAAACCCCGGGGAGGCCCCATCGCTGCTGAGTCCAGACCAGGCTTTGGCAAACCACAGCCCAGGCAAATCCAGGTGCTGCCTCTTTTATAGACAAAATTTGATTGGAATGCAGCCTCGCCCGCTGGTTAACCCTTCGCCTGCGGCCTGCACTCCACAGCAGCAGAGGTGAGGAGTGCAGCAGAGGCTGTAGGACCCACAAAGTCCAGGCTCTTTAATATGGAAGTTTTGAAATATTATATAACATTTGTAATTTATAAAACAAGCTGCAAAACTGCCATTCTCTGGGTCACTATCTCAATCTGTTGAGATTCTGCTTTCTAGCATTTGTTGACAGTTTGGTTCTATTAACATAAAAGCATTCAAACCTGTAAAGAATTTTTGTGAGTTTATTTGAGCCAAACTGTCAACA
Source organism: Myotis brandtii (assembly GCF_000412655.1). Lineage (NCBI taxonomy): Eukaryota > Metazoa > Chordata > Mammalia > Chiroptera > Vespertilionidae > Myotis > Myotis brandtii. Next base: position 2,577,724 of record NW_005371645.1, read on the forward strand.
ATTGCCTGGAAGTAATATCTCAACGGATTGGGATAGTGCTCCGGAGAATGGCGGGTTACATCTATTTTTATTCATTGCAATCAAAGGAGGGATGTAGGTGGGTTACATGAAATCCATTGGTGATAGACTAGAGAGGCGGGAGAAAGCAAAGCAGGGAAACCCCTGGGATTGGATAAAAAGTAAAATGATGGACACATACTTAGGTGGGTGCAGGAACAATTAACATGATAATGAAGGAATTTGTGGTCTCTATTCTGGCGCCCAGGCACATTTGGTTGTGCTTCAGGGGCTCCAGAAAAAAGGAAGTTACAAGTTACCGACATTTCAAGGGTATGTAATCATAGATGCAAAAAGACAGAGGCTCGGTTAAGGTAAAGGTTGACCTTGTCAGTGAAGATACCGGCCTAGGAGGTGACTGCCCACCATCACTGCTTTTAGTTAAAGTTTAATTTCAGACCATCCTTTGTGGTGACTTTAGGTCTCTGAGTTTGCAAGACCGCCATGCAGGCCTCCCCTGAGCTGGTCAGGTCAGCATGTGGCCCCTTTCGTCCACAGTTCAACTAAACTTATAAAAATTCTTCACAGGTTTGAGTGTTTCTTATGTTGACATGACTCTGGTCCAGATTATTTCCTAAAGACAATGGGAGGGAAAGAAAGAAAATATAGTAGAGAATAGGAGGAAAGTATAGGAGAAATATAGGCATGAATATAAGATACCACAAGGAATATATGTAGAAGGTGACTTACCCCTCTGGCTACCTCATGAGGCAGGTATGAATGCGAGGGAACGGCGGCAGGGAGTGCTCACACTGTGCTCAAGGTCACAGTCAGAATAACCCAGGCTTTTCAGCTTCACCCCACTTGTAGGAGCCACTGTGTCACCAAGGGGTGACCTCTAGGAGGCAGCCAATTAATGATTCTCTCTCCTTATTGATATTTCTCTTTCTCCCTCTCCCTTCCCCTCTCTAAATTAATTTTTTAAAACCCACCTCTTTAATATGGAAGTTTTGAAATATTATTTAACATTTGAATGAAGGCACCTTGAACTCAGAAAAGCTGTGTGTGTCTGCTGTGTAAACAAAGCTCTAAGAAAGGCTATCAGTGCTGCAGCTGAAAGAAATGGATGCCAGTCTACCAGGTAGACATGAGGGAACCCCAACTGAAGACTGCCACCTGTGTTAAAGGCCAACCCAACCCAGCTGCTGTGGAGATCTCACTATTCATCTATTGATTTATTTATTTTGTTTACCTCACATGAGGGTATTTTTTTCCATTGACTTTTAGAGAGAGTGGAAGGGACAGGGAAAGAGAAAAACATTGATGTGAGAGAGACATTGATTGGTTGCCTTCTGCACACACTCTGACGAGGGCTGGGGATCAAGCCTGCAACCCAGGTATGTGCCCTTGACCAGAATCAAACCTATGACCCATCAGTCCTTGGACTAACACTCTAGCCACTGAGCCAAACTGACTAGGGCTAATTAGCTTTATTAAGTGACTAGAGGCCCGGTGCACAAATTCGTGCACGGGTGGGGTTCCCCAGACTGGTCAGCGATCAGGTGATCAGGGCTGCGGGAGGTTGGCCGACCAGCCAGGGGAGGGGCCGCAAGGGTTGGCTGTGGCCAAACCACATGCATTGCACTCACCCCCTGACAGGCCCTTTGCCCTCCTCTGGGTTTACAAGTCTGCTCCTTCTTCATAGAACATTTTAGCTGCCATTTCCTCACAGTGCCTTATGGAAGTCACCCCAATTATCTGAATTCCCACAGCACTTCCTTATGTGCCTCTGCTGGGGCAGAGGATGTCCCCAACACATCACAGGTGTGTGTGATATCCCCTCCTCAGACAATCACATTGGTCCACAGGCTCAACTCAGCTTGTAGATGCTTGCCAAACTTGATAGTGTATCCTATATAATAAAGAGCTAATATGCTAATTAGACTGGACGGCAGAACGACCTTCTGGAACGACCTTCTGGAACGTTGGGCAGGGCCTCGAGGCAGCTGGGGCTGTGAAGGCTGAGCCCCTTGCACGAATTTCATGCATTGGGCCTCTAGTATATATATATTTAGTGAGAAATTTCAGATTTCAAAACTTTTATTCCTGGCTTTTCTTTTTATAAAAAAAAATAGTTATTTATTTATTTATTTAAAAGTATTGAAATTATTGGGGTGACATTAGTTAATAAATTATATAGGTTTTAGATGTACAATTCTATATACATCCATCATATGTATATTGTATTGTGTGTTAAGTCTTCTTCCATCACCATTTATCCCCCCTTTCCCTCTGGTTACCACCATGCTGTTGTCTGTGTCTATAAGGTGGTATTTTCCTGATCTCTTCACCTTTTTCACCCAGCCTCCCACCTCCCTCCCTTCTGACAGCTGTTGGTCTGTTCTCTGTATCTGAATCTGTTTCTATTTTGTTTATTAGTTTATTTTGGTCATTAGATTCCACATATAAGTGAGATCATATGGTATTTGTCTTTCTCTGACTGGCTTATTTCACTTGGCATAATATGCTCCAGGTCCCTCCCTGCTGTCGCAAGGGTAAGAGTTCCTTCTTTTTTACAGCTTAGTATTCCATGGTGTAAATGTACCACAGCTTTTTATCCACTCATCTGTTGATGGGCACTCGGGCTGTTTCCAGATCTTGAGTATCTACACTAATAAAAGAGAAACATGCAAATTAACCATCACTCATCACTCCGCCACTCCGCTACACCCACCAGCAAATCAGGAGCGAGTATGCAAATTAACCCAACTAAGACGGCAGCAGCCACAGAGCTGGAGCGAGCAGGGGGCTTGGGTTGCCCCCGGCAATGGAGGAAGCCAAGCTTCCCGCCTGCCCTGGCCGACCCTGGGCTCCACTCAAGGCTACAAAGTTTCAATTATAGAAGACAAATAAATCCCAGATACCTGCTTCCAGCCCACCCTGGCCTCCGCTCAAGGAGGTGCTGAAAAAGAAGATAAAAAGGGAGCTTGGGTCGCGGGGGGCGTGGCCAGCCTGAAAACGGCCATCAGCCCCTCACCCAGGCTGGCCAGGCCCCCCAGTGGGACCCCCCATCCTGAAGGGGCTGTGGGCAGCCTGAAAACGGCCCTCAGCCCCTCACCCAGGCTGGCCAGGCCCCCCAGTGGGACCCCCCATCCTGAAGGGGCTGTGGGCAGCCTGAAAACGGCCCTCAGCCCCTCACCCAGGCTGGCCAGGCACCCCAGTAGGGACCCCCACCCTGATCCGGGACACCCTTCAGGGCAAACCAGCTGGCCCCCACCCGTGCTCCAGGCCTCTATACTAATAAAAGGGTAATATGCTAATTAGACTGGGAGACCTTCTAGGAGACCTTCCAGATGTTCTTCTGGACAAAGCCATGGTGCCGGGGCCGAGGTAGAGGCAGTTAGAGGCCAAGAGGGAAGGGCAGTTGTGGGTGATCAGGCCAGGATGGGACAGCAGTTATGGGTGATCAGGCTGATGGGTGGGGCCATTGGGGGTAAGCAGACCAGCAGGGGGGGGGGCAGTTGGCAGGGGGGCAGTTGGGGGCGAGCAGGCCAGTGGGGAGGGAACTTGGGGGCAAGCAGACCAGCAGGGGGGGCAGTTGGGGGTGATCAAGCTGGTGGGGGGGCATTTGGGGGTGAGCAGGCCAGCAGGCAGAGTGGTTAAGGGCAGAGTGGAGAAGGTGCAGGCAGGCTGAGGGACATCCCCCACCTGCATGAATTTTGTTTATAGGGCCACTAGTTATAAATAATGCTGCAATGAACATAGGGTGCATATATTCTTTTGAATCCGTATTTCAGGTTTCTTCGGATATATTCCCAGAAATGCAATTACTGGGTCAGAAGGCAGTTTCATTTTTAATTTTTTGAGGTAACTCTATACTACTTTCCACAGTGGTTGCACCAGTCTGCATTCCCACCAACAGTGCATGAGGGTTCCCTTTTCTCCACAACCTCACCAACAGTTGTTGTTTTATGGGTTTGTTGATGGTAGTCACTCTGACAGGTGTGAGGTGGTATCTCATGTGGTTTTAATGTGCATCTCTCTGATGATTAGTGATGCTGAGCATCTTTTCTTATGTCTCTTGATCATCTGTATGTCCTCTTTGGAGAAGTGTCTATTCAGGTCCTTTGCCCATTATACGTTGAATTGTTTGTTTTTTTTGGTATTAAATTTTATAAGTTCTTTTTATAAATTTGGGATATTGACCCCTTTTCAGATGCATCCTTGGCGAATATGTTCTTTCATTTAGAGGGTTGTCTTTCATTTTGTTGGTGGCTTTCTTTGCTCTGAAAAAACATTTAATTTGACATAGTCCCAGTGTTTATTTTTTCCTTTGTTTCCCTTGCTAGCAGAGATATATCAGAAAAAATATTGCTACATGAAATGTCTTAGATTTTACTGCCCATGTTTTCTTCTAAGATTGTTATGGTTTTGAGTCTAACATTTAAGTCTTTAATTCATTTTGAGTTTATTCTTGTATGTGGTACAGGAAGGTGTCCGGCTTCAGTTTTTTGCATGTGTCTGACCAATTCTCCCACTTACTGAATAGACTGTCTTTACCCCATTGTATGCTCTTGCCTCCTTTGTCAAATATTATTTGACCATAAAGGTGTGGGTTTATTTCTGGGCTCTATAGTCTGTTCCACTGACCTATTTTTTATATTAAATTTATTGGGGTGACATTGGTTAATAAGATTATGTAGGTTTCAAGTGTACATTTCTATGATATGTCATCTGTATATTGTATTGTGCGCCCACCACCCAATGCCACATCTTCTCCCATCACCATTTATTTGGCTCCCTTTACTCTTTACTATTCCCCCATCCCATCCCTCTAGTAACCAAAATATTGTTGTATGTGTCTATGAGTTTCAATTTTATATTCCACATATGAGTGAAATCATATGCTCTATTGATCTATATGTCTGTTTTTATGCCAGCACCATGCTGTTTTGATTACTTTCACCTTGTAGTATAGTTTTATATCAGGTAGCATGATTCCTCCAACTTTGTTCTTCTTTCTCACGATTGCTGTGACTGTTCACTTTTGTTTTGTTTTTGTGGTTCCATATATATTTTTGGAATATTTGTCTTAGTTCTGTGAAATACACATTTGTACCTTCATAGGAATTGCATTGAATCTATACATTGCTTTGGGGAGTATGGTCATTTTAATGAAGTTTGTTTTTTTCTGTCCATGTGAAACCATTGTAATGACCCTACTTATGCATAACAGGAAAGGAGCAAAGGGAAGGCCAGGTATTGCAGGCATGCCATTTGTGCAGCTTAACACTCCCCGGGGAGCCACCAGCCTGGTCCCTGCAGTCACTGGGTGGAGAATAGATGCTTGTCCAGTAAAGTCTGGGTGACATAGGAAAGGTACACCTGTCAGTCACACCTGGGATCAGGTCATTGGCCAGAGGAGGCATGGCCATTGCAGCACGGGAGATTTGAGGTACATAAACCCCTAAACAAAGGAGTTTGCTCTCTTGCTCTCTTGCTCTCTTGCTGTCTTGGCTCCTGGCACTCTTTTGGCTCCCCTGCATCGCCCACATGTGGACCGCACACAATGCACTAATGGACTACAGCCAGCCTGATGCTGTACTGGACCCGCTCCACCACGCAAAGGAAACTTCGGATGCTGGCTTTGCTTCTGGCTCTACTGAATCCCCAGCTGCCCACCTTCCAGCTCTGGGTTAGGGAAAAGGGACTTTAGAAACCCAGAGATGTAATGCCACGCGAAGAAAAACCACTCACCCCCCATGTGAGTCTCAGGAAATTCTTTTTCTCCAGATATCATAAGGACTCTACCCCCAGCACCATTAGGGGAAGAGGATAACACATGAACACAATATATGCTTCCACTTATTTGTATCTTCTTCAGTGTCACATAATTTTCTGGGTACAGGCCTTTTACATTCTTGGGTAAATTTATTCCTAAGGTGTTTTATTTTTTCTGATGCAATTGTAAATGGGATTGTTTTCTTATTTCCCATTTTTGGTATATAAAAATGCACTGATTTCTGTATGTTTATTTTGTATCCTGCTACTGTACTGAACTTATTTATCACTCCTAGTAGTTTTTTGGTGGAATCTTTAGAGTTCTCTATATAAAGTATATTGTCATCTGCAAATAATGACAGCTTTACTTCTTCATTTTACAATTTGGATGCCTTTTATTTCTTTTTCTTGTCTGATTGCTATGGCTAGGACTTTCAGTACTATGTTGAGTAAGAGTGGTGAAAGTGGGCATCCCTATCTTGTTCCCAATCTTAAGGGAAACACTTGCAATTTTTGCCCATTGAATATGATGTTGGCTGTGGGTCTGTCATACATGGCTTTTATTATATTAAGGCATGTTCCCTCTATTCTCACTTTGCTGAGAGTTTTTGTTTGTTTTTAAATCATAAATGGGTGCTGGATATTATCAAATGCTTTTTCTGAATCCATTGATATGATCATGTGCTTTTAATCCTTTGTTTTGTTTATGTGATGTATCACCTTTATTGATTTGTGGATATTGTACCAACCTTGCATTCCTGGAATAAAACCCATTTGATCATGGTGTGTGATCTTTTTACTGTATTGGTGGATCCAGTTTGCTAATATTTTGTTGAGAATTTTATCATCTATGTTCATCAGGGATATTGTCCTATAATTTTCTTTCTTTGTATGGTTTTTATCTGGTTTTGGAATTAGGATAATGCTGGCCTCATAAAATAAGCTTGGGAGTTTTCCCTCCTCCTGAAATTTTTGGAATAGTTTGAGAAGGGTAGGTGTTAGTTCTTCTTTAAATGTTTAGTAAAATTCACTAAGGAAGCCATCTGGGATCAGGACTTTTGTTTGTTGGGAGCTTTTGATGATGCTTCAATTTCACTAGTTATAATCTGTCGATTCACATTCTCTGATACTTCCCAATTCAGTGTTGGAAGATTGTGTGTTTCTAGGAACTTACCCATTTCTTCTAGGTTGTCAATGTGTTGGCATGTCATTGTTCATAATATTTCCTTACAATCCTTTGTATTTCTGTGGTGTCAGTTGTGAGTTCTCCTCTTTCATTTCTGATTTTATTTTTTGGATCCTCTCTCTCTCTCTTCCTTTTGATGAGTCTGGTTAAAAGTTTGTCAATCTTCTTTTATGTTTTCAAAGAACCAGCTCTTAGTTTCATTGATCTTTTTTTTTTTTGTCTCTATTTTATTTCTGCTTTGATCTTTATTGTTTTCTTTCTTCTACTCATTTGGGGCTTTGTTTTGTTTTGTTTTCAAGTTCCTTTAAGTGTAAAGTTAGATTGTATTTTTGAGATTTTTGCTGCTTCTTGAGATAAGCTTATAATGCTATGAGTTTTTCTCTGAGGACTGCTTTTGCTCTGTCCCCTAGTTTGGGAGTTTTTGTGTTCTCATTTTCATTTGTTTCAATGTATCTTTTGATTTATTCCTTGACTCATTGTTAACCCATTCATTGTTTAGTAACATGTTATTTAGCCTCCATATCTTTGTGTGTTTTTCAGTTTATTCTTGTGATTAATTTCTAGTTTCACACCATCCTGGTTGGAGAAAATGCTTGACATAATTTTAACCTTCTTAAATTTATTGAGACTTGTTTTGTGTACTAACATATGATCTAGCCTAAAAAATGTTCCATATGCACTTGAAAAGAATGTATATTCTGCGGTTTGGTGGTGAAATGCTATGAAGATATCAATTAAGTCAGCTTGCCATTGAAGGCTGCTTCTCTTGCTCATGTGGGGCTTGCTTTCTGTAGCACCTACAGTGGGCGTCCTCACCGGAGGACACAGCTCCCATTCCCCACGATGCCCATATGGCCTATTTTATCTTTTTTTAATTTCCTGCCTGGCCCCTATCAGCTTTGAGGCTCCAGCCCCACTGTGGCAGCTCTGAAGGCAGAAAGTACAGTGGCCTCCTTGTCTGCAGGGACAAGCCCGAGACTCCCAGGGCTGCCTGAAACCGCGGTGGTATTGAAGCCTATCGTACACAGACATGCGTACCTATGGCAAAGTTTGTCTTGTAAACTGGGCAATGCAAGAGATTAACAACAACTGATAACAGTACGGAACCACTATAACAATATACTATAATAAAAGTTATGTGAATGTGGCGTCTCTCTTTCTCAAAATACCTTACTGTGCTGTATGTACAGCATAGATACACTGGCAGAAGAATGACTCATGTCTTGGGCTGCTGGGGCAGAATGCTACTCAGCATGGCATACAATTGAAAACTTATGAATTATTTATTTCTGAAATGTTCCACTTAATATCTTTGGAATGCTGTTGACTGGGAGTAACTGAAGCCACAGAAAGCAAAATCATGGACATGGGGCTGGGCTGTATCCTTTTTTGACCTTCATGGTATGACAGTGATAAGCATGGATTTTGGACGCTTAGTGCTGATGCTCACCAGCCATGTGACTTTCCTTGTTATAAAATGTAAACAGTGACACTGTAGTTCCTGCTTATCGGATACCTGTGATGACTAAGTGAATTAATACATATAAAGTACTTACAACAGTGCTTGGTGTGTTAGAAGCAATCCGTGTTCTAGTAATACTTACAGCAGAGGAAATAGACTGTTTTTCACAGGACCCGGGACGCTCGGTAGGCATGCGAGCACTTGGAGAGTAAATATAGAAATTCAGCAACATTCACCAGAGCCTCACAGAAACTGCTGACGGAAGGAAGCAGGCTGGGTGCCCATGCCACTGGCAGCCTGGAGGAGGCGTCTGAGGGTTCCGGGATGTTGGGACTCCCTCAGGCTCGCCTGTGAAAAGGTATCTCTGTGTGTGTCTAAGACACCGTTTTCTTGAATTGCAAGTGATCCTTCAATAGATGATCTGGATTCCAAACAGAGGCTCCGCACACTTTCTCCCCGAGGTGCTGGGGGACAGTGTGGGGAAGGAGAGGGGTGGTGAGGGCCTCATGATTTACTCAGACCGAGTGGTCGTTTGGAAGAGCTGCAGGAGTGTTAGTTGATGGAAACGTGGGGACGTTTGAAGTTCCTCCCGACACCAATGACACCAATCCTCTTGCAGGGACAACTTGTGGTCTCGGATGGCCATATGCCTGTGGAGAGAACTGAGCAGTAATAAAAATAGTCCCTCCATTGCAACTCAGAGCAGACACGGGTCAGCTCCTGGGAACGCCCGTTCCACGGTGTCTCTCAGAAGGAAGATGTGGGGGAGCCCCCTGAACTGTGGGAGGAATTCTAATTAAAAATGACTTTGTCCCTACGGTGAACACTTGATGGGTGAATTTGGCTAAGCTCAAACCAGAGGAGGGTGCTCAGCGAGGAACGGCATCCTCCTCACCAGGTCCAACAGCTGGAAGAGATTTCAAAATCCTCCTCATTAGGGGATGCTTTTTTCCTGAAATTCTTTCAGGAATGGCCTCAGGGAGAATTACGTCAGTGTATGTCATCCCAGGGCCCAAAGTTCTTACTTCTGACCAGGGGACCCCAGAACCCGCTGAGGACACATCACCACAATTCCTCCCGGACTTAGAGAGGGAGCGGCCTGATTTCAGACCCCGAGCTGCTGTGGCCTGAAACTCCTGTGACAAGCTCCCAGCCCCAAACTTGGAAGTTCTCCAGGGAACTCTCTCCAGAGCAGCACAGGCAGCCAAGAGGGTGGAACAGCTGGGGTCCCTGCTGAGCATTTGAACGTGATGATCGTCTGGGGGAGTGATTGATGGTGACCTGCGGGGAACAGTCACGCGGAGGGGGAGGGGACCATGCAGCCGGAGAGCAAGCCCAGAAGGCGAAGGCGGAGAAGGCGGAGGCGGTGCCTGTGACCACCGCTGGCCTGGCCTCGATCAAGCACCAGAGAGTGAAGCGCAAGAAAACCAGCTCAGTCTCAGCTCTGCCCCTGGTTTCCTTGTGCCCCTAGCGAACCGCCTGGCCTCTGAGATTAGCTCAGCAACTGAGTCCCCAATGCCTTTAGGGACCCGGCTGGGAATCGCAGTGTGAGGAGCTGGGGGAGGCCTGGGCGGAGGGGATGTTGGTGAGTGTGCAGCAGCGCGTGCCCCTGGCTAAAGGCTTCCAGGGCTCTGCTCTGCGGGGAAAGCCCCGGCCTAGCTGAACCCTGGCTCTCCGCCTGCAGATAGGAGGGTGCAGGGCTGCACTCGGCTCCGAGCCTGAGTGTCTGAGACCCTAAAATGGTCCAGTAAAGACACCCATCCCCCTCTTGTCTGAGACACAAAGAAAACGGGTTTGTGGACTGTCCGCCTGTGTTAGAGCCAGCACTCCACAGCCCCTGGGGCTGGGTCCCTCGCTCTGTCACTAACTAGTCCCTTGTGTGTAGTCCTGAAACTCAACAACCTCAACAACCAAAATATTTTCCGTAGGTTTTTTGAAAATTCATTTGGTGGCAAAACTGCCCTGAGTGATTTAGAGATGCTGCTTACACCAGGGGTTAGCGACCTTTTTTCTGTAAAGGGCCAGGTGGTAAGGGCTGCAGGCTTTGCAGGTCACAGTCACTCAGCTTGGCCCGGTGGCCAAGGACAAGCAGCAAGGACAAGTGGGCGTGGCTCCGTGTCCACAGCACTGGCTTCCACAGGCAGTAGGATCTGGCCTCCGGGCTGTGGTTCGCTCCCCTGGATGGACATGACTTAGCTTAGATATTCACACATTTTGCTGCAGAATTATTAATGGTTCTGATCGTGGGTGCTTGCTGAACATCTCGGCGTCACAGTGGGTAGAATAATGGCTCCAAAGGTGTCATCCTCCTCCCTGACACCGAGGACGTGTTACCTCCCATGGCAAAGTGGGCTGTCAGGTCTGATCACAGTGAGACCGGAGATGGGGAGGTGGCCTGCATTACCCATAGGGCCCGGAGTAGTCACATGGGTCCCTTCAGCAGGGTCGCAGACCCCAGGGGGTGAGGATGGGAGCAGAGGTCAGAGGAGACGGGGGCTTGACAGTGCTCTGCTGCTGGCTCTGAGGAGCACGAGCTCAAGGAATGCAGGTGGCTTCTAGGGCTTAAGGCGCGGACACAGGTCTCCCTCCAGAGCAGGGTCCGCCTCTCCCCTACAACCATCAGCTTGTTCTCCGTACCTATGGGTCTGTTTCTGTTTTGTTTTGCTTATTCATTTCCTTTGGTTTTGTTATTTTTTTACATTCTGCTTGTAAGTGAAATCATATGGTCTGACTTAGTTCCTTTAATACAGTACCTTTTAGGCCCATCTATGTTGCTGCAAATGGAAAGATTTTATATTTTATGGCTGAGTAATATTCCATATTGTGTGTATAATCACATCTTCTTTATTCACTTATCTACCAATAGACACATCAGTTGCTTCCATCTCTGCTATCTATATATATAAAAGCCTAAGTGACTGACTGTACGCCCATCCAACCGTCTGACTGACTGACCAGCCGGTACATATGATGCACACTGGCAATTTAAAAATAAACGTTGATTTGTTCATGTGTGATACATATAAAGCTCTCACTGGCGACAATCGCATGCATGTGTTTCGATCTGTCATTGTTGATCGTGAACTAGGTTGTTTTTGTTGCATTTGGTGGGAAAGTTCTCCTTCTTGGAGGGGATTTTGGACAATGTCTTAGTATTGTGATGCATGCTATGCCATCGGCCCTAGTACAAACGAGTTTAAAGTATTGCAATGTTTGGGGATGTTTCAGAAAGTTGTCAAATATGAGATCAGAGGATTCTGCTTATAGTAAATGGTTAGTAAAACTTGATAGCAGTTTTCATTTAGGAATGGATATTATTGAAATCCCCTGTGAAATGATTTATAACAGATCTATTCTTGAAGCTACCTTTGGAAATAATATATTTATAGATAATATTAAAAATATATCTAAACGTGTGATTCTTTGTCCTAAAAATGAGCATGTTCATAAATTAAATGAAGAAATTTTGGATATACTCGATGGATATTTTCACACCTATTTGAGTGACGATTCATTGATTCAATGGATGATGCCAAAAAGGAAAATTTTCCCATTAAATTTCTTAATAGTATTACTCCTTCGAGAATGCCGCGTTATAAATTAAAATAGAAAGTAGGTGCAATCATCATGCTACTGAGAAATCTTAATAGTAAATGGGATCTTTGTAATGGTACTAAAATTATCAAAAGATTGTGACCTAACATAATTGAAGCTGAAGTATTAACAGGATCTGCGGAAGGAGAGGTTGTTCTGATTCCAAGAATTGATTTGCCCCTGTCTAACACTGGCCTCCCATTTAAATTAATTCGAAGACAGTTTCCTGTGATGCCAATATTTGTGATGACTATTAATAAATCAAACTCTAGACAGAATAGACATGGTCAGCTATATGTTGCTTTCTCTTGAGTTTGAAGAGCGTGTGATATTAAAGTTAAAGTTGTAAAACCCATGAGCATGATATATCCTTTCAATTATTGAGAGCTTCTTTAACTTCTTTTTCAATGTCTTACAATTTTCAGAGTACAGGCCTTTCACCTCTTTGATTAAATTTGTCCCTAGGTATTTAATACTTTTTGGTGTAATTGTAAATGAGGTTGTTTTCTTAATTCTTCTTCTGATAGCTCATTATTGGTGTATGGAAAGGCAAAGTCGCCCCTGAGTTCCTGCCCCAATGCCAGACAATCCAGCTCCTCCCCGTATGTGTCTGGGTGCCCCAGAGCCACCCAGTGCTGTAGCTCAGAGTATGTTCAGGCGCCGGCCCTTTAAAAGGAACACCTGGGTCTCCAGCATCCTCCGTGTCTCTCAACCACACTCTCTGCTGGTTTTACAGCCCATAGTTATGGGGACCTCTTTTCCAAGCTCTGGAACCCTGGGCTGGGATCTGGTGTGGGGCTGGGACCCCTTGTTCTTCATAGGCAGCCTCTGCAGAGACGATCTCCCTCCCGATTAAAAAGGCTGCACACGTGGGTGCCAGACCAGCCCGTTCTGTGCCTCCGCCCTCCTACCAGTCTCAGTGTGCTTTCCTCTTTACCTCTCTAGTTGTAGGACTTCCATTCAGCCAGCTTTCAGCTGGTTCTGAGTGATGAGTGTTCTGTATTTTAGTTGTAATTTGGATGCGGTTGTGGGAGGTGGCAAGTACAGGCGTTTACCTACACAACCATCTTGGTTCTTCAATCATATGATTTTTATCCTTCATTTTGGTATTGTAATGTGTCACATTCATTGATTAATGGGTATTGAACCATCCTTGCATCTCTGGGATAAATCCCTCTTGGTCATCATGTATAATCCTTTTAATGTATTATTGAATCTAGTTTGTTGAGATTTGTTGATAATTTTTGCATCTGTGCTCATCAAAGATATTGAACTGTAATTTTCCTTTTGTAATGTCTTTGTCTGGGTTTGTGACATTATTTTGGAAGCATTTCTTTCTCTTTTAGTTTTTAAAATAGTTTAATAAGGATCGGTATTAATTTTTCTTTAAATGTTTGGTAGAATTCATCTGTGTCATCTGGGTTTTTTTTTGTTCTTTTTTAAAATTATTATTATTGCTTCAATTTTATTGCTAGTAATCAGTCTGTTTAGATTTTCTATTTCTTCCTGTGTCAGTCTTGGAAGGTTATATGCTTCTAGAAATTTATCAATGTCTTCTGGATTGTTGAATTTGTTGGCATATAATTGTTCTTAGCGTTTTTTAATAAATAATGTTATTTTTGTAGTGTTGGTTGTAACTTCTCTTTCATTTCTGATTTTATTTATTTGAGCTATTTTTTTCTTGATGAGTTTGGCTAAAGGTGTACCAGAAATTTTCAGCAAACATTTCATTCTAGACTTTTAAAATTTTGAAATTGATGTGGGTATTTAAAAATAGTTTGCTAAAATCATAAGACACACCTTGTCTTCCAATATCTGGATAGAGGATTATAGTAAATTTTTAAAAATAAAGTGTAGTTCACTAATTAATTATGTAAATCAAAAATACAGTTGGCCCTTGAACCACTCAAGGGTTTGGGGTGCTAACACTCTCCTTTAAGACCCCCAGTCAAAAATCTGCATATAACTTTTGACTCTACAGTCAGCCCTTCACAGATTCAATCAGCTGTGGATCAACCACAGTTGGGAACACAAAAATGCTGTTTTCAATCCACAGTTGGTTGAATCCACATATTCAAAATCTATAGATATGAAGGGCCAACCATGTTTATTAAAAAAAAATATCAGCATGTAAGTGGGCTTGTGCAGTTCAAACCCAGACCGAAAAAGTACTTTAAATTATTATAAATAAACCAATATGTTTCAAACAGGAGGTTATTAAAGAAAACAATAATCCAATCAAATGATAAAAGCATGAGAGTGTAGAAAGGGGGACTGTTTTCTCAAGTCCTGTCCATTAGCTTCAGCCACACCTATAAGCCCTCAGCTAACCCTCAGGCAAAGCCGGCTGCTAAAATCCCAAGTATAATTTCATGTTCTCAGTCTAACATCCAAGCTTTACCTCATGTATAACTTGGGAAATTGTGTGGACTTTCTAGCCATTATAATTGAACATGCATCCACAGGCTCAGTGAGAAGTTGGCAATGAGAACTAAACCAGGATTTAAAAACTTCTGGAAAGACCTGAGAAAGAAGTAGAAAGATTGCTTCAACCAATCCAGTCTTCTTCCTAAGCAAGGTGGGAAGGTTGGAAAAACAGAAACCCTAATAATTTCAAATCAACGACAGCTTAATACTGAAAGTGTTTAGGTAACAGACTTTTCAGAAGGAAAAAATTCCATGTCCACTCAATTGACACATTCCCTGGAAGCCTGGCTTTCTATGAGTTTCTTTTAGGAATCTCAGAAATCCCAGCAGTGACCATAGCTGGGCAATTCTTATTGTTCCCTCCAGACCATGCAGACACCCTGCCCACCTGCTCTGGCCTCAGGTGCTTCCCTGTCCGGGCCTCCTTGCAGTTTCTCTTGTGCTCTGGCTTCCTGTGGGCTCAGCCAGGGGTGTACCTCTAGCAGGAGGCCAGAGGGAGAAGGGGGAGGCGGTCAGGAGGGCGGTCCCCACCTTCCTTCCTGAGGGTCCTCGTGAGCAGGAGCACCCCTCAGTGCTGCTCTATCCAGCTCTCAGGGTCAGGGCTCTGCCTGGGAGATAACAGTCCCAGGTAACTCCAGTCCCCCTCTTGGTGTCCCCTACACCCTGCTCACACTTTGTAAATAGTTTCCTTTTAAACTCTCCTCAAGTTACCCAGCTGCAGTCTGCCATTCGCTTCCTACTATGACCCTCACGGATTATAAATAATATGAACGTTTTTAAACATCTGTTTAAGCTCTGCAATCACTGTGCCATTTATTCTCCCAAGAATTCCATGGAATGGGTGTTATTATTCCACGTTACGGATCACGAGTCAAAGATCTGGAAAAACTGCAATCATATAAATAGAAAATAACAAGCTGGGAGCCGAACCCAGGCTACTTGATACAAACCCCAATTTTAACCACTATGCGATGCTGCTTTGCAGATTGTCAAGCCTAACGTGTCTACAACAGTCAGCAAGTCAGTAAAGACTTTCAGAACCGTCCCCTCCCCAGTGCCAAGTAAAGTGGCACAAATAGATGAGTGGCTTGTCCACACTGTGAAAATGGTCAGCACTATCGCTGATGGTTTCCAGATGTGCTCACTCCAAGCAGCCTGTCTTCATCCTCTCTTGATATCAAGGTTTGGACCTGTGAGGTCTGCAGGTGCTAGAGCACGAGAAGGAGAACGAAAGGGCCAAGGCAGGGCATGTGGAGATAGCAAGTCATTCCTGCCCCGTCGCTGTCTTCTGTCCGAGAGGCAGGTGGGCATACCTTGAACGCTGGCCTTCGATATCGAGAGCAGCTTTCACAGGCAGGACCTCATCTCTTGTCCAACAAAGGGAGAGGCGTATGCGCCCTAGAAAAGAACATTTTTACCTGCCAAACTAGACCAGACAGCGACCTCTCATCTTTAAACTGGGGGTTCTCTGCACTGTAGTTCCCACTGAACACAGCGACAGACATCGGCGGCCTCACACTGCTTTCTCAAAGCCTCCGTAACGTGTCGCACATGCAGGTGACCTTCAGATGCCAGTGAGCAAGCTCTTTTTTAAAAAATTGATTCCAGAGAGACAGTAAGGGGGAGGGAGAGAGACATTGATTTGTTGTTCCACTTATTTATGCAATCATTTGTTGATTCTTGTATGTGCCTTCACGAGGGATCAAACCAGAGACGACACTCTAACCAACTGAGCACCCGACCAGGGCTCTGGTTAAAAGTTCTCAAGTCCGTCCTATTCCATTGGGGCCTAAGGTGGAAAAGTGTAAACTTCACCATCAATTTCAGTGAGGCCCATTGTCCCAGCTAAACTTCTCTGTCAAGGGCAACAGAACCAACTCTGGCCAACCTCCACAGAGAGAACTTCTTGAAGGATGCCCAGGGCTCCTGGAATCACAGGGTCCATGGGGCCTGGGTTTGGGATGGACAGGAGCCAAGAAAGTTCCACTATCAAGGTGGCAAGGAGGACAGCTCCAGTTCAGAACCGGGCCTAGTCGATCCAAGTGACTCTGGTTCCATGAACGACTTGGAGTGCCCCTCCTCCTGCACTTCCTGGGACAGAGTGTGCAGAGCAAGTGCCTGAGCTCTCCCACCTCCCGCCTCCTCCGCCAGCTGGAGTTGAGAGCAGGAGGCTCTGACTTCCCAGGGAGAGTGGTCACGGGAGCTGCCCACAGAGCTGCTGTCCACGCCCTCTGTCAGCCGGGCCTGCAGAAGTTACCCACAGGCCACACGCACCAGCGCTCAGGGGCCGGGGTCCCAGGGATCCCTGAGCTGTAACGCCAATAAGGGCTGGCCCCTCCTCTCCATGTCCCACTTCCCTCTCTCTTCCTGGAATCTTCTCCCCAAATAAACCCCTTGCACCACATTTCCTGTCTCAAGTTCTGCCTTAGCGGACCCCAACTAAGACATTTTAGCCAGGCTTTCTACGTAAGGGAGAGTCAAATCCCTAATCACCCTGAATTGCTGGGAGGTAATGGGAATTCATGATGCACAACAGAAAGTGACAAATAGTCGCCACATTCATGAACAATAACAGCAAAAATTTTTTTTAAGATTTTAAGAAGGGGAAACAATTATAGATGTTCCCTATTAGAAGCTTTTATTTTGCTACTTTATTTCAAAATCAATCAAATAATATTCCCAAGTTGTACTATCATGCTAAAAGAGAAACATGGTAATTAGCGTACAACCGCAACCCTTCCCATTGGCTAATCAGCATATCCTTATGCAAATTAACTGTCAGCCAAGATGGCGGCCAGCAGCCAGGCAGCTGGAAGCGAACATGAGGCTTGCTTGCTCCAGTGACTGCAGACTCCAAC
>NW_005371645.1:2596338-2603610 GCF_000412655.1 Myotis brandtii
AGTATATATATATATATATAATTGGTTTCAGAGAGGAAGGGAAAGGGAGAGATAGAAATATCAATGATGAGGAGAATGATGAGGGAAAGGGAGAATCATTGATCAGCTGCCTCCTGCACACCCCACACTGGAGATCCATCCTGCTACCAGGGCATGTGCCCTGACCTGGGAATCAAATTGTGATCTCCTGGTTCATAGGTCGATGCTCAACCAGTGAGCCACGCTGGCCAGGCTCATCATGCTTTTTAAAAATACACCTGTAGCCCTAGCTGGTTTGGCTCAGTGGCTAGAGCGTCAGCCTGTGAACTGAAGGGTCCCAGGTTTCATTCTGGTCAAGGGCACATGCCCAGGTTGCAGACTCGATCCCCATTGTGGGGTGTGCAGGAGGCAGCCGATCAATGATTCTCTCTCATTGTTGAGGTTTCTCTCTCCTCCCCTCTACCTTCCTCTCTGAAATCAATAAAAAAGGAAAGTACACCTGTATTAGGTATCAATACAAGTTATAAAATATTACTCAAACCTCAGGGCTGCCACCGCCAGCACCACTGTCCGCGTCTCTGGGTCAGGAGCGTGGCTGCTGCTCAGCCAGTGGCTCCGGCCCAGGTCTGGTGACGCTGCAGTCAGCACGGCAGCCGGGCTGCGTCCCCTGCGCTTGACCAGGGCCTCCTGATGGCTCCCTCCCGGGCTGCAGGCCGTGCCTCCGTCCCTGCCAGCGCGGCCTCCCGTGGGTGCCTGTGTCCTCACCACTGGCAGGGCCCCCTGGACCGAATGACCCGAGAAGAGCATGACGGCCGTGCAATGCCATGTGGCGCAGCTGCAGCAGACACCGCGCTCCTGCCTGCGGGACCCACTGGGGACAGCTCAGCCCCCTTCGGGCGGACGAGGTCTAGTAAGGGGTGAGCATCGGAGGCGGGACCCGGGCTGGCCTAGAACTGTGTGCTGGACCGCTGTCTCCTCACGCAGCGACCACTGTGGAAGTCTTCAGGGAGCCCACGGACGGATAAACAGCTCTCCTGCGGAGAGCAGGGACTCCCACCCTGCCCACGGGCTCCACCGCCATCCGCGGGACCAGCTTAGGGAGGAGCCACATTGTTTTGTGCAAGAAGGACCTCAGTGCCATCCATTTCACTTTGCTAGGATTCTGGCCAGAGTCTGAGGATAACCAGACCTCAGAGTGGGAACCCAAAAGGGACTTGTGCTGGCAGCCTTGGGTCACAGACAGCTCTCCCTGCACGCCCTCTGCCCTGGGGTCAGCGCTGAACTCCAGCATGAAATGGACAGGAGGGAACATTCCTCTGCGAGCCGCAGAACCTAGTAAAGAAGCCCGCATGCCGCAGAGCCCCGTCCGGAAATTCCAGTTTGACAAAAAATAAAAGCACCCTCCTCAGTGTGCCAGCTTTTATGGAGACGAGTGACTGCCGGCCCAAACGAGAGGGAGGCCAAACCAGTGCAGGGGCCAGGCCCATGTGAGAAGCCCCTCCCACGAAAGCACAATCCACCCAGGCCAGGGGGCGTGGGCGGCCTCCTCTCGCTCACCAGAGCCCAGGTTTAATGTGTGCAAGTCGGAGCCCAGAGGGTGCACGTCTTACCTGAAGGTCAGCCCCTAAAAACAGACTCTAACGGCACTTCCTTCATGAGAAATGGAAAATATAGCCAGACTTGGAAAAGTGTTGACCTCTACACAACAGCATTATATGCATTGATTGATTGATTGATTTTCCTTTTCTATTTCTATTATTTTAAGTTATCACGCAAGGATATTTTTCCATTGATCTTTACAGAGAGAGAGTGGAAGTGAGGGAGGAGTGGGGAAAGAGAGAGACTCATGGATTGGTTGCCTCCCACACGTGCCCGTATCAGGGATGGGGAACCTGCAACCCAGGCATGGGCCCTTGACCAGTAATGGAACCCAAGACCTTTCAGTCTGCAGGCTGACACCCTAACCACTGAGATAACTGGCCAGGGCTGCATTGATTTAAATAGAGGCTCACATGCCTGAAAGTCTGTGACTAAATGCACTGATTCAGAGGACACAGTGCCGGACATCAGCCGCATCACAGTGTTTCACAGCGATGGTGCCAGGTGCTCATGGTCCCTCTCACTACCTGAGCCCGTGTGGCTGCTCCCAGGTGCTCATGGTCCCTCTCACCAGCTGTGCCCTTGTGGCTGGTCCCAGGTGCTCACTGGTCACTTTCAGTACCTGTGCCCATGTGGCTGGTCCCAGGTGCTCACTGGTCCCTCTTACCACCTGTCCCCGTGTGGCCGGTCCTAGGTGCTCACTGGTCACTCTCACCACCTGTCCCCAAGTGTCTGGTCCCAGGTGCTCACTGGTCACTCTCACCACCTGTCCCCGTGTCTGGTCCTAGGTGCTCACTGGTCACTCTCACCACCTGTCCCCATGTGGCCGGTCCTAGGTGCTCACTGGTCACTCTCACCACCTGTCCCCGTGTGGCCGGTCCCAGGTGCTCACTGGCCACTCTCACCACCTGTGCCCTCATGGTTGGCCCCAGGTGCTCATGGTCCCTCTCACCACCTGTCCCCAAGTGTCTGGTCCCAGGTGCTCACTGGTCACTTTCACACCTGTGCCCGGAGGGCTGGTTGCACGTGCTCATGGTCACTCTCATACCTGTGCCTGTGTGGCTGGTCCCAGGTGCTCACTGGTCACTCTCACCATCTTTACTCGCATGGCCGGTCCTAGGTGCTCACTGGTCACTCTAACCATCTCTTCCCCATTGGCTGGTCCCAGGTGCTCACTGGTCACTCTCACACCTGTGCCCAGGTCTCACTCCTTAAGGAGGCGCCCTCATCCAATACAGATTCCACCTGCTCCACGGCTCCCGCGTCCTCCACTGCTCAGGCCTGCTACTGAGAACTGAGCCGCCCCCCAGCATCCTCCCTGCTTCTAGTCTTGTCATGCCTCCACTGGCAGGTACAGTTAGTTTCTGCTACAACAGACAAACTCAAAATCAAGGTTTAGCACAGTGTGAACCGGGGTATATGGCATTCATTCTGTGCTCTGCTGTGTGGCTCAGCACCCAGGTCCCCCCATGGTCCCCAAGGGCGCTAAGTCCAGCCATCGCGTCTGCCTGGCCCCCGGCAGGAGCGAGGGAGGCTGAGGAAGACAGGCCTTCTCCTTTCAAGGACCCCTTCCCCAGAACCGCCCATAACTTAGTCCCATAACCACATCCGGTGGCAGGGGAGACTGGGAGTTTTAGTCTTTGTTCAGTCACTTTGCCCAACACAAATCAGGGCTGTTATTACTAAGGAAGAAAAGTAGAGTAGAAATTAGGGATGGAGTAGAGCACATGGGAGGTTTCCTGTCAGGGACCTGGCCTCTCCCTCTCCACAGAGCTGGTTATGTGGGTGTCTTGGTTGGGGCTCCCCTGCAGCTGACCTGGAGGCAGTTTCCGCCCCTCTGGCACCTGCCCAGCCAGAGCCGCTGCTCTGGGCTTGCGAACACGCCCTGGAGGCCAGCGGAGGTAAGGAGACCAGTTAGATTGTGGAGTTTGATTGGAGGCCACTATAGAGTTTGAAGCAGGAGAGTGACCTGATGGAATCTGTGGTTTCCAAGTTCATCTTGGCTGCTCTGTAGGGAGGCAGGGAGGCAGGGGGCCACATGAAGCAGGTGCCGCCTGGGGGCGCCCCACAGCACGTCCAGGGACTTTGATGGCGTCTAGACAAGGATGGTCGCAATAGAGATGCTGAGAGACGGGCGAGCTGGAGTCACAGTGCGGGAGTAGCCCACAGCACGGGGATGTGGTGTGCAGGGTGAGGAGGGTCAGGAAGGCCAGGCTGTGGAGGGAGGAGGAGCCAGCAGTGCCTCGCAGGCATCCATGGAGGTGCCGTTGGGGCATTGAGCCTGGTGTGCAAGGGGGTTGGAGCTGGAGTAGATATATTTTGGGATTCACCAGCTCATGATGGTATTCAAAAGCACGAAACTGTGTCAGATCCCCTATGGAGCGTGTAGCTGAGAGGGGACAGGAGCGGGACAGGGCGGGCAGAGCTGAGGACAAAGCCTCCATGCCCTCCAACAAGTATGAGCTCTGGGCAAGGCTGCGGGTCCCTGGACACTCGGTTCCCTCGTCTGTGACAGGGCCCGTGTCTGGGAATGTGCATGAGGCCCCAGGCAGCATTTTATGAACAGAAGACAGTTCTTATGTCTGCATCTAAAGGCACATAATTTGAAAAAATTGATTACCTTTATCCAGTCAACCAAAATGCTTTAAAACCAGCTGTTATAAACATAATTTGTGGTTTGGTTGTGTTGAACATAACTCTGTTTTGTCCTTTTTAAAAAAAATCAGTTTATGAATTTAGGCTGAGCCCATGAAACACCAGATAAATATGAAAATTTATACTAAAAGTGTTTATAAAACTTCCCTTATAGTTCTCTTGTTTTATGTTACAATTGATATCCCTAAACATCCCAGGGAAAAGAGTTTGGAAGATAAACATCTAAAAGAAGAGAGGAAGGGAGAGGGAGAGAGAGCTAGAAACATCAATGATGAGAGAGAATCATTAATTCGCTGCCTCTTGCACGTCCCCACAGGGGGATCGAGCCTGTAACCTGGATGTGCCTTTGACTGGAATCTAACCATGACATGACCTCCAGGTTCACAGGTTGGTGCTCAACCACTGAGCCACCCGTCTGGGCTTGATGGTTCCCACTTTCAAACATCTACCCTCACCCTCATCTCCATTCCTTCCTCCCAAGGGAAGGGGAGAGGAGAGGCTCCTGACAGAGGGGAGCGGACCGTCTTGGCATTCAGGCCTTCTGTGGTCTGATTCTGACTTTCAGCCACTGTCCTCCAACCAGAGTCAGCTGCCCCCAGCTGAGCAGACCTGCCCTTGCATGCACCGCAGCCTCCGCACACACCTCCACCTCCATGCCCGCTCCTCTGCGGCCCGAGAACTGACTTATCTTTGAAGACGGCCCATATGTCATGCCCTTCAGGAAACTGAAAGCCCATTCCCCGGGTCCGGGTTCGTGGGACTGCCCCCCGCGGACTCCCAATCACTTTGTTCAACGCACTGTTGATCCTTCAGCTACAAATTCCGAGTCCATCTCAAACTAGGGTGATAGGGAACTGACTGACATGCATGAGTCAATACCTAATAATAATCCAGTTACTAGTGATAGGGGGACTTATAATCTGATAGAGCATTTGAATTAATCTGAAAAAATAATCATATTATTTTAAATCTTAGAACACATATATTTATGTGAAGAGGGGGTTAAGTTTTTCTTAAGTTTCCTTTCCAAGGCCTGTGTGAAGCAATTGAGGTGACTCAGCTGCGAATCCAGCAAGCAGAGCCGATACACAGGGTCAGACCGACCACCAGGAGTCAAAACATCATCTCATCCACATCATCTCATCGCCTGATGACAAGGACAATAGCTGACGCCTTCGGACTCCAGGGCTGCACGTGGCTGCACCCCGTTCCCATCCTCCCCCAGCCCCTTCCCCTTTAGAGTCCGGTTCCCAGTACCTGCTGGAAGGCAGGGCTTGATGCTTGTAAGCGCCCTGTCTTCTTGGTGGGCTGGCTCCTCAGTAAATGCCTGATATGGCTCAACCCTGCTTTCACTACCGGACACAGCGACAGGCGGCCCGAGCCAGTGGGGGTTTCCCCGGCAACAGTGTCCCCATTCTCCGAAGGCCCATGTGCTCCGTGACAGGGATCGTGCTGACCTGCCAATGTCGCGCACACTCCGAAGCCTGGCGCCAGCTGGACACTGGCCGAGAGGCGATCTCCCGGAGCCCTGGGGGCGCCTGAGGGCGCAGGAGGCTCCAGGGGGCGAGCCAGAGTGGCCCCCAGGACGCCTTCTTTTCTAGTCAAATCAAGGCTCTTCCTCTAAAACCTCAGTTCAGGGGTTGGAGGCTATTCTTAGCAAAAGTATGTGCCGAAGAATACAGGATCCAGAAGATACAGGGGGTGTTTCAGGGAAAGCAGCTCGGATGTCGGAGAAGCTGGGGGCTTGGTCTGCTGCCCGCGCTGGCCCTGAGCAGTGGGCTGTGCTCTCAGACGACCTGCCGGGCTGGGTGGCGAGTCAGGAGGAGCCCGAGCCAGGGAGGGAGCCCCGGGAAAGTCCCAGGGGTGCAGGTTTGGCCCCGAACTTAGCCCCAGAGCTGCCCCAACCGACAGCATTGGCCCAGGCAGAGTAATCCAAGCGCTCTCTGCCCTGCTCACCTGCTGTGTCTGGGAGTTCTCAGAGCCGGGCCCTGAGGACAGCGCCACTGGGCGTGCTGGCTCCTGGGAGGAGGGCAGGACAGGTGGGACAGAGGCCGAGCAGGCGGGAGGCATCTGCTCAGGCAACTGGAAACGATCTACAAAGTTACAAACGCTTCTTGTCTGCAGGATTTTTCAGTCTTTAGTGTGATCACTGTGATCTCTGTGGGAAAGGCTAGGACTATAGCAATTCCCAGACGTCTCTTTCCAGAATTCCTCCGCACCCGCTCTGGGGGACACAGCTCGGAGGGCCTGCGGGAGGAGAGCAGGAAGGCCCTCGGCCTGGCTGAGTGTCCTGAAGTCCTTTCAAGCCCAGGGGCAGCCACAGCCGCCCGGGGTGCCCTCTGGCTGATCCCACAGCACATGCCTTTCTAGTTAGGACCCTCCAAGGTCCCTGAGGGCTTTCAAGGCGGCCCTTCCAAGCTTCTTTCCGCTCTCGGGACCTCAGCATCCTTCTATGACTACCGGAGTCAGCCTCTCGGCCAGGCTTTCACAGGTGCCGTCAGCCGACCGGCCGCAGCCATCCCTCGCGCTCCTGTGCGCCCCTGCTCTCTCCTGAACGAAATGCAGGATGGAGCAAACGGGGCTTACAGTGGCTCCTATGGAAAGTAATACAACAATTAATATATAATCACACAAAAATAGACTCTGTTTCGTGTACACAGCTGGGCGCCTACCTTTGCCCCACTCTGTGTGCTTGTAAACTAAATTCACTACCACACCAGTGACTTGCTTTCTTGTTCGACTCCTGCAGAGTTGCTAATTTTTGTGTGTCATTTTCTTTGAATCTTCCAGACCAGGTTGTGAGCTCATCGCCATCTTCACCCTCATTCTCACCATGAGCCCACAGAGGAAGGCCAAGCCGGAGGAGCCGGGAATGGCCTTGCTCTGCGACCCACAGCCTGTGGCCTCTGCACACCTGGCCGGCTGGGGGCCTGCCTTGCCGGCCCATGACCCCGGTTGAGCGTGTTTTTCCTGCTGAAATAGCCTCTAGCCATGCCGCTGCTCTGACAGGCAGCCCCTCCTTGTGGCGGGTGGGGGGAG
>NW_005371645.1:2603753-2604049 GCF_000412655.1 Myotis brandtii
CATCAGCTCACATCTGCGGTTTGAATTTTGCCTCAAACTCTCACGGGATGTGACCCTTGGGCAAGGCATGTGAGCCCCAGTCTGTCTCCTCACCTGTAAAATGGGTGGATATTGATGGGACTTAGACTTAAGGCGCTCAGCACAGTGGGTGCTCAACAGAGCGCTCTAGGGGCAGCAGAAAGAATGAAGGTGGTGGTGCTGGCACCGGCCCGTGCCCACTGCGCAGTGCTCCGGGCTGGCCCTGCGAGAGCCCCTGCTCACTCTCCCTGCGCCGCCCCTTCCCTCTCTCACGTGGG
>NW_005371645.1:2604481-2610378 GCF_000412655.1 Myotis brandtii
CGGGGCTGGAAGCGAGAGGAACCGCCCTGCCCTGCACGGGGACCGGGGCCGCGGGGACCCTGCTTGGCACCTTTACTCACAGGATGCGGCCGGCCCTGCCCTGCCCTGCAATGGGCTCCCTTTACTCCGCAGCAGCCACTGCGGCTCTTACAGATGGGAAGTCCGGGTAGCTGACTCCCCTGCCCAGAGCCTGAGCGGGGAGGAGAGGGGAGCGCAAGAGAACAATCGCGCAAAAGAGCAGCCAGGCCTGGAGCAGGGACAGCCACACTGGCAGGCTGCTCGCTCAGGGGCTGGTTGGGGACAGAGGGGGGGACAGAGGGCGATGCTAGTGCGCTGGGTTTCCAGAGATGAGCTCAGGAGGGCGGTCATGCTCCCTGGCAGCACCCCCGCTGCAGTCACCAGGGCCTGGGCGCAGGACCCGGGCTGCAGTTGCCATGGACACTCACTGCTCAGCGGGGGGGGGGGGGGGGGGGGGGGCACTGGCTGTAGCCCTCATTGAAGAGGTGCTGGTCCCACTCAGTGGGCAGGGCTGACACACACCATGCCGCACGAGGGTGTGTGGCCGCCTCTATTCCGCAGGCTTCCCTGGCTGAAATCCGTTCTAACATGTGGACAACATTGGGCAACTGACCCAGCTGCTCAGAGCCATGGACTCCCCAATTGCTCCCAGCAGGCCCTGGGCCACCGGACATGGCCACCTCTGTGAGCACACCGCAGCTCAGGCCGTGGACCCAGGCGGAGACCAGCTCCCGCCCCTGCATTTCCTCACCCGCAGGCTGTGCACCCCAGCGCCCATCGCGTCCTGTGTGTGTCTGGGCGCCCCGAGAGCAGAGCCTGCAGGACTGGGGACAGGTCGCTGATTTGGGAGGTGACCCTGGAAGATAAGTAGGGCCGGGAAAGTGGTGTGGGGACGAGTTACTGCCGGGTGCACCTTGGACAGCCTGCAGCGGTGCCTCTGGAAGGGGAAATGGGGTGTCGATCTAACCGCCACCGTCCCACGGGACAGGGTGGGTCTGGACGGAGGCCCGCCACGCGGGAGTTTAGGCGGGAGGCAGGCACTGCTGCAGACATGTGCAGAGGTGGGCAAGGAGGACAGGGAGGGATCAAGAGCTACAAAGAAGCACTGAGCCCGTGCTGGCACGTAGTCGGTGCTCAAGGAATATGTCTGCCTGTGCCCTTTGCACAAAACAATGACCTCTTCACACTTTGACCTCTGCTGCTCACTCCTATTTGCTTGAAGCCCATGCAGTGGAGAGCCTGGGTCTGAGGACCAGCTCTGCCTCTCTTATGAGCTGCAAGGACTTTGGCAAGTACCTTGATTCCTCTAAGCCAGTGGTTCTCAACCTTCTGGCCCTTGAAATACAGTTCCTCATGTTGTGACCCAACCATAGAATTATTTTTGTTGCTACTTCATAACTGTAATGTTGCTACTGTTATGAATCATCATGTAAATATCTGATATGCAGGATGGTCTTTTTTAAAATATATTTTATTGATTTTTTACAGAGAGGAAGGGAGAGTTAGAAACATCGATGAGAGAGAAACATCGATCAGCTGCCTCTTGCACACCCCCCACTGGGGACGCGCCCGCAACCAAGGTACATGCCCTTGACTGGAATCAAACCTGGGACCCTTCAGTCCACAAGCCGACGCCCTATCCACTGAGCCAAACCGGTTAGGGCGCAGTATGGTCTTAAGCGACCCCTGTGAAAGGGTCGTTCGACCGCCAAAGGGGTCTCGACCCACAGGTTGAGAACCGCTGCTCTAAGCTTTTGTTTATTCATCTGTATAAGGGGACAGTATATCACCTACTTCACAGGGCAATCTGATGAGAATTAAATATCATGTTGTGCAAACAAAGGGTCAGCGAAATGTCTCCATAAGGGCCTGGCGGCAAACAGCTTGGCCACCATCCGGTCTCTTGCAGTTAACGACTGGGCTCTGCTTTGCAGGGGAAACCCAGGGCCAATATGTACACACGTGGGTGTGGCTGGGCCCCAGTAAGACCTCGTTTACCCCACCAGGAAGGGCAGACCTGTCCTGGCAGCCATCACTCGCTGACTCTGGTATAAAGCACATAGCACAGTGCCGGAACACAGTGGGTGCTCAGGGAGCAAGCTGCGATTATTATTGCCGCAACTTAGAAGGAATTCAAGCCACAGGCACTCCACAGCTTAGGTAAGTCTCAACCTCGACCCCACCATGTCCCTGTCAGTCCCCAGAGCACAGTCTGTGTGTTCTGGTCCCTCCGGCATCGCCGGACCTGGTGCTGTTCAGAAACGCAGAGTCTGGGCGTCACGCAGACCAGCGGAGTCAGAATCTGCCTTTGGACAGGGTCCCTGGTGCTGTCCTGCACATCACGACGGAGAGACGCTCCGCGCTGCTTGCTGGCCGGCCCTTCCCAACCACACAGGCCTCTCCTGTCCCAGCCTGGAGCAGTGCCTCCAGCCGCTCACACCTGCTGTTTTCACTTCCTAATCCAGGTCAGTGTTTACCTCCATCCCTGGCACACTCCCAGCGCTCCACCAAACTCCTAAGCAGCCAGCCCCACCGTGGTTCCTGGGTCCTGCCCCAGAGCCGCCTGCAGAACCTCTGCTCAGCCAGGCTCCTTGTGTCTGAGTTCGCCCCCCTTTCCTCCCCGTGCGCCCTCTGCCTGGGCACTCCCACGAGCAAATCTCCCCCCTCGGGAGGTGCCACGGCAGGTGCCACTCGCCAGCAGTGGGGACTGAGTCCAAACTGAGATGTGCTCAGAGTGCCAAACATACACCGGGTCTACGACTTAGAGAGAAAAGAGAATGAATGTAAACTAGCTCATGGATAATTTTTTAGTATCAACTACATGTTGAAAATTGTTAAAGAAAATGTTTCATTTTTTAATGTGGACACCAAAAAATGTGAATGATACATGTGGCTGGCATTACAGTTCTATTGGACGGCACTGGTCTAGTGGGACAGTGTGAAGAGAAGGCGTGCAGATACCAGGGTCCAGCTGCCTGATTCTCTGAGAGAGAGCTGCATCTGGCCGGCATTGGAGCAGCAGGAAAGCCGGGATGGAGACGGTTGCCGGTTGCCTTAGGGGAGAGAGCGTGGCTCCACAGGGAACCAGCGAGAGCAGGTGGGATTTACAGCAAGAAGCAGGGCAAGTGTTGGGGGATGGAAAAGACCAAGAGGAAGACGTCCGGGGCAGGGGGTCCTCGCTAGAAGCAGGCCAAGCACTTACACATCAAAGGCGGCCTTGCTCAGATCTTAGGGGGTCGGGTACAGGATGGGGGTTCTCTGGATGAGCTCAGATTGGG
This sequence comes from Myotis brandtii, assembly GCF_000412655.1. Taxonomy (NCBI): domain Eukaryota; kingdom Metazoa; phylum Chordata; class Mammalia; order Chiroptera; family Vespertilionidae; genus Myotis; species Myotis brandtii. Next base: position 2,607,778 of record NW_005371645.1, read on the forward strand.
CGGGCAGACCCAAGGTGTTGGTCACGATGAAAGTCTTTGTCCGTTCAAATCGCAGCTCTGCCCTGTCCTGGGCTGCTGCCTCGCAGCTGCCAGCCTCCCTGGGCCTCATCCATGCCCCGAGCCTGGGTTAGTGAGGTGCACTTGGCCGGCAGACAGTCAGCATCAGTGAGTGTGAGCCTCGTCACTGTTTTCCCTCCACCACCTGCCACGGAGAGGCCACTGGTATCTGGGAGGCGCAGCCGAGGCCTCCTGGAGCCTTGGGTCTGAGCACTGGAGTGATGACACGGATTCCTGGGTTCATCCCAAGTCGCAAGTTGACAGTTACGTCTTTATTCCCTGAAATTCTCTCTTTAACAACATGTACATCTCCCCAGGAAACAAACTCCCACCGTGTCAGGAGTTCCCCTGAGCGAGGCTGCTGGTGCCAGCTCTGCCCACGCCTGCTCCACCACCCACTCACCCTCCGTGACCCCAGACACTGTCCAAATTTGTGCCTCATCAAAATGGCAAATGGCTGTGGGTCACAGACCTTTGGATTTTTCAGAGTTAATTTGTGAACGCCAAGGTCAGTGTGAACTTAAAATAGTTTCTCTCCCTGTCTCTCCCTCTCCCCTTTCCTTCCTGGCTCCCACCTTCCTAATTTGCGATCCTTGGTACCGCAGGCTGAGCAGATTGTACAAGAACATCTGTCCTGGGCAGACAGGGCAGGCCAGCGCCATTGGCCAAAGCTGGGCCTTGAGACCTCCGTCGCTGTGGGGATGGGCAGCTGATCCCCAGTGAGCAGATTTAGAAGTCCCCCGAGAGGAGAGAAGGCCATTTCTCTGCCCAGCAATCCAGCTCATCCTATTAGCTAGGCCTTAAAAGCACATCAAGTCCAAGCCAGATGAGTGTGACACCCAGGCTCCTGGGGCGAGTCAGCTCCGTTCATTGGACCCAGATGTAAATTGTGGGGACAGGTCTTTCTGAGCCAGCCTGTGCCCAGCAGAGATCTTGTGAAGAATGCTCCTTCTGCCTCAGCTTCCTCCATGGCCCTGCTCAGGCAGCTGGGGGCTTCACACAAGAGGTTCTCGGATCATAACATTAACTCACCCAGACGTCTGTTTAAAATGCAGGTTCCAGGGTCTCACCCCAAGTTAGAAGGAAGAAGTACTCCCAGAGAATTTGATTTTTAATAAAAACTAACTCAGGTGAGGCACCAGTTCTAGCAGACCTCCCTCTTAGTCCCTGCAAAGTTGCACACACCCAGAGGCACGCGGTTTGCTGCCCGCCCTGGCAGGGGTGCTCCCATCTCCGTCCCGGGGAGGCCCTCCCAGGCTGCAGGGCGTTTCTGCCCTCCCTGCTCGGCCCAGTAGATGCCGTCCAGCCAGGGAGGAGGAGAGCGGCTGTGTCTGTGGACTTGCCTCACCCGTGTCACTGACTGTGTGGCTGACGTGGATCTGGCCAGGTCCCTGCCCCCCTTCCCAGACCCCTCTCTGCTGGGGCAGGTCCGCCCCTGCGCCCAGGTGCCCTGGGCCTCTCCGGAGGAGTGGGCCCCGCTGTGGCGCCAGCCCCGGGCGGTGCTGTTGGCTGTGGGTGCTGACAGCGGCCCCGGTTTTCTGCCGCTGCACGCGGACTCGCCAGGGAAAGTGAAACCTGTCCTCTCGCACCCAGAGTTGCACTGGGCTCCATGCTTGCCCGGCCCTGGGGTGTTTGTAAAGCCTCAGTCCGGTCCAGGTCCTTCGACTCCTGGAGCCACTGCTCACTCGGAGCATCTCCCAGCTCCTTTGCGGGCGAGGGGTGCAGGGTGCAGATTTGGCCCCGACCTGGGGAGCCTGCGGCCGGGAGCTGCCCCCACTGGGGCTCCACAAGCGCAGTGGACAGTGGCGCTTTGCTCAGTGGGGCGCCCAGCAGCAGCAGGGCAGCCGGGGACTCCTTAGACATGCAGACCTACTCAGTGCGGAGGGTGCTGAGGTGGGGCCCCTCGGCCTGCGTGTAGCAAGCTCTGGGGGGGGGGGCTTCCGATGGAAGCTCAGGCTGGGAACCAGGCCTTTAGGGTGCACAGGAGTCGCCCAAAGCTCTATGGAAACGCGGATTCCTGCACCCACCCCCAGGACCCCGACCCCAGGTCTGCAGGAGGGAGCAGAATCCGGGAGAGAAGGTTCCAGGGCCCCCCTTTCAGAACCGAGAGAAGCTGACCAGCCAGGCGGCCTTCACCATCCGCCCCATTCCCCACAGGCCCGCAGGACCCCTGTCCTTGCCCAGCCTCACACCTTCCTGCAAAGCTTCTGGGATCTTCAGCTCTGACCACTCCCCGCCTTCCCTAGACGGTGGGGCCACCCCACGCACCGCGAGCTGCGGAGCAGCGGCTTCAGGGGCCGTGGGTGAGGGCCTCTGCCCCAGGCTCCGAGCATGGGCGCCCCACCCGCTCCCAGAAACGCTGGTCTGGACGGGGTGACTTGTGATAGCGCCCAGGCCCCACACCGCACATGGAGTTCCAGAATGGACGGTCTGTTTGCTCGTCGTCCTCCACACGCAGCGGGCCTGCCAGGTCCTCACCTTCGGCCCCTTCCCTCACTCGGCTCAGCGCCCGCAGCCCCACGCGGGGGAGGGGAGGGGGCGGCA
>NW_005371645.1:2610440-2626784 GCF_000412655.1 Myotis brandtii
GCAGCCGCAGGCGGGGGAGGGTGGGGTCGGCAGCCGCTCCCGTCCCGCCTCCCTGAGAGCCAGTGCTTGCAGGTGAGCAGCACATGAGAAGCATGGCCTCTGGGGCCGCCTCAAGCTTTCAGGGTTTTGCCCCTTGCTCTCGATTGCTGTTATCTTTTTTTAACAATACATACATTTTTTGTTGATAGTATTACAGATGTCTTACATTCCCGCCCCCTTTAACTCCCTCCTCCCAGCTCCCCCACCCCCCACACAGGTCTTCACCCCCTATTGCCCGCGTCCATGGGCTGTGCATAGAAGTATATAAGTTCTTTGGTTTATCCCTTCTCTCCCCCCATCCCACATCGAGGTATGTCAGTCTGCTCTATGCCTCCCTGCTTCCAGTCTTATTTTGTTGGTCAATTCATTTTGTTGATTAGATTCCACAAGTAAGTGAGATCATGTGATACTTGTCTTTCTCCGACTGGCTTATTTCGCTTAGCATAATACTCTCCAGGCCCCTCCATGCTGTAACAAAGGGTAAGAGATCCTTCTTTTTTGCTGCTGCATAGTATTCCATGGTGTACATGTCCCACAGCTTTTTTATCCACTCATTTACTGATGGGCACTTGGGCTGTTTCCAGATCTTAGCTATTGTAATTAATGCTGCTATGAACATAGGGGTACATACATTCTTTCTGATTGGTGTTTTAGTGTTCTTAGACTACCAGTATATTCCCCAGAGTGGGATCACAAGGTCAAACAACAGTTCCATTTTTAATTTTTGAGGAAACTCCACACTGTTTTTCATAGTGGCTGCATCAGTCTGCATTCTCACCAGCAGTGTACTAGGGTTCCCTTTTCTCCACATCCTCGCCAACGCTTATTGATTTATTGATAATAGCCATTCTGACAGGTGTGAGGTGATATCTCACTGTGGCTTAAATTTGCATCTCTCTGATGATCAGTGAGTTTGAGCACTTTTTCATATGTCTATTGGCCATCTGTTTGTCCACTTTGGAGAAGTGTCTATTCAGGTCCTTTGCCCATTTTTGATTGGATTGTTTGTCTTCCTTTTGTGAAGTTGTGTAAGTTCCTTATATATTTTGGATATTAACCCCTTATCAGGTGGATCATTAGCAAATATGTTCTCCCATGCAGTGGGCTCCTTTTTCATTATGTTGATGGTTTCTTTTGCTGTGCAGAACCTTTTAATTTTGATGTAGTCCCACTTGTTTATTTTTTCTTTTGTTTCTCTTGTCCTAGGAGATGAATTGGCAAAAATTCTGCTACGTGAGATGTCTGAGATTTTACTGCCTATGATTTCTTCTAAAGTTTTTATGGTTTCATGCCTTGGATTTAAGTCTTTTATCCATTTGGAGTTTACTCTTGTGTGTGGTGTAAGTGCTGTTATCTTTGAGGGCACTTGCCATTGAATGTCTCGGCCGCCACGCAAACAAGTGGGGCCCAGCTGAGGGGCTGTCTGAGAAACAGCAGCTGCTCAGCCAGCTTGTCTGGAGCACTACTTGTTATGAGCCCTCTGAGCCTACTGACCCCTGACCCCAGGAGATGGTGTCTCCCCAGAAAGGAATCAGCTTTGCTCCAGACATGTTTGCTCACTTAGCTCCCCCTCCAGAGGGCAGCCCGGTTCTGGCACTTTTCCCTAAACGCAGGGGAAAGCCTCCTCTCACAGGAAGGACCCAGGGGGAGGCCCAGCCGCAGCCAGCCCGCAAGGACGGCTGCCCTGTGTGAGCAGTCACACCGTCAGGCATGATGGGAAGTGCTTTTCCTGTGTTGCTGGTTAGTTCTCATGTAGTCCTGGGTCTTGGGTGGAACATGAGCCTCATTTGGGGACATCCAGAACACAGAGGGTCAGTGACTTGCCCAGAGCTCTCAGCTTCTAGTGACAGGACTGGGATTCAAACCCAGGCCCTGCTGACTAAACCAGTTCTCTCACCAACGGGGAGAGCTGCTATTTGGGGCCTTTCCCCATTCTGGCTGGGAACACGGGGGCACATGGTATCACACAAAGAAAGAGCTCATTGGCTTCTAGTGGTCCTTACGCAAGGATTTCACTTTCACAAACACACTTATTGACACAAAGGCCACATCGGACTAGTTTATATCTGAATACTTATTTTAATCCAGACGTTTATTAGATAGAAAAGATTCATTTCCCAAAATTAGATGTCTAATTGTTAGAAGTTGTTAGTCTCCTATAACAAAAGTAAAATACCAGTTTAAAATGTAGTGTATTCTCTTGCACAAGAATGTATTCTTTAACAGTGTTCTCACCTTAACACTTTAAAGCAGCGGTTCTCAACCTGTGGGTCGCGACCCCTTTGGCGGTCGTACAACCCTTTCACAGGGGTTGCCTAAGACCATCCTGCATATCAGATATTTACATTAAGATTCATAACAGTAGCAACATTACAGTTATGAAGTAGCAACGAAAATAATTTTATGGTTGGGTCACAACATGAGGAACTGTATTTAAAGGGCCAGAAGGTTGAGAACCACTGCTTTAAAACCAGAGGAGGTTTTAAAAAATATTTATCTTTATTGTAGAAAATATTACAGATGTTCCCCCCCTTTTTCTCCTATTGACCACCTCTACCCCGTACCCCCTCTCCTATGCCTTCACCACACTATTAGGAGATTTTGATCATTTTAAATCCTCGCCAGATGATATTTCTTCCATTAATTTTTAGAGGGAGTGGAAGGGAGGAGGGAGGGAGGGAGGAATAGAGGAGAGGAGGGAGGGAAGGAGGGAGGGAGGGGAGGAGGGAGGAAGGGGAGGAAGGGAGGAGGGAGGAAGACAGATGTTGCCTCTTGCATGCACCCCGACCGAGGCTGGGGATCAAACCTGCAACCCAGGTATGTGCCCTTGACCGGGAATCGAACTGAGATTCTTTGGTGCACTGGCCGATGCTCTAACCACTAAGCACACTGGCCAGGACACCAGAGGAGATTTTTAAACATCATGATGCCTAGGCCACCAAAAGACAAATTACATCAGCACCTCAGGGGACGGGGGTACCCAGGCACCAGTGGCTCCACAAGGTCAACCCAGGCGTCTTTCTCTGCCTCCATCCTCAGCACTTGGCACTTACTCTCAAGGTCACCACATGCTCCAAGGTAGCTGCTGAGCTCCAGCCATCGGATCTGCACTCGAGGTGGGAGGAAAGGGAGGGAGCAGCCAAATGCTGTGCTGCCTAGCTACTGTGGACGGAATGGTGTCCCCCAAAATTTACATTTTGAAGCTTTAGGAGATGATTAAGGTTAAATTAGGTTATAACGGTGAGGTCGGAGGCCTGACACAGAGCAAGAGAGAGCGCTCTTCATCTCTGCACCAGGCTGTGGAGACAGTGGGCAGGGACTGCGAACCTGGAAACGTCACCCCAGGACCCAGTTGGCTGGCACCTGACCCAGGGCTTCCTTCCAGCTTCCAGACCCTAAGAACATCACTTGGTGCTTAAGCTGCCAGACGGTGGTGCTTTGTTATGGCCGCCGAGCAGACGAAGCACTGGCTGAGTCAGCACCCTCCCCAGAAGTTCATGCTGTGCTGCCTGCGCCCCCTTAGCAGAGCACCATCACATGGCCCCTAACTGCCAACCAGCTGGCAAGAGGCTCACTGTCCTGGGCCCACTGCCCTCGAAGAAAAGCGGGGCCTATGCAGGAGGAGAGAAGGAGGAAGGAGGAGGGAGAGGGTGTTTGGTGGAAATACTCAGTCTTGTGCCTCACTGTCTTCATGGGAGGGAGGTGGTGTGGGTGGACAAGGACAGAACCCCAAAACAAAGAAACAAAGTGACAAAGAAACAAAGCAACTAAGTAACCCTTCTCCCACCCCAGGAGCAGCGGGAACTGAGAACGGGTTCCCGGATGGGCACTTCCTGGGACTGTCTGCAGCCCCCGGTCCCACTGTGGGAAGACGGCCTTCCTCTGGGTGGGCCTGGGTGGCAAGCATGTTTGCACAGGGTCCCAGACAAGCACGAGGGTCAGATAAGCCGCGAGCGCTTGGCGTCATCACATGCCAAGGGAGCGGCAGGTGCAGGAGCAGCGCTTGGAGAAGCCTGAGGCGAGCAGGCGTGGACCAGGTATTGCTGGACACACGTCAGCAGCCTCACTGTCCAGCGAGTGGAGCTTTGAGGCCTCCTCCGGGGACGCCATGCCCACATCGAGTGTGGACAGGCTGGGGGACACCCAGTGGCGTCATGGGGAGGGAGGCAGCAGCAGTGGACATCAGAGGGTTTTCTGAGGGAGGGGGAGAGTCAGGAGCTGAATGACCCAAAGGACCCAGACACAAAGGGTGGGGGTAGGGGGGCTGGGGGCTCGGGGAGAACCTTCCAGTGAAGCTAAAGTGGTCAAGCATGAAGGAAGCCAAGGCTGTGGGTCCTGTGCACAGGCAGGGTGAGGTCAGTGGGAACTGGGTCGTGGCAGGAAGAAAAATGGGGAGACACGGGGAGACAGGGAGACATGGGAGATGGGGAGACACGGGAGATGGGGAGACACAGGGAGACACGGGAGATGGGGAGACAGGGAGAGACACGGGGAGACAAGGGAGATGGGGAGACAGGGAGACAGGGGAGATGGGGAGACATGGGGAGACACAGGGAGACAGGGACACACGGGGAGACGGAGACACGGGAGATGGGGAGACATGGGAGATGGGAAGACATGGGGAGACACAGGGAGACACGGGGAGACACGGGGAGACATGGGGAGACATGGGGAGACACAGGGAGACAGGGAGACACGGGAGATGGGGAGATGGGGAGACACAGGAGATGGGGAGACAAGGGGAGATGGGGAGACACAGGAGACAGGGAGACAGGGAGATGGGGAGACACGGGGAGACAGGGAGACATGGGAGATGGAGAGACACGGGGAGACACAGGGAGACAGGGACACACGGGGAGACGGAGACATGGGAGATGGGGAGACACGGGCAGACAGGGAGACACGGGAGATGGGGAGACAGGGAGACACAGGGAGACATGGGGAGACTTGGGGAGACACAGGGAGACACGGGAGATGGGGAGACATGGGGAGATGGGGAGACATGGGGAGACACGGGAGATGTGGAGACATGGGGAGATGGGGAGATGGGGAGACAGGGAGACAGGGGAGATGGGAGATAGGTCTTCTGGGAAGGGCAATGGGGAAGCCACATGGCAAATTTAGGCCAGGGAGAGACACCATCTGATTACTTTTTATTTATTTACTAGAGGCCTGGTGCACGAATTCGTGCATAAGTGAGGTCTGGCCGGCTCGTCCCGATCGGGGCTGATTGGGCTGGGCCAGCCAGGGGGAAGGGCTGCAGGTGGTTGGTGGGCCAGCCCTGCCCCCTGGTCAAACTCCCAGTGGAGGGAACAATTTGCATATTAGCCTTTTATTATATAGGATTTTTAAAACACAGAAACAAAAATGTACTTATCCTATATAATAAAACCCTAATATACAAATCAACCAAACGGCAGAACAACTGGTCACTATGATGTGCACTGATCACCAGGGGGAGATGCTCAATGCAGGAGCTGCCTCCAGCCTGCAGGCCCCTACTGGGTGCGGTGGTGGGGGGCAGGGCTGGCAAGCAAGCGGCACCAGGCCAGACAATGCGGGTGCCAGCGGGGGCCCCAATCGCCCTGCCTGTTGCCCCACAGATCAGCCCTGATTGCCAGACAGGCCTAGGGACCCTACCGGTGCAGGAATTTCATGCACTGGGACTCTAGTTTAATATATTCATCACAGGGTCTCAAACAGAGACTTAATTTAAAAAGCAGAAACAAAACAAATGTGACACCACAACCAAAAATACAGAGTCCTCTACAGAAATGAAGACAAGGACAGACTGTCTAGGCCAGTGGTCGGCAAACTGCGGCTCGCGAGCCACATGTGGTTCTTTGGCCCCTTGAGTGTGGCCATGAAGTTTCAACCACACTGTACGTGCACACCCGCATGTGGTATTTTGTGAAAGAGCCACACTCAAGGGGCCGCAGTTTGCCGACTACTGGTCTAGGGGAAATGAAGGATGGCAGGGTGCCAGAAGCCGGTCCATCCTTGCTGCTTGACACAGTCGCTGCAGGGAAGAAACATCTGCACAGCATATGTTCCAAGGGACCTGGCATATATGGCATACTGTTCTTAATATGTTTGCTTCCCTTCTTAGCGCTATGTGTTCTAACCAGGGCCACCTCCCCGAGAAAGGTTGTTTCCCCAGTTGGGGATGTTTCCCTGGAGTTAGGGATTAACAGGACTAAGGAAGGGAATAAATCAGTAAAACCCTCTAGTGTTACAGAAATACCGTGTATTACTTATGAAGAACTTAGACTAAGACTGTTGACAATAAATTTGGGACTTGCTAGGCCCACATCCCCAGGGGTCTACCCACCAGAGAAAGTACCAAAGCCTATGCCCCTGAAAACCCGCCGATGCAGGGCAGTCCCAAGGAAGACCACCAGCAAGGCTAAAGGGACATAACCTTTACTTGGGCCATAGAATAGGAAAATCTCCTTCAGTTACTTCCTTGTAGCTTAACAGTAGAGCAGTAGAGTAGTGACCTTGGAATGGAGCTAAGAAACTAGCCCTTATAATGGAACACAGAGACTAACCTTTGGAATAGAATGGATAGGATTAAAATCAAATGGTATAAATACAGATGTAACAGGAGAATAAAGAGAGAACCTGGCTAGAAACTATAAACATAAAACAAGGAACTGGAGAAGGTCAAGGGAGGACCCAAAACATACCATGATATAGAGGCATGCTTATAGAATCAAGTAGTATAAATACAGCAGTAACAGGAAAATAAAGGAACCCAACTATGCTGATGATCTGAACACTGTCTCCGTGTCCTTCATTCTTCGCCGACGCCGTCCTCACCTTTGGGAACCCCTGGACCGCTGGGGCTGGACCCTGGCAGCAGGGGAGAGGGGGGCAGGGGTAGAGGCAGGGGCAGGGCTGGAGGCTGCTCTGCCTGGGCTTCTCTCAGCAGGTGCTCCCCGAGGGCTGCAGGCTTGTGTCCGGAGCCAGCTCTGGGCAAGCAGCACAATGGCCCTGATGCCATGCAGGGAGACCACTTGCCCCACAGGCTGTCCAGGCAGAGGGCCCCGGAGTGTCCACGTGGGGCGGCGGCAGGGTGTGAGGACCTCCCTGAGGACCTGTTGAAGGGCAGACCCTGGGGAGCTCCAGGGAGAGCTGGGCCTCAGGTCCGTGCACTGTGCCGCTGCTGCATGGATGGCCCCTGCCCGTTCGAAAAGGTCGATTGGGGAAAGCAGAAATGCCTTCGTCACCAACACTGTGAGGGCAGCAGCTCCTGCTGGGACTTCTTGCCCTGGGGCCCTGGCAGCACCCCGCCAGGCTTGGCTCCTTTATGGCTGGCAGCTGGGTTGTGGTCTGGGAGGCCATCGGGCAGCGACACAGGAAGCCAGAGAACATGGCTGTGACTGCCTGATTACTTTTAAAAATATCACTTGGGCTGCCATATGGGGCATGGAAGCAGGGAGACCAGCCCGGAGGTTTTGCACTGGCCAGACAGACACGGTTGGGGTAGGTTTGAACAGGGGGTGGCACATTCTAGCCTGTGGGCCATGCTTTTCTCAAATCAAGTTTTATTGGAACACAGACATGCCGCATCTATGGTTTTTTTGCCCTAAAGGCAAGTTTGAGTGACTGTAATACAGATTGTCTGGCCTGCAAGGCTGGAAATATTCACTTTCTAGCTTTTACAGGAAACATTTGCCATCCCCTAGACTGGAGAGGAGTGGGGGTTGGGGGTTTACTGTTGGATGGTGAGAGACTGGAATATATCTTGGAGGTAGAGCCAACAGGACTTATTAGTAGTTGGATATGGGAAAGAGAGAGGCAGGATGCCTAGGCTTTGGGCTTTCTGGGCCCGTTGTGCTGAGAAGTTAGCAGCCTCTCTTGTCTATCTCCTTTGAAATGTCTCCCAAATCATCAGTCCTCATCCTTCTCGCTTCAACAAAAGCATGAGTCACCCACCTCAGTGAGTCCTGTGAACCCCGAGAAAAAAAGGCACCTAATAAGAAGGGCTCCTGGTGGATAACTGGGCTCAAATAAAAAAAGCAGAGACCAGCAGCCATTTCTGCACAGGAGGCCTCTTACACTAACTATACAGCAGAGAGGCCTCTGCGCTAAACTGCCTCCTGCCCTGTGTTCCCGCCATCTGAGCCGGCCCTTGTAAAGGTTACCTGGAATCCTATTTTAACCAATAGGACTGAGGCTTTCCCCATCCAATCAGAGCTGCGCAGCTCTGACCAATCAGGTCAGTGCCTTTTGGGCCAATCAAACTTTGAAAATTTGGAGCCCTCATTTGCATGAGGACAGATCAATCAGGGACCAGGGGCAGGGACTTCTGTCCATATAAGCCAGCTCCCCTCTGGCTTGGGGAACATGCTTTCCTTTCCCACTAAAGAATGTGTCTCCTGGCCGAGCTAAAGCACCGAAGTGTTATAGCCATGCTGCAAGTTGTTTGCACTGAATAAATTTCCTTCCTCACTCACCCCAAATTGGAGATTCCTGTTGTTTGAACTGGTGTCAATAACCAGGGGTTGACAGTCCTCACATGACTTCTGGGGTGAATGTCCTAAGACACATATCACATTGTCTGTGTCCTGGGACAGTGTTTGGACAACGATAGTTCTGTTTGCCAAGAACAGCAGCTCCCTCCTCCTGGGGCACTGCCAGCCCTCCTCCCGCAGCCTGAGGCTTTTGATGGGTCTCTGCTCTGGTCCTCTCGCACTGCTCCCAAGTGGACAGATGACCTAGGCATTGCTAATCAGAGAATTCATTCCACACTTTCAGCCTCAAAGACTGTGTTAGCACCTGTGACACCAAGAGGAGAGAGCTTGCCTTTCCTGAAAAGTGCAATATTTCAGTTGATTGAGCTGGTAGCTGAGAGATAGGCAGGGATTACTAGTAATTAGACACACAAGGGCAGGGAAAGTGCTGGGGCCAGGGCACAGCTGGTGCAGAGGCTGGCGTGGGAGCGAGGCGCAGAGTGGCGGGAGGCAGGCCTGGCTGGGGAGAGGACAGGGAAGCAGAGCAGGGGCAAGTCCCATCAGCAGCAGCTGCAAACTCAGCCATCGGTTGCTCATGCCAGGCCCTGCTGTGGCCACACTGCTCACGCTCACCCGCCCAACTCTGCAGCAATGCAACACAGCCAGCATTACTAACCACCTGCTTACCTGTGAGGAAAGTAAGACAAAAACAAACAAACAAGCAGGTCAGTAACTTTTCTGAGGCCTATACCAGTGTGCGAGCAGGGAGAGAGAGAGGCACGAAGAAGGACAAACAGTGCCTGGTGAGCACAGTAAACATACCGGCACTCGGCACAGGCATACCCCACCCCATGACAATGGGCAGTGTGTCTGGCTGTGGGTTAAAAGCTGGTTTGGCCTGCTCTCTGCCTTTGAGAGTGTCCTGTCTCTTTTCACTCGAATAAACCTCACCACTGCCACTTAGAACCCCTCCTGCGTGAGTGTCCCTGGGAGTCTTTACCCGCAACACCCCTGAAGAACTACGGTATGTCCTCTGGTAACAGTGCGATGATCTCCATATTCCTGTCCCTAGAGGCAAGGAGAAACAAAGCAACGGGCCTCAGCTGTCCAGGCTAGCTCGTGGTGAGGCTGGAATTTGAACCCAGCACTTGGGCTCCTGAGGCTGTCCCCCTCCCGCACGCCCCCCAGCCTCTCTGAGGAAGGCATTTCTTGTTTCCATGGCTCTGTACCAGTTGGTTAAGTAAGTAATTAACTTACTCATTAACCTTGCCATCTGCATCCCTCCCCAGGCCTGAGGCACTGAGTTGGTGAGCCCTGCACTGTAGGTTCATTTTTACTTTCCTGCTCCTTTTTCCTGATTAATTCAGGAGTATGTGTTCCTGGAGTTACAGGCATCCAGAGAGAGCCTGTCTGAATGTCTACTGGGCTCATTTCTCACAGGTTCCCTTGTATCTACTAATCTCAGACCCTTGCGGGGGAAGCAGGCAAAGCTCCACCCAGCCCTGGGGCTGATGTTGAGGGAGCAGCTGTGATGGACCAGTTGCTGGGCTAAAGGCTTTTAAACCCTCATACCTGTGCCATGATGGAGATGCTATTATCAGTCCCATTCTATGGACGGAGAAACTGAGGTTCAGAGAGGCAAAAAAAAAAAAATTGCTCCATGTCTCATTGCTGGCAAGGGGTGATGCCAGGATTTGATCCCAGGGGTGTCTGGATCCTGAGCCTCTGTTCTGCACGATCTCTCGGGCTCCACCAGGGTTATGTGTAAGGAGAGGCTCAGAGGTCCTAGGCTCAGGGCCACAGAGCTGGAGTGAGAGGGTCTGGCCCAGGGTCATAGCAATGGAAGAACACTCAGACTCTGAGAAGGTCAGGAATGGAAGGAACAAATCACTCAACCCTTCCAGTCCCTCCAAGTGCACCTGTGACAGATATAAAACTAAGATCCAGGATGGGAAGTGATGAATATCTTTTTTATCTATCTACACTAATAAAAGAGAAACAGGCAAATTGGTGTCATTCTGCTACGCCCACCAGCCAATCAGAGTGACTATGCAAATTAACCCAACAAAGATGGCGGTTAATTTGCATACACAGGTGAGGAGCAAAGACTGAAGCCAAGCCTCTTCGGTCTTCAGTCTTCAGTCTTCAGTCTTCGGTCTTCACTCCGGCCGGAGCCTTCAGTCTTTGCTCCTCACCTGTGTATGCAAATTAAGTGATTCAATTTTTTAATGACTGGTTTGGCAGTATAGTGCATATGGCTGGCTATCAGCCCAGATATAGGGATTATGTGTTTTTTGTCTGCCAAGAGCATCTCTTCCTGCTGAAAAAGGCTTTTCCTCCCCATTTAAGCAATCCTATTCTATATAATCTATCTATACTAATAAAAGGGTAATATGCTAATTAGCCCTGACAGCCTAACGACCTTCCTGACGAAGCCATGGGGGTGGGGGCTGAGGCAGAGGTGGTTAGGGATGATCAGGCAGGCAGCCAAGCAGTTAGGGGCAATCTGGCAGGTGAGTAGTTAGGGGCAATCAGGCAGGCAGGCAGGCAAGTGGTTAGGAGCCAGTCATCCCAGATTGTGAGAGGGATGTCTGACTGCCAGTTTAGGCCCGGGAGTCGGACATCCTCCAAGGGGTCCCAGATTGGAGAGGGTGCAAGCTGGGCTGAGGAACCCCCTTCCATGCATGATTTTGTGCACCAGGCCTCTAGTCTATAATAATAAAAGTGTAATATGCTAATTAGACCTGACAGCCTAACGACCTTCCTGACGAAGCCATGGTGGTGGGGGCTGAGGCAGAGGTGGTTAGGGATGATCAGGCAGGCAGAAGAACAGTTGGGGGTGATCAGGCAGGCAGAGTGGTTAGTGGCAATCAAGCAGGCAGGTGAGCAGTTAGGGGTGATCAGGAAGGCAGGCAGAGTGCACAGTTAGGGGTGATCAGGCAGGCAGCCAAGCAGTTAGGGGCAATCAGGCAGGTGAGTAGTTAGGGGCAATCAGGCAGGCAGACGAAGTGATTAGGGGCAATGAGGCAGGCAGGTGAGCAGTTAGGAGCCAGAGGTCCCAGATTGCAAGAGGGATGTCCGACTGCCAGTTTAGGCCCAGGATTCAGCCAAAATTTCAGTCTGACATCTCTCGAGCTGTCCTGGATTGTGAGAGGGTGCAGGCCTGGCTGAGGAACCTTCCCACCCCCATGCATGAATTTCGTGCACCAGGCCTCTATTTGTAAATAATACTGCAATAAATATGGGGGTGCATAAATCTTTTCTAATTAGTGTTTCAGATTTCTTTGGATAAATATGGTAGTTCTGTTTTTAGAATTGTGAGGCTCGTTCATACTGTTTTCCATAGGGGTTGCACCAACTTACAATCCCACCAGCAGTACACGAGGATTCCCTTTTCTCTACATCCTCTCCTACACTTGTTTGTTGATTTATTGATGATAGCCCCATTCTGACAGGTGTGAGGTGATATCTCATTGTGGTTGTAATTTTCATTCCCCTCATGATTAGTGACATTGAATATCCTATATAATAAAAGCCTAATATGCTAAGTGTCCAGTCGTCTGGTCATCCGTTCAACCTATCAAAGTGTAATATGCTAATGATATGCTAAGGCCATTCAACTGCTCGTTATGACATGCACTGACCGCCAGGGGTCAGTCGACTGGTCAATCAGTCGCTATGACATGCACTGACCACCAAGGAGCAGATGCATGACCAGTAGGTTAGCTTGCTGCAGGGGTCCCACCCATCAGGACTGAGCGAGATGAGCTGGACAAACACTGGAGCCCTCCTGCAGTCCCTCCCTGTCTGACCAACATCCTGTGTCCCTCCCTGGCTCCAATTGTGCACTGGTGGGGTCCCTCAGCCTGGCTTGCGGGACCCCCCAGGGGATGTTGGAGAGTCAGTTTTGGCCCAATCTCACAGGCCAGGCCACGGGACCCCACTCGTGTATGAATTTGTGCATCGGGCCTCTAGTCTTTTTACATGTCTATTGGTCATCTGTATGTCCTCTTTGAAGAAATGTCTATTCAGATTCTCTGCCTATTTTTTAATTAGATTGTTTGGGGGGGTTTTTGGTGTTAAATTGTGTAAGTTCCTTATAAATTTTGGATATTAATCCCTTATCACATGTATCATTGACAAGTATCTTCTTCCATTCGGTAGGTTGTCTTTTCACTTTGTTAATGGCTTTGTAAACTGTGTAAAAACCTGTAAGTTTGATGTAGTCCCATTTGTTTATCTTTTCTTTTGTTTTTCTTGTCCGAGGAGACATATCCAAAAAGATTCTGCTAAGAGTAATGTCAGAGAGTTTACTGCCTATGCTTTTTCTAGGAGTTTTATGGTTTCAGGTCTTACACTTATGTCTTTAATGATTTGAGTTTATTCTTATATACAGTGTAAGAAAGTGGTCTAGTTCCATTGTTTTGCATGTATCTGTCCCATTTTCCCAACACCATTTATTAATAGACTCTTTAACCCATTGTATGTTCTTCTCTCCTTTGTCATAGATTAATTGACCATATAGGTGCAGGTTTATTTCTGGGCTCTCTATTCTGTCCCATTGATCTATGTGTCTATCTGTTTTATGCCAGTATCATGCTATTTTGATAGCTTCGTAGTACAGTTTGAATTGATGGAGCGTGATACTTTGAACTTTGCTTTTCTTTCTCAAAATTGTTTTGGGTATTCAGGGTCTTTTGAGGTTCCTATAAATTTTAGAAATATTTGTTTTGGTTCATTGGAAAATGCCACCGGTATTTTGATAGGAATTGCATTGAATCTGTAGATTGTTTTGAGTAGTATGGACGTTTTAATGATGTTAGTTCTTTCTATACCTGAGTATAGTATATCCTTCCATTTATTTGTATCTTCTGCAGTTTCTTTCTTCAATGTCTAATAGTTTTCTTAGCACAGGTCTTTTACTTCCCTGGTTAAATTTATTCCTAGGTGTTGTATTACTTTTGATGCAATCTTATATAATAAAAACCTAATATGCAAATCGATCAAATGGCAGAATGACCAGTTGCTATGACACATGCTGACCACCAGGAGGCAGATGCTCAATGCAGGAGCTGCCCCCAGCCCACAGGCCTCAGGTCAGCCAAGGCAGGTGCCACCTGGGGTGGGGCCAGCCAGCAAGCGGACCGGCGTCACAACCCCGATTGCCCTATTGGTCGCCTCCCTCTGTGTGAGTGGCAGCAGTGGTGGGGAGTGGGTTTGGCGAGTGGCACCAGGCCAGCCAAGGTGGGTGCCAGTGGGGGCCCCCTGATTGCCCCATTAGTCACCCCACAGATTGACCCTGATCGCCAGCCAGGCCTAGGGACCCTACCCATGCACAAATTTCGTGCATCGGGCCTCTAGATCAGTGATGGCAAACCTATGACACACGTGTCAGAGGTGACAAGTGAACTCATTTTTTTGGTTAATTTATCTTTGTTAAATGGCATTTAAATGTATAAAATAATTATCAAAAATATAAGTCTTTATTTTACTATGGTTGCAAATATAAAAAAATTTCTATATGTGACACGGCACCAGAGTTAAGTTAGGGTTTTTCAAAATGCTGACACACCGAGCTCAAAAGGTTCG
This sequence comes from Myotis brandtii, assembly GCF_000412655.1. NCBI lineage: Eukaryota > Metazoa > Chordata > Mammalia > Chiroptera > Vespertilionidae > Myotis > Myotis brandtii. The sequence continues at coordinate 2,624,528 of NW_005371645.1, forward strand.
CCATCACTGCTCTAGATGGTATATAAAAACACAATTGATTTCTGAATGTTAATTTTGTCTCTTGCTACTTTACTGATTTCATTTATTACTTCTAATAGTTTCTTGGTGGATTCTTTAGGGTTCTCTCTATATAGTATAATGTTATCTACAAATAATGACAGCTTTACTTCTCCACTTCCAATTTGGGTGCCTTTTATTTCTTTTTCTTGTCTAATTGCTGTGACTGCAACTTCTAATACTATGATGAATAAAATTGGTGACATTCTTGTCTTATTCCTGATCTTAATTTAAAAAGTCATCATTGAGTATAATGTTAACTGTGGGTTTGTAAAATATTAGCTTTATTATGTTGAGATATGTTCCCTCTATCCCCACTTTGCTAAGAGTTTTTTATCATATATATGATGGATGTTGTCAAATACTTTTTCTATATCTATTTATATGATCATATGATTTTTATCCTTCATTTTGTTTATGTGTTGTGTTATGTTTTGCAGATATTGAACCAGCCTTGCACCCTAAGAATAAACCCCACTTGAGCATGGTGTATGACATTTTTAATGTATTGCAGAATTTGGTTTTGCTAACATTTTGTTGAGAATTTTTACATCAATGTTCATTAGGAGTATTGGCCTATAATTCTCTCTCTCTTTTTTTTTTTTTTTTTTTTTTTTTTTTTTTTTTTGGTAGTGGCTCTGTCTTGTTTTGGTATCAGGGTAATGCTGGGCTCATAAAATGATCTTGGGAGCCTTCCTTCCTCTTCAGTTTTTTGGAATAGTTTGAGAAGGATAGGACTTAATTCTTCTTTGAATGTTTGGTAAAATTCACCTGTGAAGACATTGATCCAGGACTTTTGTTTGTTGGAAGTATTTTTTTTTATTACTGATTCAAATTTATTGGTAATTATTGGTCTGGTCAGGTTATCTGTTTCTTCCTGACTCAATCTTGTGAGATTGTATGTTTCTAGGAATGTATCCACTTCTTTCAGGCTGCCCAATTTGTTGGCATATAATTGTTCACAATACTTTCTTCTAATCCTTGGTATTTCTGCAGTGTCAATGGTCAATTCTCCACTTTCTCTCTGTATATATATATTTCAGAGAGGAAGGGAGAGGAGAGAGAGATATCAATGATGGCTGCCTCCTGCATGTCCCACACTGGGGATGGAGCCTGCAACCCCGGCAGGTGCCCTGACGGGGAATCAAGCTGTGACCTCCTGGTTCATAGGTTGAGCTCAACCACTGAGGCCGGCTGGCCCCTCTGGATTCTTAATCGCCACCCGTGGGTGTGGGGCTGGTTCTGTGTCTGCACCCCTCCTGCCAGTCTCCAGGTCTCCTTGATGGCCTTAGTTATAGGCCTTCCGTTCAGCTGGACTTCAGGGGCTCTCGCTGCTCTGTAGCTTAGCTGTCATCCTGTGCTGCTGGCAGGCGGCAAGCACAGCATTTACCTGCGGCGCCATCTTGACTGGAAGTCTGTGGCTACTTCAATTAAGACAGACACTGAAGAGATCTGCAAAAATATAAAACAACTCACTACTTTTACTAATTTTATTATCTTGAAAACTAGTTTTTTCATAAAACGATGACATACGTGGTGGGGTGAACGTTTGTGTCCTCCCAATGTGTGTGTGTTGAACCTGGCCGCGGGAGGGGATGGTGCCCTTACAGAAAGGCTCTCCTCGCTGCCATGGCGGTGCTGTGGCCAAGTCGGCGGCGGGGAGCCACCAGCCAAGCCCGGAGCTTCAGACAAGGACGGTCTTCTCGGCGGTGCTGGCCCGGTGAGTCCTCCCAGAGGCGAGCACATCCGGTTCCGGAGGTGAAGCACATCCGGGTCCTGACCTTTCACACACGACAAGGGACTCAGGGGTCTTCCCACGCGCAGCCTGGGCGTTGGCTGATGCAGGAAGCGAGCAAGGTGACAGAAGCCAGGGGCGTCGTGGCGGCTCAGGAACACGGGAGAGGCCTCTGCAGCCTGAACCGGCCTGGCGCTCCGCGGCACTGACCTCTGACCTCCGGGCTCCCGGAGGCGGCGGTCCTGCTGGTGAAGGCACGAGGCCTGTGGCCCTGTGCGAGCCCGAGCGGCCGAGGGAGTGTGCTGTTCGGTATGTGCAGGCTGTCTTGGAGCGAGACCCCGGTTTCCAAGTCGGGCGTTTCTGCAGCTCTTCAGTCGCGGGACCTTCCTCCCTCTCCCTTCCGCCCCACAGGCGGTCCCTGCGGCGCCTGCCCGCTGCGTCCAGAGCTCCTCGGCTACGGCCCCC
>NW_005371645.1:2626832-2643380 GCF_000412655.1 Myotis brandtii
GAGTAGGGCGTCTTCTGGCCGATGATCCGGAAGCCGCGGACCGGGAGGCTGGGGAAGCTGTGGCGCCCCCTTGGAGCCAAGCCTCGCGCATGCTCCCACTGCGGGGTGGGCTGGGCGGGGTGGCAGAGGGCCTACTGCGCATGTGCGGAGGGGTTGCTGGGGCGGGACTTCCTGTTCATTTGCGCTTCATTCATGCCTCACACCTCTGACTTGGGTCAAGTCCCTGCGTTCTCCCCACTATGCGGGGGGAGGTGAGAAAATATGTTAACATGTAATGGATTTGTTATTGTCCTTTTAATTAATTAATATTTCAAACTCACACTTTAAAAGATTTTCAGAGTTTTATAATTTAAGTGTATAAAGAGTTCTGAGATCCAAGTTTGAGTACCTCTAGTTAAACTATTTTATGCATAAACCAACTTTCTCACTTAAAAAGTATCAAGGACATCCTTTCATGTCATATATCCAATAATATAAACAATAGCCACCTTTTATTAAGTGCTTAGAATGTGCCCAGCGACTGTGCTAAGCATTTTGTACACGTTAACTCGTTTTCTTTTACTCTTCACAATGAACTTGCGAGGCAGGTCCTATTTACCCTGCGCTGCTGCAAATGAAGAACCTGAGGCTTGGGTGGCTGAGCCACTTGCCCAGGAACACACAGCTAACAGGTCACCCAGCAGGTTTGAGCTCAGACACTCTGACTCCAGAGCTTACAGGCTTCATAGTAAATGTATGGAAGTCCTAAGATCTCTGTGAATAAATGCACGTTGAGGAGTTAGAAATGAATAGTGATGCACAGAGCTTTGATTAGGAATAACTACAATGTACTTGTGGGTAGTTGATTTACGCACCATGAATCATTAATTAGCATAAATCCTTTTGAATTTTGAAGAGTAAGACAAACAATCGCTTACTGGTATTTAGTATCTTTTTATTTTTTGACATCTTTATGGGCTCAGAACCCTCAGGTCCCTGTTGCATCTGTGCACTCTCCACCTCCACTTCCAATTACAGCATCAGCTGACGTCAGTAACAATAAGACTCGTGATGGGAGGAAGCCTGTTTGACATAGTATGGGCATCTACGCACCTGCGTGGTTCCATCCTCGGCTGACTTCCATGTATAAGATGCCCCTCAATTTTCAGTCTAAAGATTTTAGTTAAAAGTAGCGTCTTATACATAGAAAATTATGGTGTAAGGCTTATGAGAACCAATTATTAAATATTCAGAATTTTTGTAAACTGATTGTTAAACCCTTGGTATCTTGAAATTGGACATGGTGGGGTATTTATACCACAGAAATTGGCAAATGCTACAAATCAGGGCTAGTCTCTGTCCCTGCACACAACTCCTCACTCCCCAGAGCCAGTTCACTACCATACTCCTGGCAATAACACTTCAGGTTAAAAAGAAAAAACCTGACAAAAAATGAAATATAATGTGTTTAGTGTTTAAACTGATGCTTCTGAGTCAGGGAGACCTAGGTTAAACTGTGTTGTCACTTACCTGTTCTGTGATTCGGGGCAAGTTATTAATTACTTTGTGCCTATATTTCTTTAGCTGTAAAAAAGTGATACCACCCTTTGTCTTTTGACATTATATATATGAGAAGTGCTTAGCTCAGTGCCTGGCATGTAGAAACAGCTCAATGAATGGTAACTATTGTCATTAAAAGGACGAAGAAACACAGAACGGCCCTGAGCATGAGCTTGGACACCAGGCACGTTGTATCCCCATGCCAGCAGACATTGCTTTCTCTGGTTGTCAGCCCAGCCTTATCAGGTCACCTTGACCAAAAGCTGTGGATCTTGGTGAACTCTTAAGAAGATTAATGGCTTGTCTCAGCTCATTACTTACTACCTTGAAACCCCACACACCAGACGTGGCTAGTTTGATGGACCTCAGAGAGGGAAAGGGCCCTGGCACGTGGCCTCTGTAACTCCCTCCAAGGAAAGGCAGTCTGTTTGGGGTAGATATGTTAGCAGGTAGCAGAAATCACATGGTCCTAAGAGCAAGACCAGGCTCCAGGGCATGACGATATGAAATCACCCCATCAGATGTGGCAATTACTAAACATGTAACACATATCCGGGGTTGAATGCAAAGAGCTTTTCAAAACTTCAGCAGTCCTGGAGTGGGGTAGGTGAAGCTGCCAGGGCCAGGCCCATGTCACCTTGGGACCAGATTTTTCACACCTGATGGCTTCCTACCACTGCCACCAAGACCCTGGCCAAGGAGCACCTCGGGCCTGCATGCATGCTCTTGGGAGCAGCCCTCAGCCGATGATGGGCCAGATTTGGTGGCTAACTCTCAGCTTCCTCATCTCTTGGGTGAGGCAGCTCTGAGGCATGCTCCACAGCACCCCCTGAGGTTATAGGTGGGGTGGGCCCCAGTTGGCCAGGGCAGTGACCTTACTGATTAAGGTGCCTTGCCTTCCTTCCCTTCTCAAGTTCCTGGGTTCACTTCCCAAGTAGAGTAAAGGTACTCACAAATTTGTCTCAGGGTTGGCCTCTGGGGGAATCCAACCAAAGACAAAGAGATGCCAATTATTCAGCACCTACTATGGAGAAGATGGGATGTGGGATAGGGTAAGTGAAAGGAAAGGAACTGAGCTCAGTGTGGCAAAGCCAGCTTTTCAGATGAAGAGTTATTCGTCTTCTGCTCTTACCCATCTTACTTGGATTGTGACATGCAACAGGCACCAAAGTTGTAAATGTTGACTGCAAGCATTTTACCAAGATCCATATTTATGGACTTTCTGGAGAAACCTTGGAGAAAGTAGAGCAGATGTTTAATATGGAGCTTGCAGACTCGCCTTTCCATTCATAAAAATAACAGGTAGCATTTATTAAGCTCTAACTCTTTGTCAGGTGCTGTGATCAAAGGCATGGTCACATTCAGTCACCACAATGAGGCTATGTGATAGAGAGGTACTATGATATTTCATTTTATAGGTAAAGAAACTGAGTCTCAGAGAGTTTAAGTCACCCATCTCTAGTCATTCACACAGGTACGTGGTGCAGTTAGGAATCAACTCAGAGCCCAGGCTTGGACCCATGGCCGTGAGGGTGCTGGGCCCGGAAGTGTGCTGATGCTATAAGTCAAATTCTCCCTCTCCCATTCATCTGGGCTACAGGGTTCTTGTGCAGTTATCTTAAGAACAGCTTTTCTCTGATTTGTTCTGTTTTCAACAAGGTGCCAATACTCGTGGAATATTGCAACACTGCCCCTTTCTCTGCCTTTCTGCCTTTGAGCCCCAAAACATTTACTGCAGATTCATCAGCTGAGGGCATGAAAGCCACTGTGAGTACCAAGACTAAGAAAGCCCGCCACTGGCCGTTGCCAGGGACCTGAAAACAAAATCAGACACGGACTTTGTTCTATGGAAGAAAGTAAAGATCATGGACTCAGAGATGGCAGTGGAGTAGGTAGCTCTTGCTTGCAATGCCTCCCAGAACCACACTGGAAGTTACAGCTAAATTGGGAGGAAATCACCCTGAATTACTAACTGGAGACTATCTGAAGAGGAGACTTTTTTTTAAATCCTCACCCAAGAATACTTTTTCCATTAATATTTTTAGAGAGAGAGTGGTGGGGAGGGACAGGGGTCTGAAAGAGAAACAGCGGGGGCTGGGGATCCAGGCTGTAACTGAGGTAGGTGCCCTTGACTGGGAATCGAACCCACAGCCCTTTGGTGCACGGGCTGACACTCTAACCATTGAGGGAACCAGCCAGGGCTGAAGAGGAGACTTTTAACCAAGGACTGCAAAAGCCACGTCAAGACTGGAAGGAAGGGCAGAGTCACGAAAGGGCTGGCCTTGCTCCCACAGGCAGCAGCTGAGGCTGCGGAGGGGTATCTCAGCTGTGGGAGGTTTCCCCTGGGAGGCACGGAGCCTGGCCCCAGACGGGGCTCCCCAGCCCAGAGAGCCAGACCAGGAACAGACACCCACATCCTATTCAGCTGTGAAAAGGAGTGGGGTTTCTGTCTGCCAAGGAGAGGTGGAGCCTGCTGGATTCAAAGCCACCCATTTAAAGGGCCAACGTGCAAAATTTTTGTCTGCAGCCACTCACCCTGGACTTCCTTGGAGGGAAGGGTGAGAACTGGAGTCTCCTGAGGAGAGTCGTGGCTGGCTTTGGGAGTGACATGGGATCCCTGTGTTAGTTCGTCCTCTGATACTGCTGCAGCCATTTCCCATGGGAGGAACAATCCCCTCTGAGCAGCAGCTGCCTGGGTAAGGCAACTCCCCCCACCCTGTGGAATCCTGCTCACCTGACCAGCAGAGGCCAGGGCTTAGAAGACTGGGCAGACTCAGGGATTGTCAGTGACTGGCTTTGGGATGGGCCATTCCCCCACTTTCCAGGGAACCTCACAGGAGTGCCAATAGAACCCTTCCCCAAGCTTCCAGCAGACACAATCTCTGGGCTCTGTAGGCTCCACCCACCTGACTACTAGGGGCTCTGCCCTGCCAAGGTCAGGGAAAATCTGGGTGAGACTCAGACATGTGATTCAGGGGCAGGGAAACACACCCCATCTTCTCTGAAGTCTGAATGACACCTACCCCTCAGGGGAGATCCAGTGACTTCATCTTCCTGATTCTACCGGAGGCTTTTTCAGAGACTAAGCTTTTCCCTGACTAAGCCAGGCAGCCAGCCAGCAGGGGGAGGCAGGCAGAGGCAGATCTCAGGATGCTTTGGGATGCTTGCTGACCCACTCCTGGGCCCTCTGATGGTAAAAACTGGCCTCAGAGCACAGCCGGGTCCTTCTTGTGCAGCCAAGCACAGCAGAGACTCTGGATTGCTTGTAGCTGTGGACAGGCTGCTGAAAGCCTGGCGTAGGCAGCATTTGACATTGCCTTGCACCACAGAACTTCCTGGCAGGTCCAGAACCTGCACACCAGTGTCCGCTGCAGCCAACATCAGGGCAGGACCCTAAAGGCTTCACACTATTTTTTTTATTCTTTTTATTTTTTCTGTTTTATTTTTGTTATTATTTTCTTTTTTCCCCTCTTTTTTCCTTCATTTTTATTTCTCTCCTTTTCTAATTCTAATTTTTAATTTCTTATACTTTTTTCTGTTTTTGTTATCAGAACCTGTATAACATCGCACAATGTGTTTGAACTTGAGCCTCACAGTCAGCCAGCCTGAGGATCAATCACATCCATGAATGTGCTAACAGCAATCTAGAGCCAATTACAACAGAAGGTCCCACATAAAGCACACAAAGGACATTCCTAGACCACCCAACTCAAGAGATCAAGGAAATTGTGCCATAGGGTTCCATAGGATACCTATTACATAAGGCCACCACCTCACTAAGACTGGGAGTCATAGCAGATCCACCTAATGCATAGAAACAAACACAAAGAGGCAGCCAAAATGTGGAAACAAAGAAACAGACCCCAAATAAATGAACATGAGGAATCTCCAGAAAAAGAGGCAAATAAAATGGAGACAAGCAATTTATCATATAGAGATTTCAAAGTAATGGTTATAAGGATGCTCAAGTAACTTAGTGAGAATTATAAGAAACTTAGTGGGAACTATAAAAGCATGAAAAAGGACATAGAAACCATGAATAAGAACAAGTTGGAAATGAATAATACATATATGACATCAAGAATACACTGGAAAGAATTAAAAATAGGTTGGATAAAGCAGAGGATTGAATGAGTGATTTGGAAGACAATTTAAAATACCAAATCAGAGCAGGAAGAAAAAAAGAAGGTAAAAGAGTGAGGATAATCTGAAGGGTACCAGGTTTGATTCTGATCAAGGGCATGTACCATGTTTGCAACCTTGATCCCTGGCCCTGGTCAGGGCATATGTGGGAGCAAACAATTGGTGTGTCTCTCTCACATTGGTGTTTCTCTTTCTCAGTCTCTTCTCTCCCTTCCACTCTCTCTAAAAAAACAAAAAACAAAACAAAAAAAAACAACAAAAAAAGATCAATGGGAAAATATCCTTGGGTGAGGATTAACAAAACAAAATTTTTTTAAAAAAAAAAAAGAAAAAAAGAATGAGGATATTTTAATGGAATTTGGGGGCAACACAAAATGTAATAACATCAACATCATAGGTATACCAGAAGGAGAAGAAAGTGAACAAGGAATAGGAAACTGTTTGAAGAAATAATGATTGAAAACTTCCCTAACCTGGTAAAGCAAAAAGTCACACAAGTTCAGGAAGCACAGAGAGTTCCAATCAAGACAAACCCAAAGAGACCCAAACCAAGACACATCATAATTAAAATGGCAAAGATTAAACACAAAGAGAGAATCTTAAAGACAGCAAGAGAGAGATAGTTAGCTACCATTAGGCTGTCAGCTGATTTCTCAACAAAACACATCAGGCCAGAAGGATTGGCATGAAATATTCAAAGTAATGAAAAACAAGGACCTGAATCAAAGACTATCTACCAAGACTATAATTTAAAATTTAAGGTGAAATAAAGAGCTTCCCAAACAAAACAAAACAAGAAAATCAAAAAGAAGCACATTACCACCAAACCAACACTGCAAAATGTTAAAGAGACTGCTTTAAGAAAAAGAAGAAATATAGAGAGAGAGGAACATAGGTATAATGAAAAAATGGCAACAAACAAGTACTTATCAATAATAAGCTCAAATGTAAATGAATTAAATGCTCCAATCAAAATACATGGCATAGCTGAATGGATAAGAAACATGCCTCATATATGTGCTGTCCACAGGAGACCCACCTCGGAAAAAAAGATTCACACAGGAGATGAGAGTGAAGGGATGGAAAAAAATTTCATGCAAATGGAAACAAAAGAAATGCTGGTATAGCAATAGTTATATCTGACAAAATAGACTTCAAAACAAAGGTCATAAAAGAGACAAAGAAGGTCACTACATAATACTAAAAAAATTGATATAACAAGTGGACATCACCCTGGCAAACATATATGCACCCAATATAGGAGCACCTAAATATATATAAAATAAAAAACTCTTGTTGGACTTTAAGGGAGAAATCAACCACAATACAGTTATAGTAGGGAAATTTAACACACCATTGACTTGACTTCCACACAAAATAATTAACAAGGAACAGTCATTTAAAGAAGACACTCTGGGTCAGAGGGATTTAAGTGATATTTACCAAACATTTCATCCCAAAGCAGCAGAATATACATTCTTCTCAAGTGCACATGGGTCATTCTCAAAGATAGACTGCATGTTAGGACACAGAATAAGTCTCTGCAAGTTCTAGAAGATTGAAACCATATTGAGCATCTTCTCAGATCACAATGGCATGAAACTAGAAATCAACTACAATAAAAAAAACTCAAAAGCATTCAGAGACATGAAGACTAAATAGCATGTTATTAAACAATCAATGAGTTTCCAAGGAGATCAAGGAAGAAATAAAAAATTACCTGGAAACAAATGAAAATTAACACACAACAACCCCATATCTATGGGACACCTTGAAAGCAGTCCTAAGAGGGAAGTTCATAGCATTACAGGCCTACCTCAAGAAGCAAGAAAAATCTCAAATAAGCAATCTATCCCTACACCTAAAAGGCTAGAAAAAGAACAACAAACAAAGCCCAGATTAAATAGAAGGAAGAAAATTATAAAGATCAGAGTCGAAATAAATGACAGAGACTAAAAAAATAATACAAAAGATCAATAAAACCTAGAGTTGGTTCTTTGAAAAGATAAACAAGATTGACGAACCATTAGCTAGATTCATCAAGAAACAAAGTGAGAGGACACAAATAAATAAAATCAGATATAAAAGAGGAGAAGTAACAACTGACATCACAGAAATACAAAAGATACTAAGAAAATACTATGAGAAACCATATGCCAACAAATTGAACAACCTGGGCAAAATGGAAAAATTACTACAAATACACAATCTTCCATAATTGAATCAGAAATAATCAGAAAATCTGAATAAACAGGTAACAACTAATGAAATTGAAATAGTAATAAACAACAACAACAAAAGCAACCTCCCAGCAAACAAAAGTCCTGGACCAGATGGCTTCACAGGCAAAATTTTACCAAACATTCAAAGAAGAACTAACACTTATCCTCCTCAAAGTATTCAAAAAAATCATGAAAATTTCTAATCTCTTTTTACAAGGTGAAAATTATCTGAATTCCAAAACCAAATGAAGACACTACAAAGAAAGAAAATTATAGGCCAATATCCCTGATAAACATAGATGCTAAGATCCTCAATAAAATATTAGCAAATTAGATCCATTAAAAAGATCATAAAGCATGATCAAGTGGTATTTATTCTGGTGATGCAAGGTTGGTACAAAAAAAAATCTCAAATCAACAAATATGATATATCACATAAACAAAATGAAAGAAAAAAATGACATAATCAGCCCTGGCCAGGGTTGTTCAGTGGTGAGAGTGTGGGCCTGTGAACTGAAGGGGTTAGATTTCTGGTCAAGGGCACATACTTGGGTTGCAAGTTCAATCCTGGTCCCAGTCCAGGCATGTGCAGGAATCAACCAATTGGTGTGTCTCTTCTCCCTCTCTCTCTTTCTCCCCCTTCCTCTTTCCCTTCCACTCTCTCTAATAAAATCAATGGAAAAAATATCCCCCAGTGAGGATTTTTTTTAAAATCACATGATCATATCAATGGATGCAGAAAAAGCATTTGATAATATCCAGCACTCATTTTTTATTAAGAAAAAACTCTCAGCAAAGTGAGAATAGAGGGATCATATCTCAACATAATAAAGGCCAAAATGATAAACCTACAGCCAACATCATGCTCAATGGGCAAAAACTAAACCGCATTTCCCTTAATGTCAGGAACAAGATAGGGATGTTCACTTTCACCACTCTTATTCAACACTAGAGGCCCAGTGCATGAAATTCGTGCATGATGGGGTGGGGGGGGGGATCTCCCCTCAGCCCAGCCTGCACCCTCTACAATCTGGGACCCCTTGGGGGATGTCTGACTGCTGGTTTAGGCTTGATCCCGGGGATCGGGCCTAAACCAGCAGTCAGACATCCCTCTCACAATCCGGGACCACTGGCTCCTAATCACTCACCTGCCTGCCTGCCTGGTCACCCCTAACTGCCCACCCCCTGATGGCCTGGATGCCCCTAACTGCCCCCCGCTGACAGCCTGGTTGCCCCTAACTGCCCCCCCCCCCCGCCTGGTTGCCCCCACTGCCCCCCCCCTCCCAGTCTTGCTGTTCAGTTGTTTGGTCATCCCTCACTAACCCCCCCTGCTGGCCTGGTCGCCCCATGCAGCCTGCTTGTTCAGTCATTTGTCCCTCACTAACCCCCCTGCCAACCTGGTCATAGGCAGCCATCTTGTGAGCATCAATTTGCATATTACCTCATTATTATATAGGATAGTACTGGAAGTCCTAGCCACAGCAATCAGAGAAGAGGAAGAAATAAAAAGCATCCAAATTGGAAAGGAGGAAGTGAAACTCTCATTATTTGTAGATGACATGATATTGTACATAGAAAACCCTAAAGACTCCACCAAAAAAACTACTAGAATTAATAACTGAATTTGGTAACGTAGCAGGATACAACATTAATACCCAGAAATTGGTGGTATTTTTATACACCAATAATGAACTATCAGTAAGAGAAACTAAGGAAACAATCCCATTTACTATTGCAACAAAAGTAATAAGGTTCCTAGGAATAAACTTAACTAAGGAGGTAGAAGACCTGTACTCAGAAAACTATAAGACATTGAAGAAAGAAATAGAGGAATATACAAACAAGTGGAAGCATATATCATATTCATGGATTGGAAGAATTAACATCATTACAATGTCCATACTACCCAAAGCAATTGCTAGATTAAACACAATTCCTATTTTTAAAAAATGGCATATTTCACAGATCTAGAAAAAATATTCCAACAATTTATTTGGAACCAAAAAAGACCTCTAATAGCTGCAGCAATCTTGAGAAAGAAGAACAAAGTTGGAGGGATCACACTATCAGATATCAAACTAGTCTACAAAGCCATTGTAATCAAAACAGCCTGGTACTGGCACAAGAACAGGCATATAGATCAATGGAACGGAACAGAGACCTCAGAAATCAACCCAAGTCTTTATGGTCAATTAATATTCAACAAAGGAGGCAAGAGCATACAATGGAATAAACACAGTCTCTTTAATAAAAGGTGTTGGGAAAATTGGACAGGTAGATGCAAAAAAATGCAGCTAGACTGCCAACTTATACCATATAAAAGAATAAACTCAAAATAGATAAAAGACTTAAATGTAAGTTGTGAAAACATAAAAATTTTGGAAGAAAAGATAGGCAATAAAATCTCAGACATCTTGCATAGCAATATTTTTCCCAATATATCTCCTAAGGAAACAGAGGAAAAAATAAACAAATAAGACTACATCAACAAAATCAAAAGGGAACCCACTGTATTGGAGAACATATTTGCCAATGATACATCTGATAAGGAGTTAATCTCCAAAATATATAAAGTACTCATACAACTCAACAAAATGAAGAAAAACAATCCAATTTAAAAATACACAAAGAACCTGAATAGACACTTCTCCAAAGAGAACATACAGATGGCCAAGACACATATGAAAAAATGCTCAATGTCACTAATCATCAACGAGATGCAAATCAAAATGACAATGAGATATCACCTCACACCTGCCAGAATGGTTACCATCAACAAATCAACAAATGACAAGTGCTGGTGAGGACTTGGAGAAAGGGCCCTAGTGCACTGCTGGTGGGAATGCAGATGGGTAGCTACTGTAGAAAACAGTATGGAGTTCCCTCAAAAAATTAAATAGGACTGCTTTTTTACCCAGCAATCCCACTTCTGGGAATACAACATAAGAAACCCGAAACACCAATCAGAAAAATATATGCACTTCTATGTTCACAGCAGCATTATGTACAATAGCCAAGATCTGGAAACAGCCCAGGTGCCCATCAGCAGATGAGTGGATTAAACAGCTGTAGTACTTGCCGGTGTGGCTCAATGGTTGAGTTTCTACCTATGAACCAGGAGATTGCGGTCAGATTCCCATTCAGGGCACATGCCTCGGTTGCAGGCTTGATATCTAATAGGCAGCATGCAGGAGGCAGACAATCATTATGTTTCTATCTCTCTCCCTTTCCCTTCCTCTGAAATCAATAAAAATATATTTGTGGGGGAAAAGCTCTAGTACATCTACACCAGCCGTGAGCAAACTACGGCCCGCGGGCCGGATTTGGCCCGTTTGAAATGAATAAAACTAAAAAAAAAAAAGACCGTACCCTTTTATGTAATGATGTTTACTTTGAATTTATATTAGTTCACAAAAACACTCCATCCATGCTTTTGTTCCGGCCCTCCGGTCCAGTTTAAGAACCCATTGTGGCCCTCGAGTCAAAAAGTTTGCCCACCCCTGATCTACACCATGAAATACTATGCGCTGTAAAAAGGAAAGAACTCTTACCCTTTGCGACAGCATGGATGGACATGGAGAGCATTATGCTAAGTGAAATAAGCCAGTTGGAGAAAGATGCCATATTCTCTCACTTACATGTGGAATCTAGTGAACAAAATAAATGGAGAAACAAAATAGAACCAGAGGCATGGATACATGGAACAGACTGACCGAGTCAGAGGGGAGGGGGTGGCAGGGGACTGGACAAAAGGAGGTGAAGAGCACAGCGAAAGCACGCATACACATCACCCTGGACACAGACAGCCGAGTGTGATGGCCGGGGAGGGGCAGGCTGGTTCGCAGTGGGCAAAGGAGGGAAAATGGGAGACATCTGCAATAGTGACAACAATAAACAAATTGATAAGTCAATAAGTCAATAAAGCTAAAGAGCACACATGTCAGTCTGAATGTTGGCTGTGAAATTAATGCTTTTTTTGTCCGAATGACTTAGTCAAGATGAACAGTATTTTGTTCACACGGGCACGACCCTACATTTCCTGAAGAAAGGACTGCGCAGGGTCGATGGGCTCCTGGAATGACATAGTTTCCTTCTGTCCTTCAGTTCCCAGTCCTCGCCTGCCCATCTCCATCTCCCCACAGGAGTGAGTGGCTGCCTGACACTGCGGAGGGAAGATGCTGAAACCGGTCCTTGGTCCTTGGGTAACTGAGAACCTCTCTTGGGAAGGGGCTGTGCAAGCCCCAGGGCACACGCTCCCCAAAGAGCCTGGCTCAGGAAGTTCCTGGCACTGTCCTCATCGTCTGGCGACAGTCAGGTGGCTTGGGTTCAGCAAGCTGGCTCTGAGGACTTGGCGTTTGGTTTTGTGCTCTGGGTCCTCCAACCAGAGCCTGGCAGGTCTGCCTGGCTCGGCTGTCAGCGGAGCCCTGTGAGGAGCAGTGCTGTTCGCTGGCCCCTCTGAGCGGGCCGGGAAGACAGGAGACTCGTCGCTGGGGCTTTTGCTGGCGGCCCTAGAGCTGGCTCTTTGCCTGCACATTCCTGTGGCCCCCGAGGGGACAGTGCTGGTCCTGGGTTCTGGGCTGGGCCAGCAAAGCAGCGAGGGGCAGGTGAGCAGTGAGGCCACTCAGGGTCTGACGTTCGCAGGTGCTGGGCTTGGCCAGGGGAGGCATCGCAGGAGGGTGGAGGCCAGCAGAGGAGATGGTCCAGGGTCTCCCCCCCCCCCTACAGAGATCAAAATTTTCAGGAGTCAGAGTGGAGCAAGATGGGATTAGGATGAGGTGAATGAAGCCAAGTTGTGCAAATACTGGGTCAGATACTGACTTTATTTAAAATACTGGTATTTTGTTCGTCATAGAGCTTTTGCATTAATTGATATTTAAAAACTATTTCAGGGAAATATTATTTATCTTGATCACTAAGTTCTGTGACTCTCCCCCAGAATCTGCACTGAAGCAGGTGTCAGTTCCAGCCCTGGCCTCGCCTCCCACGTGCGCCATCCACATCGACGAGAAAGGACCTGGGACTGTCCTACTTGCTGTTCTGTAAACTGCTTCTCTCACTCAGCGATGTGTGCTGAGCACGTCTGTGTGGGGAAGGTAGGCCTACGTGATCCTGTGCTGGGAAGGGTGCCTTATCCCTAACACCTCGGCATGGCGTTTCTGGGCGCGGACTGCAGAAGGCACCGGGAAGTGCAGGAGAGGTACCCTCCGGCCTGGCAGTGGCGGGAGCGGTTCATGCACAGAAGCCCAGCTTCTTCGCCTCCTGGGGGGCAGCTCTAAGGTGTGTGCTGCACACGGGCCCTAGAGCTTTCTCCACAGAAAGAAGTTCCAAGGGCTAAGCTGGTTCTCGGCTGAAGGACCTTTACTGCCGGCCTGCTCTCCTGCCTCTTCCCCATTCCCGCCTGGCGTGGCTACACTTTCTCCCCCCAAACCTCAACACACACACACAGTTACACGTGAATATTGGCCTCAGGATCTGCTTCTGTTACATCGGGCATTCACATTTTTCACTATTTACATGGCCACCATTTTTATAGGTTCTAGCCCAGCCGTGGGCAAACTACGGCCCGCGGGCCGGATCCGGCCCGTTTGAAATGAATAAA
Organism: Myotis brandtii; assembly: GCF_000412655.1. NCBI lineage: Eukaryota > Metazoa > Chordata > Mammalia > Chiroptera > Vespertilionidae > Myotis > Myotis brandtii. The sequence goes on from NW_005371645.1 coordinate 2,640,336, forward strand.
ACTATTGAAATAAAAGACCGTACCCTTTTATGTAATGATGTTTACTTTGAATTTATATTAGTTCACACAAACACTCCATCCATGCTTTTGTTCCGGCCCTCCGGTCCAGTTTAAGAACCCATTGTGGCCCTCGAGTCAAAAAGTTTGCCCACCCCTGTTCTAGCCTATTAACATGCTCTCTGAGACAGATCTGTGATCTGTACCAAACACGGATACAGAAGAGGCTCTTCAGTAAAATCTGAGACAGGACGGACCCTGCTAGCATGGCCGCGTCTTGGAGTTGTGATGTGTGGTGTTGCCATCTCACTGCGCGCGGTGGCTCAGAGGCGTCGTCTACCAGCCTGGGCGTTCACTCTGTGGCCCCAGCACAGAGCAGACAGTCAGTAGACGTTCGCTGCATGAATGAAAGGAGGAGTAACTGGTTAATGTTCTGAACCTCTGCTGAGCTGAGTGCATGAGACCATGCAACTTACCTGAGCCACTGAGCTTCTGTGCCTCAAGATTCTCTAAGTCAGTGGTTCTCAACCTTCTGGCCCTTTAAATACAGTTCCTCATGTTGTGACCCAACCATAAAATTATTTTTGTTGCTACTTCATAACTGTAATGTTGCTACTGTTATGAATCGTAATATAAATATCTGATATGCAGGATGGTCTTAGGCAACCCCTGTGAAAGGGTCATTCGACCGCCAAAGGGGTCATGACCCACAGGTTGAGAACCGCTGCAAAGTCCACAACCACGACTAGTGAGGTAAGCTGGGGGCTGCCCTGGAGACTTAAAACAGGGGCCCAGTCTTTGGAGATGAAAACGTGCTCTGGTCCTAAATGGCACCGAGAGAAGACTCAGGAGAGCCCCTGGCAGCAGGAGTTGGCTTAGCACCTCCCTGGGAAGGCCCTCTGTGCCGCCACATGTTGGCAGGAGAGTGAGTCGAGAGGCACCCACCACCAGCCCATCCCCCCTCGGTCTGTCCTGCGAAGGGCCAAGTGTGACTCTGTGGGGTTCCTAAGCTCCATGAGTCAGCTCTAGACCAGCGTGCAGGGCTGCAATGACAGCAGGATTTCAACAAAAGCAGATGCTTCTCCTCTTTCCATCGCTATCATTGACTCCAGAGTGTTTTTCTAAGAGGATGTTCCTCCAGGAGCTGATGAGGGAGGCTGACATGGCATCTGGAATGTCCTTACGGGAGCCCTGGCTTCAGAACACTCATCCCTTCTGCCCTATTCTCACCCAGCCACCAGTCCAGACCAGGGTGGACATTTGTGATGTTGGCCTTGAATGGCTTCTCCTAGACAGTTGCCAGTCTGGTCATTCCCTTGGCTCCTCCCCGTACTGAAGGCCCCACCTTCATTGGGCCCAGGCTCTCCCATCCCGGGCTGGGCCTGCTGGGAGCTGCGTCCCAAGGGCAGCAGGCCTTGGGGAGGGGGCAGGAGGGGCCAGCCTCCCACTGCGCTGAAAGGCTTAGCAGTTCATTTCCTGAGATGTGTCTCCGTTTGGCAGATGGCAGCCTCTTCACCTTTGCGGCTGCCCACCCTTAAGTCTTTGCCCCCAGGAGTCCACCCGGAAGTGAGCGTCTGGCCTGACCTCCACTCAGCAGACCACGACCACGCACAAGCACCACCCCTTGCCCGAGTGCTGCCCTTTGACCTGGGAATCCCCAGGCCTGATGAGGAAAGACAGATGGGATTTCTGACCTTGAGGGCTTATCCGCAGCAGCCTGGCCCCTCTCTCTTACCAACAAGCAGCTTGCAGCTTCCCATCAGTCACCCAACCTCTTCTCCACACGGCCTCCCACGCAGCAGCCACCCGAGCAGGCAGAAGGACTTCCCACTCAACCTCTTGATGGCCTGCTGCACCCGGATGTCAGAGGCCAAGTGTAACTGCTGCATTGCAGGTCTCGGCTGCTGCATGGTGCTCAATGCCATTGACTGAAGCCCTGAGACCATGCCTCACCCTAAAGGGGCAGGGAGGAAAGCGACTCTGCTCGCCTCTTACACAACCTGTTGCGACCCCTGCAGCCTCATCCTGATCCCTCCACTCCTGTCTCCTCGTCAGCCACACGGGTGCGTCATCCGTCTCCACCTCGGGCCGCACTTGCTGTTCTCGCTGCCTGACAGGTTCTCTCTCTCCGTCCTCCATTGCTCCTTCCGGTCCTTCAGGTTAGTTTCCCTCTTCCTCCCTCAGAGAAGCTGCCCTCATCCCCAGGTGAGGTGACTGCCTCCTAAGCCTGCGCTGCTCACAGGAAACCCCTCTGCGAGGACCCGTCGCAGGTTCACAGCCTGCACCTCGGCTCTTGCTTCTCCCTCTACCTGTGATCTCGTTCTGCCTCTAGCTCCTGGCTCCTCCTTGTAATTCACATCACTTTCCCCGAGTGCCCGGTTCCAAGCAGCACGTCACCCCTGCACGGGCACTTACCGCCGCACCTGTTCTTACTCGTGGCTGCACCGCATGCCGGCCCCCAGAAGGCAGGGCCTGGTCTAACCTGTCCATCCCACGTTGCCAGAGCCCGCTCAGAGCTGGCCACCTGCTAGCCACTATCATCCTTTTCATGAGCGAGCCGGTCTGGTCCAGGCTTCAGGGGCTCTCGTGTCGGACCACAGCCTCCTGCTGTGGGGTCAGGCCTGGCTGCTGTCACCCTCCTGGGAAGAGGCAGGGCCACGCAGGCGCTGGGTGCTGAGCAGGTCAGTGTGTGCCAATCACCGGCAGCGTCCAGGAGGGCAGGGACACTCGGGGCATGTGGGAGTGACCCACAGGCAGGGGAAGCAGCCACAAGGGGTGTGTCTAAGTGTTGGGCAAGTCCAGGTACATGGGAGAGACACACTTCAGACTCTCCCACACCCGTCAAGGAGCAGGCCTTTGACTCCTCCCTTCCCTCAGGCACTGGCTGAGGGCTGCTGGGTGCTAGCACCGCTGTCCCCCTCAGCAGGTGACAGCAGCGGGAAGCCATCCCTCAGGTCTAAGCAGAGGGGCAGGCAGGCCTGTCAGTGCGGGACAGACCAGCGAATGGTGGGGGGAGCTCTCAGCAGGACGTGGGGGCAGGCAGGCGGG
>NW_005371645.1:2643403-2658313 GCF_000412655.1 Myotis brandtii
GGGGTGGGGGGTGGGAGTGGGGAGAGCTTCCTGCGGGGCCTGAGCGCAGGTCTCCGCAGGGAGCCCTCCCACTGGTGGTGCCTCCTCAGAGGAGCCCAGCGAGCAGGGCCTTGGAGTTCCGGCAGCTGCTCCGGTTTCTCAGGGGCAACAGGCAGAGCAGAGAGAGTGCTGCTGCCTTTTGGAAGCTGAGAACATTTGGGAAAGAGGCCGGCACTTCACCCAGAAGAGAGGGAGGAGGGAATTGGCTGGCGGTCTGGAGGGAAGCCAGGCCTCGGAGGCTTGGGTCCGACCGCAGCAGCAGGTGGGGTGGGGCCTGTCCTCATCCCAAGGCCGTGTGCGTGGGGCTTTCGCCACTTGCTTGCACCTACACCCAAGCAGGACAAGAAGAGAAAGGGACAAGGAAACCCCGAGCAGCCAGCCTCTGGTTCAGGAGAGGCTCGGACCGAGGGTGGCGGTTGAGCCCATGCCTGGTCCAGGCTGACCGCCACGTCCTGCAGTGGGGAGCCGGGCCAAGGCCCCCACTGCCATCGCCTCTGCTTCCGCGCCCACTTTGCCATCCACCTCCTGCTCCCTGCCTTCACCCCTCTGTGTGCTGAGTCCAGGCTGGCACGCCCTGGGGGGCAGGCATCCCAGTGCTGAGGGCCAGCCTCTGGAGCCAGGGGCCAGGCTCCAACCCCGGCTGGGTCGTTGGCCGGCCCAGTTCCCCTGCCTCCCTCCTAGCGCCTCCCACCCTGGGGGTGCCTCCTGCTCCCCCCACACCTGGACCCCGAGAACACGGCTCTGTCCCCTCATGGAGACACAGCCGTCCTCCCCAGTGAGGCCCTGAAGGATGTTCAAAGGCAGGTTTTACTATTAGCAATTGGTTTTAGGTGCAATCGTAGTATGTTCCCCTGTGTTTATTAGTGAATGGGTCAGTGTGGTTTCCCAAAGGCAGTCGCAGAGACACCGGCTCATAGTTACTGGGTGAGGGAGTATAAAATGCAGGTTCCTGGGCCCCAACCCACATGGATACTCTCGTTTGCCTCCCCCAGAACCCCGTGTGGTTGCTGTAGGACTGAAGCAGCCTCAGAGGACTTGCCCCAAACGTCAGTTAAATAATGATAACAGAGCATGCCTTCGGGTGCTGCAGCCAGGCCCCCCACAGGCCCCTGCCCTTCCCAGCTCCCAGCATGCAGGCCCCTCCCGCAGCACCCACCGGCCCGGGAGCCCTGGGAGAGGGTGAGTTTTGCCTTCTGTCCCGTCAAGCACAGGCAAGAGTTCCATAAGCAGGTGCAATGCGTGCCCTTTGCCACCAGCTGTTCTCACTGCACAACCTTCCAATTTCAGAACCCTGTCCCCAGGCCTCTTCAGCTCCCTCCATTCTCAATTCTTGTCATTTTATTTGCAGGGGAACCTTGCTCAAAGGCTTCATGCATCTATTCCACACAGTCATCGAGCACTTCCTGTGTGCTGGGCACTGCGCGAGGCGCTGGAGGAACTGTCATGAGACAACAAAGTCCCTGCCTTTATGAAGCTTCTATTTAAAAATCACAAAGGCATAGTCTCAGGGGGAGAGAAGTGCTAGGAAGTAACCTCACCTTAGAAGGGGAGAAAGAGGGTGAGGGTGGACAATTGTCATTGATTTTAACTCTAAAAAATAAAGACTTTATACAAAACATAACTTCAAAGCCATTATCACACTTAAATCATTAACAAGAATTTATACATATACTCTAATAGTCCATCAGTCTTAACATATTCTCATGGCCTTGTGTATTTTGCTTGCTTGAATGGTATAAACCTTATTTAGATTTTGATTCAAACAAATCTTTTAGTCTGTAAGTCCTCATCCATTTCTTTCCTTTGTTTTGTTTCTTGCAGATTTTTGTTGAAATGGCCCAGGGGCTTTGTTTGTAGAACTGCCCACAGTCTGGATGCTGCTGACCACACCCCATGTTGCCATTCAGCCTATTGGCAGGCCCTTCTCAGTAGCTGCTCCCTCTAAGGATGGGACATTTGAGCAGAGACACGGTGAAGGAAGCTGGAGAGTGAGACCTGCAGAAATCTGAGGATTAGAGAGTCCGGTTCTACTTCCCCCTGGTTTTCCAGCATGAGTGCTCACAGCCTCAACCTCTGAGACCCCGATTTATTTTTTCATGTAAGTATCCTCCCTGCTATGACAAGTAACCCAGCTACCTTCATCAATCAGCAGTGAAATATTTGTGTTAAAAGCACTTGGTCTTAAAAACTGGAAACAACCCAAATATCTATCAACAGAAGAATTAACAATGTGCAGCATATTCATGCAATGAAATACTACTGAGCAATGAAAAATGGATGAACTCCCCATTCAAGCCTTATACACAGGGCCAGTCTCAAAACACATGGAATGGAAGAACCTAGACACAGAAGGGCACACATTGTACTAGTACGTTGTCGTTCATGAAGGTCAGGAGTAAGTGGAACTAATCTACACCGATAGAATCACAATAGTACTTTCTTTGGGAGTGATAGTGACTGGGCAAGGGCATGAAGGAACCTTCTGGAATGAAGGGAATGTGTCATCTCTTGATCTGGGTGGTGGTTGCAGGGGTATACACATATGTAATAATTCATGAAGCACATCCAAGATGTGTGTAATTTCCTGTATGCAAAGGTGGACTCTTGGAAAGAAGATACCTACTAAGAAGGGCTCCTGGTGGCTAACCAGGCTAAACGAAAACAAAAAACAAACAAACAAACAAAAACCACCCCAAAAAACAGAGCCTAGCAACCATTTTGAAACAGGGGCTCTCAAACAAACCAGGTTTCGGGGAGCAGCTGCCAGCCTCCCACGCCATACTGCCTGCCTGCGTTCCTGCCATCTGACCCAGCCCCTATGAAGGAATTCCTGGAATTGTATTTCAACCAATAGGACTAAGACTTTCCCCATCTAATTGGAGCTGTGCAACTATATTTCCATCAGCTTCTTTACTGGCCAATCAGAGTGGCTCCATTCTAGCCAATCAGAACAGTGCTTTTTGGACCAGTCAAACTGTGAGGATTTGGAGTCATCATTTGCATGAAGAAGAACCAATCAGGGACGGGATAGGAATTTCTGTCTATAGGAATCAGCTCCCCTCTGGCTCAGAGAGCATACTTTCTCTTCCCACCCAAAACTGTTTCCCTGGCTGGAGCCTGAAACATCTTGCCAGAGCAGAGTGAAGCAGACTGTCACCTCAGAGAGGCCTGGCCCCAGGCCCGGCTGTTCCCCAAGTTGCTGCATCACAGGTGAGCTGCTCTGCATGGAAAAAAATCCCTGCACCACACCCCAAACTGGCGGTTCCTGATGGTGTTGAATTGGCATCAATGACCATCAGCTGACTCAAATTATACTTCAATTTTAACAACCAAAAATTAAAAAGCAGGTGGACCTTGGATTCAGGTAGACCCAGGTACCAGTTAACTGTTTAACCTTTAACAATTTTCCTAACCATTTAGAACCTCCGTTTCTTCAATATAAAATGGACGAATACAACCACTTCATTGGTATTGCCAGCCAAGCATTTAGCACAGAGTCTAGCACAGTGGTCGGCAAACTGCGGCCCCTTGAATGTGGCTCTTTCACAAAATACCACGTGCGGGCGCGCACGTACAGTGCTATTGAAACTTCGTGGCCACACTCAAGGGGCCAAAGAGCCGCATGTGGCTCGAGAGCCGCAGTTTGCCGACCACTGGTCTAGCACATCGGAAACTCTGAAAAAGTTAGCTATTATTTTTATATATTTCTAGCATTCCTCCCCACCTTCCCTGGCAAACTCAGGGAGAAGCCTCAAATCTGCAAACTCCACATTGTTTTCCATTCCCTGAGACACTTCTTTATCAGGCCTACAAAAGACACATTTATAACTTGTTCATTAACGATGTGCGCACTGCTTCCCACTGCTATTCCTTTAACGTGTTGGCGTTACCTAATCTAGTTGCAGCTGGTTCATCACAACATCCTGAGGAGCTTGCCGACGCCGATGGGTCCCCCACAGGTGTCGGCTGCGTGGCTGCCAGCCCAGCTAGGCCTCCCAGAGCCTGGAAAAATATCCTACTCGTCGGAATAGTTCATCAGAGGACAGTGTTAGCAAAGCTGCTCGCAAACACAACTGGTTTATCAAGAAAATGAAGCTGGTTGGAAAATATGATGACAAAATGGACTTCTTATCCAATTCCTTCATTTGTTGTTGACTTGAGGTTTTTGTTGAAGGAAAAGGTCACTTGCCATGTCTGGATCCACAGCCTGGGCCTTGCTGCTCTCGCCTCTGTTGGGCTGAATGCCTGCTCCCCGTGGGTAATGGCTGCCTTGGTGACATCTTGGCCCAGTTCCAGAACTTTCCAGCCACTTTTAGTTACTGCAAAAGATCATTCCAAGGTATAATAAGACTCCGTGTTTTTGTTTAAAATCTTTTAAATTTTTATAAATGTATTAAAGTATAAAAGACACAGCGGAGTATACAAATCACAAATGTACAGCTCAATAGATTTGCATAAAATGAACACGTCTGTGTCAATTCTACTCAGATCAAAAAACAAAACAAGATCAAAATCTTAGAAAACCTTCCTTGTGCCCTTTTCCTACAATCACTACCCTCTGAGGCCACAGTTCACTTTGCTTTTCCCAGAATTTAATGTGACTGGAGTCAAATGTGTATCCTCTTACATCTGCCTCCACCCACTCGTGTTTTGTGTATGAGATGCATTTGTGTTGCTACATGTTGTAGACCAGGGATGGGCAAACTTTTTGACTCGAGGGCCACAATGGGTTCTTAAACTGGACCGGAGGGCCGGAACAAAAGCATGGATGGAGTGTTTGTGTGAACTAATATAAATTCAAAGTAAACATCATTACATAAAAGGGTACGGTCTTTTATTTCAATAGTTTTATTCATTTCAAACGGGCCGGATCCGGCCCGTGGGCCGTAGTTTGCCCACGGCTGTTGTAGACTTTTCACCATGATATTCCATTATACAGGGGTGAGCAAAAGTAGGTTCACAGTTGTGAATATGTAAAACAGAGTTTATTCTTGTATTATTCTTTTTATTATTATTATTAACCTACTTTGCCCACCCTTGTATCGTTTTACCATGTTCTATTTTTCTACTCTACTCATTCTGGCTCTTTAAAAATCACCAGTCTCTACACAGCTCCTCAGTGCAAGCAGGTGTCTGCGCCCCTCAGGTGTTTAAAGTTGGGGGGGGTACCTTCTCTTCTCAATTCCATCCCCAGTGGCATCAAAAACAATGAAATACTAAGGAACAGATTTAACCAAGGACGTGAGAGATCTCTACACTGAAAACTGCAAGGCATTGATGAAAGAAAGATTCAAAAAATGGAATGGTATCCCTATTCATGGATTAGAAAAATTGATATTGTTAAAATGGACATACCACACAAAGCCATCTTATAGATTCAATGCAATCTCTATCAAAATTCCAATGGCCTTTGCCCCCAGAAATAGAAAATACAATCCTTACCTTTGTGTGGGACCACAAAGGACACCAAATAGGCAAAGCAACCCCGAGAACGAAGAACGAAGCTGGAGAAACCACACTTCCTGATATCAAACTGTACCACAAAGCTGCAACGCTCTAAACAGACCGGCCCTGCCCCGGGTGTGCGCGTCCTCAGTCGGGCCTGGCCCTCCCCCACGCCAGCCCCTGCTGGGTTGCCCTACGCGGAAGCCAACAGGGGCTGCCGGAGCTTCTCCTGGGAGGAGGGCGCCCCGGGGGCAGCCATGTCTCCTTTAGACCCCAAGGCAATCCAGGCCACCTCTCAGGGGGTGCAGCTCCTTCCCAGACAGACCTGCACGCGCTGCGGGCGCCTTATCTGCACCCCACCGCCCTGCGCGATGGGCTTGTCCTGGGGCTGCCGTCTTCCTCCAGCCTCAGTACCCGGCGGTCCCTTCACACCTGCTGCCCTGGGCTGTCCCTGGACCAGCAGCAAGGCTCCCGTTAGCCCCTCCCCTGGGGCGGCCTCCCAGCGACCAGGGCTCCTGCAGGCAGGCTCTGCCCCTGCTGCAGGGGCCTGGCCCAGCTCCTCTGCGCCCTGCAGTGCCAGCTGCTGTCCCCAGCAGGGCCGCTCAGGGTCTTCCTCCACTGAGGACCGCCCCCCGCCCCCCCCGCAACACACACACACACACACACACACACACACACACACACACACACATACACACACACACACAAGCTTGTTTCAGGAGAGACGGGGCGGGTCTCCCACTAGCGCTGGGGGGAGGGGGAGGGGACTAAGCCAGGCTCCATCCTGAAGCAGGTTCTCTGTCTGCATCTCCTGGGCAGGAAAGGGGAGGGTCAAAGGCTCCCCTGAGCCTTGTTTCCCAATAACCAGCTGAGCACCGTTATCCCAAAGCAGCTCTGGGCAGCAGCACTGGGTTCCCCTGAGCAGAAGCCAGTGGGACTGGCTCCTTGAGGCACAGTGATGTCTCGCCTGCCCGCCTTGGGCTCAGTTCCCATTACCCCGTCTTCCTGGTCCCTCCATAACCCACCCGCAGGGCCAGGCGTGTGCCAGGGCCACTTCCAGAGGCCCGCAGGCCAAGGGGACTCCGCTTCCTCACAGCCCCCTTGCTTGGCTTCAAGCCAACCTTCAAGCAAGGGTGAAGGTCCTTCCTCTCCCCAGTGAGGGTAGAATCGATTTATTTTTTTAAAAAGAAGGAGAGGGCAGAGGAGGAGGAGAGGGAAGAGGAGGAAGAGGAGGAAAAAAGGGAAGAGGAGGAGGAGAGGGAAGAGGAGGAGGAGAGGGAAAAGGGGGAGGGAGGAGGAGGAGGAACTGCCCTCCCTCTAAGACCCCAGAATTCTTTCTTCATTCGGTTCTTGTAAACTGTTGGGGTGGAGAAGGGGGAGGAGGAGGAGGAGGAGGAGGAGGAGGAGCAGGAGCAGGAGCAGGATGAGGAAGAGGAGGGCAGGCCTGGCACTCTGAGAGCCCGGAGGACAGACCGGCGCCTCTCTGCTCCCGTGACCTCGCGGGGGAGATGGGGATGCAGGCCCAGGTGATGCCTCTGCTGCCGAGCTCAGGGCACTGGGGCTGTCCTGTGGCCACGTGGAGACCCCACTTACAGTCTCCTGTTACCTCTTCTCCAGACTGGGCCTAACCTCGGGTTTTTCCGGCTTCTCTCAGACACCAAAGATTTACGTCCTCATCTTTCTTCATCTTCCACCAGGGACCTCTCAGGGCTTAGAATAGTCTAGCCTGCCCCTCCCAGGCCTGGTTGCCTGCCTCCCACACAGAACAGCTCTCGGCACACCCAGCAAAGCACTGCTCCACGAACGGTCTCCGCTGGGGTTCAGAGGCAAACTCACATTGTGCAATTTCTGAGTCAGAAATTCTGCCAAACTCAAGTCTTCCTGTGTTGTCAAGTGAGAGAGTGCAAGGCTCCAAAATACTCAGGTGTCAAGTTCGTATCCGCCGCCATCAAGTCCTCTGGAGCCTGTGAGGCTCACTGATTGGCTCGACTCCAATTTAATTTGACTGGCAGGTGGCTGGCACGTCAGCAGTGGGCTGAACCCTCCCCAGCCCATTGACAGAAGGTCCAGGTCTGGGCTCTGGGGCCCAAGCACCCCCTCAATACTCCTGGCAAAGCTGTGTGTTCACCTGCATCGTCCTGAGTAGCTTTCCAAAGCTGCTCAATGTGGCCTGTGACCCTGTGTCGTCATCGGTCCCTGCTGGTAGGAGAGCTGGTTGTTGGAAAGGAAGTGACCTTCCCAGCCTCGGTGACCCCACATCCACTTCCCCTGAGACACGTTATGGCCTGTTGGCCCGGGGCTGGGTTCTAGCCATGAGTGCACCCCAAACACTACAAACTCAACCCAGAAACAGAGGAGAGGCCCTGAGGGTGGGGAGGAGGGAGGCCCCTGGTGATGTGCTGAATTTCCTGCCCCAAGTTCTCGCTTCCCACGCCCCTCGCTGCCTTGCCCGCCTCCTCTCCAGGGGCTGTGAGCCTTTTCTGAAGTGTCTCTGCATTGCCTCTCAGCTCCTTACCATCCCCCTCCACTCATCAACCTTGCAGCATGGAGAAGGGGTGAGGAGCCAAGCGACACTAGCATAGAAGTTTCTAGAAGGTACTGGAGGTAAGACATCTCCTAAAGTTGACCCAAATAGCTTTGTCCCTGTCACACACTCATTGGGTAACTAGAAATAAAGTCCAAAAAACTGGTTATGCTTTAAACTAAAACTGTTTATCTCACAGGGAGGTGCAGCTCTGAATAAAACAGGAGGTACCTGAGACACAGGCAGCAGCAGGAGACGGGGCGCCCAGGCGCACCTGCAGGGCCCGAGGTGCCTTCCCATGAGAGGGAGCTGCGGGGACACACATTTCACAGAGACGCTCCCCCTCGAGCTGGCTGCCTGCCCCAGCAGCACCTGAGAGCCAGCGCTCCAGCGTCGCCCTTGTCTCACCTCACCCTGGGCCCACATTAAATAAGATCAATCAAACAGAATTGTCCTACATGCTGGTCGTGTAACTTCATGTGTGAACATGTGCATTGAATAACAAGAAAGGTCTGCTGGGATCACGCCTGACTGTCAACAGGGTCCGTCCCGGGGAGTGGGGTGAAGGGCGACACCCGCCACCCTGACGTGCCGTGATGTGCTCTTTGAAGTTTCCAAGTAGCAACTGTACATGGCGCCTGTAATATTAGACAAACCAGAAATACATAGGGCAATAAACTGGGTTACCTGTCAAAGGGCCTGCAAAACATATTAAAACAAGACAGATTATTGGGGCTTCTTCTTTTAATTTATTTTTAATTTTTATTAAATTTACTGGGGCGACTGATTAATAAGATCATATAGGTTTCAAGTGTACATCTCTATGATACATGAGCTATACTGCACTGTCCCACCCCCAAAGGCAAGTCATCTTCTGTCACCATATAGTTGGCCCCTTTACTACCTCCCTCCCCCTTCCCTGTGGGAACCACCCACTGCTGTCTGTGTTCATGAAGTTGAGTTTCATATCCCACATCTGGGTGACATCATATGATTCTTAGCTTATTCTGTCGGACTTATTTCACGTAACATAATATTCTCAATGTCCATCCGTGTTGTCGCAAATGGCGCTGCTTCATCCTTTCTGATGGCTGAGTAGAACTCCATTGTCTTCTTTATCCAGGCCTCTATCGTAGGGCACTTTGGCTGTTTCTGTGTCTTGGCCACCGTGAATAATGCTGCAGTGAACATAGGGGGGGCACGTTTCTTTACAAATAAATGTTTTCAATTTTTTCACATAGATGCCCAGGAGAGGTTGCTGGGTCATATTAGCTGTCTTCTTAACATTTTGAGGAGCTGCCATACTGTTTTCCGCAGTGGCTATACCAGTTCATATTCCCACCAGCAGTGAATGATCGTTCCTTTTTCTCCACATCCTCTCCAACACTTGTTATTATTTGTCTAGTGGCCATTTTAACAGGTGTGAGTTGGTATCTCATTGTGGTTTTTATTTGCATTTCTCTAATAGCTAGTGACGTTGAGCATCTTTTTGTATATCTGTTGGCCATTTGTATGTCTTCTTAGGAAAGGTGTCTGTTCAGGTCCTCTGCCCATTTTTGTTGTTGTTGTGAATCCTCATTGAGGATATTTTTTTTCCATTGATTTTTAAAGAGAGAAGAAAGGAGGGAGGTAGGAGAGAGAGAGAGAAAGAGAGAGAGAGAAACATCAATGTGAGAGAGACACATTGACACATCCGTTGGTTGCCTCCTGCATGCTCCCTGATTGGGACCAGGGATTGAATCTGCAACACAGGTATGTGCCCTTGACTGAAACCAAACCTGTGAGCCTTCAGTGTTGGGGCCAATACTCTAACCACAGAGCCACACCAGTCAGGGCTTTTTCAATCTCTTTTAATAAAGCTTTGTAGTTTTCAATATACAGGTCCTTCATATTCTTTGTTAAGTTTATTCCTAGACATTTTGTTCTTTCTGTTGCAATAGCAAAAGGAATTTTTTCATTTCTTTTTCTGAAATTTCATTGTTAGTATATAGGAATGCAGTGGATTTTGTACATTTTTGTATTCTGTAACTTTACTGGGGTGTCTTCTCGTGATAATTGAGAAATGTTGGCAATTCTTTAGGGAATGCTTCCAAGCTCATTTTATGAGACCAGTGTGACCCTGATACCAAAACCACAAAAGGATCACACACACACACACACACACACACACACACACATTACATGCCAATATCCCTAATGAATATACATGCAAAAATCCTCAACAAAGTATTAGTAAACCAATTTCAACAGCACACTAAAAGAATTGTACGCCATAATCAAGTGGGACTTATCTCAGGGATGTAAGGATGATTCAACATCCTCAAATCAGTCAATGTGGTATCTACACTAATAAAAGACAAACATGCAAATTGACCATACCTTTGCTATGCCTTAAGCCACGCCCACCAGCCAATCAGAGCAACTATATGCAAATTAACCTAACCAAGATGGCGGCTGGCAGCCACAGAGCTGGAGCAAGCAGGAGGCTTGGTTGCCCCAATGATGGAGGAAGCCAAGCTTCCCGGCCGACTTCTGCCTCCTCTCAAGACAACAAAGTTTCAATTATAGAAGGTAAATAAACCCCAGATACCTGCTTTCAGCCGCCATGGCCACGGAGCTGGAGTGAATAAAAAAAAAGAGAAGGCTGGGAGCTTCAGTCGCCAGGGGGCTTGGTAAGTCTGAAAATAGCCATCAGCCCCTCACCCAGGCTGGCCAAACCCCCATGGGGTGAGGGTCCCCACAGGGGGACTTGACTAGCCTGCAAACAGCCATCAGCCCCTCACCCAGGCTGGCCAAACCCCCATGGGGTGAGGGTCCCCACAGGGGGACTTGACTAGCCTGCAAACAGCCATCAGCCCCTCACCCAGGCTGGCCAAACCCCCATGGGGTGAGGGTCCCCACAGGGGGACTTGACTAGCCTGCAAACAGCCATCAGCCCCTCACCCAGGCTGGCCAGGCACCCCAGGGGGACCCCCACCCTGATCCAGGACACCCTTTAGGGCAAACCAGTCGGCCCCCACCCATGCACCCGGCCTCTATTCTATATAATAAAAGGGTAATATGCAAATTGACCCTAACAGCAGAATGACTGGGAATGACTGGTCACTATGACACACACTGACCAACAGGGGGCAGATGCTCAATGCAGGAGCTGCCCCTGGTGGTCACTGTGCTCCCACAGGGGGAGCTCTGCTCAGCCACAAGCCAGGCTGATGGCTGCCAGCACAGCGGTGGTGGCGGGAGCCTCTCCTGACTCCTCAGCAGCACTAAGGATGTCTGACTGCAGCTTAGGTCTGCTCCCCGCTGGCAAGTGGACATCCCCTGAGGGCTGCTGGGCTTCCAGAGGGATGTCTGACTGCCAGCTTGGGCCCGATCCCCCGGGGAGCGGGCCTAAGCCAGCAGGTGGTCATCCCCCGAGGGGTCCCAGACTGCAAAAGGCATAGGCCAGGCTGAGGGACCCCCCACCCCGAGTGCACAAATTTTCATGCACCGGGCCTCTAGTATCACATTAATAATATGAAGGACAAAAATCATATGGCCTTATCTATAGATACAGGAAAAGCATTTGAAAAAATTCAGCATCCATTTATGATTTTAAAAATCTCAACAGAGGAAACATACCTTAACATAACAAAGACTATATATATGAAAAGTCCATAGCTAGCATCATATTCAATTGTGATCAGAAAGAAGATCAGAAATAAAACAAGGATGCCCATTCTCACCACTCTTATTCAACATAGTACTGGAAGTCTGGCCACAGCAATCAGACAAGAAGAAGAAATAAAAAGCATCCAAATTGGAAAGGAAGAAGTAAAACTGTCACTGTGTGCAGATGACATGATTCTATATGTAGAAAACCCTAAAGACTCCACCAAAATACTGTTAGAACTAATAAATTCAATAAAGTTGCAAGGTACAAAACACACAGAAAACTGTGGTGTTTATATACATGAATAATGAACTATCAGAAAGAGAAATTAAGAAAGCAATCACCTTTACAATTGCATCCAAAAGAATAAAATACCTAAGAATATATCTAACCAAGGAGGAGAAAAACCCTTTCTACTGAAAACTATGAGACATTAAAGAATAAAATTTAAAAAATACAAATAAATGGAAAGATGTTCTATGTTCATAGATTGGAAGAATTAGTATTGTTAAAATGTCCATACTACCCAAAGCAATCTACAGATTCAGTGCAATCTATCAAAATTCCAATGGCATTTTTCACAGAACTAGAAAAAATAATCCTAAAGTTTGTATAGAACCACAAACGACCCTAATTACCTAAAGCGATCTTGAGAAAGAACAAAGTTGGATGTGCCACACTACCTGATGTCACACTATACTGCAAGCTACGGCAATCAACTGGCGTCAAAACAGACACCTGGATAGAGAAACCAAGATGGCAGCATAGGTTAACGCCGGAGTTTGCTGCCTCGAACAACCACTTCAAAAATACAACTAAAAGACGGAACAGACATCACCCAGAACCACAGGAAGGCTGGCTGAGTGGAATTCCTACAACTAGAAGGAAAGAGAAATCCATACCGAGACTCAGAGGAGGCGCAGTGCGGAAGTGAAATACTAAGGTGAGTTGGAAGGCAGCTTTCTCTCCGAGGTTTGCAGCGGTTCCTGGGGTTCTGAGAAGCAGAGCCTCTGGGAACGGGACTGAGGGCACCATAACCGCTCCCTCCGCCCGCCCTGTTGAGCCCGCCCCGCCCAAGCCCTGCGCAGAGCCATTTGCCGGATCGCCTCAGGCAAAGGCTAGATTAGCACCTCCCCAGAGGACAGAAGTTTTCCGCGGCAGACACAGCTGATTCACACAGCCAGTCGGCCTGGTGGTCAAATCCCTCTAGTATTAACTACAACAATCAAGGCTCAACTAGAACAAGACTGCGCACAAAGACCACTAGGGGGTGCACCAAGAAAGCATAAAAAATGCGGAGACAAAAAAACATGACAGAAATGGAGGATATAGAGCTAAAAAACGCAATTTTGAGGGCTTGCAATAAACTTTTGGAGAGCTTCACGAAAACTAATGAGACCCTCGATGCTATGATAAAGAAACTAGAAATTAAGCATACACGCTCTGAAATAAAGAATATTACACCCAATAGCAGACCAGAGGAGCGCAAGAATCAAGTCAAAGATTTGAAATGCGAAGAAGCAAAAAACACCCAACCGGAAAAGCAAAATGAAAAAAGAATCCGAAAATACGAAGATAGTGTAAGGAGCCTCTGGGACAGCTTCAAGCGCACTAATATCAGAATTATAGGGGTGCCAGAAGATGAGAGACAGCAAGATATTGAAAACCTATTTGAAGAAATAATGGCAGAAAACTTCCCCCACCTGGTGAAAGAAATGGACTTACAGGTCCAAGAAGCGCAGAGAACCCCAAACAAAAGGAATCCAAAGAGGACCACACCAAGACACATCATAATTAAAATGCCAAGAGCAAAAGACAAAGAGAGAATCTTAAAAGCAGCAAGAGAAAGAGACTCAATTACCTACAAGGGAATACCCATACGACTGTCAGCTGATTTCTCAACAGAAACTTTGCAGGCCAGAAGGGAGTGGCAAGAAATATTCAAAGTGATGAATAGCAAGAACCTACAACCAAGATTACTTTATCCAGCAAAGCTATCATTCAGAATTGAAGGTCAGATAAAGAGCTTCACAGATAAGGAAAAGCTAAAGGAGTTCATCACCACTAAACCAGTATTATACGAAATGCTGAAAGGTATCCTTTAAGAGGAGGAAGAAGAAAAAGGTAAAGATACAAATTGTGAACAACAAACATGCATCTATCAACAAGTGAATCTAAGAATCAAGTGAATAAATAATCTGATGTACAGAATGAACTGGTGATTATAATGAATCAGGGACATAGAAAGGGAATGGACTGACTGTTCTTGGGGGGGGAAGGGGAGTGGGAGATGCAGGAAGAGACTGGACAAAAATCGTGCACAAATGTAATAATCTGAACAATAAAGATTTAATTAAAAAAAAAAAACAGACACCTGGATCCAGGGAAAGCAAAGAGAGCCAGCAGTAAACCCACAGCAACGGTCAGTTACTCTATGACAAGGGAAGCAAAGAAGTGCAATGGGATAGAGACAGTCTCTTCAGTACACGGTGCTGGGAAAACCGGACAGATACATGCGGAAAAGTGAAGCCGTCACCCTGGTTTCAAAGCACCTCACTGCGCTGCTTCTCTCAGGGATGCCCTGGGACTGCCCACTTCTACTCATCGGGTCTGAGCTTGGTTCTCGCAGCAGGTCCAACTTCCCCTGGGACACACAGCAAGAGGCCGGGGGCGGGGGTCCCGTTCTCTCCCCTAAAAGGGGAGCAAGGTAACAATGACAATCCCTCTTGCTTTGCACTTGTATGAAAAGGAGCTAGCTGTGGGGGGGAGATGGGGGTTGCAGAAGGGGCTACGTGACCAAACTTCAAATGTCTGAGTGGCAGATACACCTGGCAGGTCTGGCAGCCACCAGGGAATAAGCCGCAAATTAGACTCTAAACGTTCTCATCACACTTACCCAGCTGTCTTATTGAGGATTTTCAGTGAAACATTTTAAATGTGCACATTGCTCTAGGGAGGGAGAAAAGTGTCACTCAGCTCACTCTCTTCCTGTCTGGCCTCTCCGTGCCCTGCCCCAGGGTCCTCTGTATTCTGCACTGGGCATCTAGACCCCATAGCACTGTGGGCTGCTGGACATAGCCGGGCACCTAGAGCAGTGGCCCTCAGCTCAGGGCCACTTGTCCCCCAAAGGATGTCTGGTAACATCTGAAACGTCTTTAATTGTCACACCGTAGGGGACCAATTAGCATCTAGTGAGTGTAGGCTAGGGATGGTGCTAAGTATCCTACAGTGCATAGGACAGCGCCCCCCC